>NC_137852.1:34022272-34622272 GCF_948465745.1 Chenopodium album
ACAAGTGCCAACTACTATCCACCTTGAGGACAAGGTGAAAATTTGCGTGGCGGGTGATAAAGGAATCAATATTAAGGGGAGGGCATGTTAGTCATAGTCTATTAGTAGTGACTTGGGGAATAAGCTAGAGCTTTGTTATAAGAGATAATATATAAAAAGACCTCATTATGAGGGAAGAGGAGAGGTTTAAAACTGACTGGTTTCTCATGGGGAGAGAGCGAGCCTCTCGAAAGCTTCGAAAGCTCATACTAGGAGAGAATCCACCTCTGAATGTGGAATTATCATCCTATTCATTGTAATTCTCATTTTACCAATATAATTATCATTTTTCTTCTTATTCTCTCCCATTGTTACAGCTGTAAGCTATGTTGGTTCCTAGCCGTTTGAATTTCCTTTGGTATTCCTCCACCATTGTTGCCTTCCTTTCATGAAATTCTTCATATAATACAGTAGGCTCGTGTGCTCCCATTGAAACCACTTACAGGTGATTCTGTTCATCGGCAGGTAGCCTCCATCTTTTACTCCTCTAATACAATAGAAATCAAAGTGAATCTCGGTCCACATGATTCAATCATCGGGTCGTTCCCATTGTTTGAAAAAACGCGCCTAAGGCGCGCCTACTGAGGCACAAGGCGTTAGAGGTCATGCAGTTTTTATGGTCTGGGAGGCGACTTCAATGAGGCGCAGCTAAGGCGTAGCCTGAGCCGCATAATGAGTTTTTTTCCAGATTTTTTTTTTCTTATTATATGCACCTCACTTCAATGAGGCGCGCATTAGGCGCAAGGTACTCCAAAAAGCCTTGGTGCGCCTTGAGCCTTTTTATACATTGGTCTTTCCTTAGGCCACCACCCACTGCCTCTTCTCGTACATACTATATGATACATTTTGTCTCAAAATAGACCTCCTTTCCGCGGTCATCCGTTACTGGACCTTTCGTCGCATACCTTCATTCCCCTAACACTTTAGCATGGAGTTCCTATTGAAATACCTCTCGCCCCCTCTTGCCAATTTTTAGGAAATGATTGATGTGTCCTTCTAGTTTCTTCGTTGCTCCATCAATAGCTTCTTTGTTGCTCTTCGTCTTTGCTGAAAGCATGGTAAAATATTGATCTATTTAGAATCGGTGGCCAGCTTCACCATCTTCCACCACCTTAGTCGTTACTGTTGCTACGGTACAGTCAATCTCTTGCTGTTCTCTTTGATCTTGCGGCTAGCTCAATAGGCCAACAACGACATTGTGATAAACTAGTTTTAGGTTGAATGTGGGATTGAATTGATTAATATGGAATTCTGATTACCAAAAGAGGAGTAGCTTCATGGAAGCTTAAGGTTATTAGTTTTAACATGATCTTCTACTCTCTACACACTATCCTTCATTGACTAGAGCATTAGCTGCCAAAGTGTACCACTATTCATTAATTCATGTTGTTTCATTCTAGAGCTAAAAACCGATGGCACCTTAATAAGCTATTGGTGTCTTCTTCTCCCATGTTGTCCTCTATCTCTTCCATGGGTTACTTTCCTCTTGCACTGGAAGCGTTTGTAGCTCAAGCACGTTCATTACAAAACCCTTTAATAAGACCACAGCTATATCTAAGGAAATTTTTTTTAAGATTTTAAGTAAGTCTAGTTATTCAACCAGCTGTAAATGTAACCAATCTTATACATACAATTTTTTATTTGATGAACAGTTTGAATATAACTAGCCAGCAAGGAATTGTTTTGGTCCACAAAATTAGATTTGATTCAACGACTATGCAATTCTATAAAAAAAAATAAAAATAAAAAAAAAAAACAAAGGTAGATAAGGTTAAGATGAGTTTGGATGAGTGAAGATAAGGTAAAGAACACACTTATAAAAAATTTTACAAAAAAAGTCTAGATAATATAAGTCAATAAGTCAATATTATAAAAGTTCAGATATTTATTGCACTTCCTAAACTTCTGAGATCCCTTTCGGAGGAAGAGGAACAGTAGTAGGATAGCATGTTAGAGCCATGCATAATTTGAGACTGCTAGTGCATCTTTAAAATATCGAATCCCCTCTCTTGACTTCAATTTACTCCAGTTATTATATGAATCACAATTACCACATAACTGAACTTCAATCAATCCTTTATAGGCCTATATCCCTGAAACATTCCCCTCTAACCTTATAGCATTCTTTCAATCTAGATAGCATTGCTGAAAGCTAATCATAATGTTTGTCAAAAGAAATACATGCAATAGGAGCAGACAAAGTAAGAAAAAACTCACAGTCACAATGACAGCATCATACTGTTGATCTTGGATGTTGTTGTTTGACATGGAAGACACTGACCAATTTTCTGATGAAGGGTTCTCATTAGGGCTGTGTGACAACGACAGCACCTTACACTGAAGTTTGAGTTCATCTTTACCAAACTGTGTGCACATTGTATCAACAAGTGTCTACAGAAGATAAAGTGGTCAGTAAACAGAAAAGGTTTTATAAGCTAATCAGTACATAAGTAAACAATTTCTATGCAATTATTCAGAGTCATACGTCAAAGACAAAACACCTTACATGCAAGCTTGACAAGCAACCTTTGATAGAGACTACTAGAACATCAAAATCTACGCTACAATTTTATTAATGGCTCAAATACCATTGTCTAATGATACTTAACAAAACGAATCTTATACAAAAATAAAATAGAACAATTACTACCTCTGTGCAAGAAACAACTATCCACATACATGATGAGCAAACATAAACAATCACTTGTTCTCTTCACGCTCTTTTGTCCTTGGAATCCCTCTTATCTTCAGCTAATCATGGGAAGAATTCGTTCAACGTCACAAGGCTAAAGATTACTTGTGTCTTAGTCACAGACTATAGGAAAGACGAATTGCTTGAAATTTCTAGGGAGCAACCAACATATCCTTGAGGATAAAGCTTCCATACTGCGTCTTGAAAGGCTGCAGCAGAGTGCTAAGAACGCCAGGTCTGGACTTTTCTTTCAAGATTTTGCAGATAAATTGTGTAACATTTATTTTTGGATAAAACATTTATTCTCCATACCCCTTTCTGGGCGTAAATGACTGCCACTATGGTCATATTTCAAATAAAATATCTTTTAAATTCTTATATTTAAAAGATATTAAGGAGGACAAAAGGTTACACTAAGAAGCTTTTATAATTACACGTTAGGAAATCTACACTCCGTAAAAAGGTCAAGGATTTTATTAAACCGGCATTCATAAATCAAACACCAAACTCAAAGATATAAGAAAAAGAAAAAAAAAAATTTCCAAGTTCAATTGTGTTTTACTTACAAATGGTGCAATTGTGCATTACTTATTTTTGCAAGTGTAAGCTTGCTTCATCTGATGGCATAAACATTATGAGGTCCTAAAGGTATAATTCATGGGAATGACTTCCTTTATTACACACCTAAAGGTTTCTATTTTTTTCTCAATATATCAGGGAAAGGAATGTAGTTTGAAATGCTGCAGGACAGTTTTATGGGTGTTGTCAATAATGTTGAAGTTGGATCTCTCGCCAAGTCACATCATTAGATCTAGTTTCTATGGCCGCTCTACAGTTTCACACACTTCATTAGATCTAGTTTCTATGGCCGCTCTACAGTTTCACACCCCCATGCCTTGGAAGCCTTTTTTGGACTTCTTCTTTTAGATATAAAATCTAAATGACCCTCTTTATCGACATTCTACTAAGAGAAAGGACTCGTGGGCCTCTCATACAATATTTTTTTCTTAATACAATGAAGTTCTTACACTATTTTGTTATATCAACATATCCCAAATTACAAACAATAGTAAAACGAAGCAAATCTACTTTAACCAAAAAAAACAATTGAAAGGTTGATGCGAGTGATTGCAGGTAATTAACAAGACCTGATACATTTTGGCAGAAGTAGTAAAAAAGATAAAATTTAACCTAGATCTGAATACCTGCATTCCACCCTGGAAAGAAAATGAACCACGTACACGTGGCTTCTTGTTAGATCCTCCTCCCTTTTCTTTCTTGGATGACAATTTAGATTGAAAAAATCCAGCAATTACCGAACCAAACCTAATGAAAGGATTCATGCAGACAATTGATGAGACACGGGTCACGTAAAAATTTAAATTGGACAACAAACTTGCAATGGACTTGTCAGTTCCACAGCCAAAACCATGTTCTACAATTCAGATGTTTTTCATAACAAATCTCTATTATATAAGTGAAGGGAGAGGTGGTGGAGTCCCTTAATAATTGACAAAACCATTTAACAAATCTAACCCAAAGACATCTATCAGTGTAAAAAATAAAAAAAAATAAAAATAAAATGCTTAAACTGACAACTAAAAAAAAAAAAATGAGAAACAGCAATCAAACCAAAATAATATAATCCTTCATTAAACAATTTAAAGGAAACAACCAGTCTAACTTTTTACATTTCATTCTTGAACAGATTAGCAATAGAATACACTGATTAATGCTTTTGCTTTACATCGTTGAAAACAAGATTGCCACACTACTCTGCTTAACAACAATTCACCACCAGGTATGTTCATTTATAATTAGACTGTTGCCATCTAAGATGTGAGATTTGTGATTACAGTGGGATGAAAGATCAAATTTAGAACATGTTATGTTACCAAGGGGTCAGAATTCTCTCTAGCCTTTGGATTTGAAAATTACTTTTGGATTATACGTCCACAAATTAGAGACTCTAATCCACAACAGTTATACAGTGTTAAGTATGTATTTGAAACACTGACTACGTATATGAAGTTGAGTGGGCCAACTAGTGCATGTGGCTAACAAGCAAATTGGTGCAAATTAAAAAAATAAAGGATTACCAAATACTCAAATACAATGTTTTTATGTTAGTTTGATTACTCTGATTGTAAGCAATACGACATGTTTGTTTATGTTATTGTCAAAATATTTGTCAATGATAAAATAAAATCATAGCTTAAATGCTATTTTAATTCAGTATTAATACTCATACATCAAAGTAGGCTGAAAATTACAAATTGCATATTGCATAAAGACTAGCAGCTTACAATACATTAAACAATACTAATTGCGGTCAGCTGAAAATTACTCTAAGTATTCTACTTAATCAGCCAGAAACACGGAATAGAAAATGCTAGAATGAGATACAAGAAAAAGCATTTGATTAGACACGAGGGATCACCGAAAATATGTTCCATCCAGGAAAGAAAATCACAAACACGATTTCAAAAGTTTGAACACATGACATGGATAGAAAAAGAAATGGTCTTACACAAAGAACAAAATTAATACCACTATGCAACCCTCAAAATTCTTATTTACCCTTAAAAGTAATTATATTTTATCCTACTTGAGACCATTGTTGTTAGTATTTACTGACAAATATGGAGAACACTTTCAAAAAAAATTTCCAGTAGATGTTCACTTCTTATTGCCCACTAATGTGTGTAAACTCAAAAGCTATAACCGATTTCAAAGTTAAACTATTGGGTGGCCATAAAAATGTATTTCCAAAATCAACTTCGAAGCATATTGCATTAAGTCATCTTTGTAAATGAATAATAACTTATCATCTAACATTGCAGGAAAATAGTAATTTCCTTTTTTTTTCTTGCAACACATCCCAATGACAAGCACTAGGTTGAAGGAGATTACACAAGGTAAACAAACCACTTTATCAAAATTATTTATATAACTAATACCCATACCCTTCCTCCTTACCAATGTTTTAGTTTTATTGATGATTTGGTCCATCTACCAACTCTAATTGCTTCCTTAAAGTGCATGCCATAAGGCTATATTTCAAATAAAATACTACAGACAGAGATGATATTTAGATAGAATTATTTTAACCCCTTAATTCTAAGTTCCCATCCCTTTCCTATTGCAATTAAATCTATCGTCTCCCCTCCCCTTTTTCTCTCCCCCGTCTTTTTCCCCTTATAATTCCACATCCCTGCTTCAACAAAAACATGAGCAATAGGGATATTTATTATTCCCAGCACCCAGAGTTTCTAAATATTGGAAACAATAAGCATTTTTATTCTGATAATAAAAAGAGAGAGCCAAATTTAGAGTGCAAGAGCTTTTTGTCTTAATTAAATACACTTCTAGAAAAATCTGGTCACATATTTCCCAAACAATTATAAGCAGGTTCATTATCACTGCATCACATCTACAAACCAGAGGCATGATAAGAAATTTAATTTGAGCAGCACGCAAGAGACACAATTGCATGAAAGGGAAGTAAAAGAGAAGGGCCGTGATAGGGGTTGAAGAGAGATGTTACCATAAATTTTGTTTTTCATTTTCTTTGATTTTCAGTACAAAAAATCCAGGTTGAACACAAAAATTATAATTAAATGTGCTAGAATAAGGTAAGATCAAGTAATCTCTCAGCTGATGTAAACTTGCGCAAGATTGAACACTGTCAAGACTTTTAATGTATGTGTTGAGTGAGATGTTAAGAAAAGCTAAGATGAAAAGAGTGTACAGTAAGAGTTTATGTTTAACATAAGGGAGTTCATTTGATTTATTTGTGATATAAGTTTATCAACATACATAGGATCTTGAATGCAAAGTATAAATTTGAAAATTAAGCGAAGTGGAAAGTAAAATTAACATATGGCCTAACACACACATTAAAGGCTTTTAAGGTCCCCACCTGTTCTCAATATTCCATAATTCTGGAAACGCATGACGCATCTGCATAAAATATAAGATGTTAACACAAAGAGCAGTTCCATATACTGACTTCAGAAAAGATATAAAAATAAAATAATAATAATAATAATAATAATAATAATAATAATAAATATAATATAAATAAATAAATAAAACATACTTATATTGACATATTTGATAAGTCTAACAGATTCTATGTAGGTCAAATTAAAGTATCTATTGAGATCTACCACTCTTAACAATCTTGAATACAAGTATTAGTGTATAGCATGGGACCTAAAAGTTTTTTTTATAAATTAAAGGCTATATCCATCTTTGGCTGCACAACTGGAATGAAATTCATTTATAACCTCCGAAGGATTGGAAAGAAATGAAACAAAAAGGTTCACTCACAGAAAGTGATTGGGGATCTCCACCACTTGTACCCGCAACAAAAGGGTCAATTACATAATCAACAAACTGCACACACAAAAAAGGAAAAAAAAAAAGTATCAGCAATATTAGAGCAGAAGAGAAGCATCTGTTAATTCACCATAACTACACCTCTTTCCCAAAATGTCGCTCAAAAAATTCAGCCACACTGCAGAAAAATAGACATTTATGTCAATCCAATGGTCATACATCACAATTGACTAGAAAGAATTTACATAAGAGCTTAACAATCAAGCTCTTACTTTGATGCTAGTACATCATTATACTTCAATAAATAGCAAATCTAGCAAATAAGTCCATTTTATATTGAAATTGATCTGGGGAAACCCAAGAGTTTGAATTGTATGTTCAGCTCTCAAGATCATTGTAAGTGAGGTATGATAAGTCTCCTGAATTTTAACAGCAGAATATTATACTAATGTTTAAACAAAGATGGAAATTTACCTTTCATGACCATGATCATCAGAAACCTGAGTAGCAATGTGTTTTTTCCAAAGAAAAGGCTCCAGCATAATTTGTAGCTGAGTAAGGAGCAAATGAGCGTTTGTCAACAAAATAAATAATTAAAGTTATATTCACACATCCTCCCTTCCAAATTTCTTAGACAAACAACCACTCTGAAAAACACATAAAAAAGCACAAGGGGTTTTTTCTTTTTGATGCAGCCTCTTAGATAGCTATGCAAAAAAAAAAAAAAAAAAAAAAACACACACACACACACACTTTATTGCATTTTTGCACACACCAAATATAAGGAAATAATAAGAATTCTCAGCATCAAGTACCCATTAACATATAATGACCTTAGATTGTGCTGAAAGAATATTGCTCTGCAGCAGTGCAATTGGATTTGAAGGTAGCTGCATCAAAAACAAGCAGCTGTAAATACAATGCAGGGAAGGAAACTTGCCTCATGGCATCATCGTGTTTCCAGAGTTAGAATATAATTTAAGTGATTAAATTCAAAAGCAGCATACTAACCAGCACAGGAAGACCATCTCTGACAATGTATCTTTTGTTTTGTGAGATTGGCTGTGACAGAATTGACAACAAAATAACTCTTTCAGAAACTTAACCACGAAACAGACTAGGAAGCATTCTGAAGATATACCAAGCTGAAAATAAGAAACAAAGGCTACTCCAATCTTCTGCATAAAAATTTTGTCACTCTAAATTTGAAGACTTACAAGTTGTAGTTTATCCCGAAGCTTGAGATCATCGAACAAACTCGTGACTTCCTCCTCACTCTCAGTCTGTAAGCACAGTAGACAATCCCAAAATAACCACAATAATTAGCATATAATTGAACCCATATCCAGAAATTAAATTCCAGCTAAAGCGTAAGACCCGGCATTGTTCACAAACATTACCATAGTATTTGCCCCCTCATCCCAGATCAAACCATCCTTTACAACAGTTTTGAGTTTCCCTCCAGCTCTACTATCAGCTTCATACAATGTCACATTCAAACCATTCGATTTCAGTTTATACGCCGCAGCAAGTCCACTACAATTCGACCAAAACAATACACTAATCATTCAAATAGTTTATCTATCTCTAAAAAATGACCCCATTCCATTTCTTTGAAGATACCTAAAGGGGAATTCTTACAATACATTTCAACATATTCAATCAATCAAACTCTTACCCCCCCAAAATTGGGGTCGGCTACATGAACAAAAAGTGATAATTCAGTATAATCTTACAATGCTTTTCAACATATTACCATGCCAAAATAAAAGTAACAAACTTGCATTGCAATTATCACACAAATTGTTAACAAATTTTAATAATAAAGACATAATAAGTAGCAGGGGGTTAAAATTACCTAACACCAGCACCAACAACAGCAACCCTTTTAGCAGAAACTGAAAATAAATAAATAAATAGATTTAAAAAAATCCCACAAAAAATTTATTAAAAAAAAAACGCAAAAAATGTGTAATGCAAAAGAGAATTAGTTGGAAGACTTACTGGGTTGATTCCGCTCAGAAACGTTGCCCATAACAGGATAATTTTTTGTGGGAAAAACCAGCGATGATCCAAAATTTGTTGATAGGTGGGAAATGGAATATATTACCATGTGAATTTGTATGATCAGTTAAAGAATTTGAGACAATTCGTTTGGAGTGGAGTGGTAGAAAAACGACAGGGAACACCGGAGAAAATAGAGACTTTTTTTTTTTTTTTTTTTTTTTTTTTTTTTTTTTTTTTTTTTTTTTTTTTTTATTGAAGCCATAGAGACTAGTATAGATTTTTTTTTTTTTTTTTTTTTTTTTTTTTTTTTTTTTGAAAAATTTGTCAGTTAAAAGAACTATTTTGCGGGGAAAAAAAATAAATAAAAAGAACCATGTTAAAGTTTTACCAATAAAAAGTTTTATTCAGTTAAATAAAGGAGTAAGAGAAGATGGAGAATTGATAGTATATATTGCTCCGGTAAATTTTCTCTTGTATAACACTCCTTATATAGTCATGAGTTTAAGTAGGAGTATAATAATTTCATACATGTAGATAATATGAGTTCACAAAGGTTGGACTCATATGTGCATTGCAACATCAAATCAATGATTGACATTCACATTGTCTTCTAACACTCCCCCTTGAATGCCCATACTTATACATAAAAAGGTATTTGTTGCCTCATTAAAAACCTTGCTAGGTAAAACCCTTATGGGATAACAATCACTTTTGTATACACCCGGTTTTCAATAATTTACTATAAATCGGGTTCACTTTTGTCAAATTTAGTGTCACTTTTGTCAAATTTATCAATGAAGCATAAATAACTTTTATATATGTCAGAGTAACTTTTGTGTGTTTTAGTGTAACTTTTGCGCATTTTATTGTCACTTTATAACGGATGTTCAGTAATTTAATGAACATTCGTTTTATTTAAAAGTTTGTGTAAAAAACCATAGTTAGGGAAAAAGAGTACAACGATATAGTATTATATGCTTTGGTATACTGCCTCGTTATAAACCTTGTCAGGAAAAATCCGGTGGAATAAAAACCTTATCGAAGGGAAAAAGAGTACAGTAGATATAATATTCCCCCTGATTTCAGCATAGTTCACGGAGATGTCGCATTCGATTTTGTGAACTAACTGCTCAAATTTCTTCGAAGGAAGTGATTTGGTGAACAAGTCGGCAAGATTGTCACAAGAGTGAATTTGCTGGATATTTATTTCCTCGTCCTTTTGCAAATCATGTGTGAAGAACAGTTTTGGGGCAATATGTTTCGTTTTATCTCCCTTAATATATCCTTTAGAGCGATACATGCATGTTGTATTGTCTTCAAAGATGATGGTTGGATTTTCTGTTATTGCGTTCATTCCACACTCCTTTTGGATATTACTGATCATCGACCTCACCCATTCACATTCTCGTCCTGCTTCATAAAGAGCTATCAACTCTGCATGATTTGATGATGTCGCGGTCAATGTCTGCTTTGTTAATTTCCATGATATTGCACTGCCGCCATAAGTAAACACATATCCATTTTGTGACTTGGCATTTTGAGGATATGATAAGTATCCAGCGTCTACATACCCAATGAGATCAGCATCTTGTTTTGGTTGGTAATATAAGCCAAGGTCTTGTGTCCCTCGTAGGTACCGTAGTAAGTGTCGAACTCCCTTCCAATGCCTGTATGTTGGTGCATTATTGTGCCTGGCTAACAAGTTCACAGAAAAAGCTATGTCGGGTCTAGTATTGTTAGCTAAGTACATTAATGCTCCAATTGCACTTTAGTATGGTACTTCTGGACCCAGAATCTCTTCATTTTCTTCTCGGGGTCTAAATGGATCATTTTTCATATTCAAAGAACGAGTAACCATTGGGAAGTTGGTTGGAGTTGCTTTGTCCATGAAGAATCTTTTCAAAACTCTTTCTGTATAGTTTGATTGATGGACAAAAATACCATGACTCAAGTGCTCAATTTGCAGTCTAAGGCAAAATTTAGTTTTCCCAAGGTCTTTCATCTCAAATTTTTTCATCAAGTATTTTACAGTTTTTTCGAGTTCATTTGGGGTTCCAATGATATTTAAATCATCAACATAAACTGCAATGATAGCGAATCATGATTGTGATCACTTTATGAAAACACAAGGACTAACTTGGTTGTTTTGAATTCTTCTCTCATAAGGTATTCACTCAGACGGTTGTACCATATCCTTCCAAATTGTTTCAATCCATAAAGTGACCCTTTTAGTTTTATGGAAAGCAATTGTCTAGGCTTGTGGTTTTTTGGTAGTTTTAGCCCTTTGGGGACTTTCATGTAAATGTCCATATCGAGTGACCCATACAAATACGCAGTCACTACATCCATTAATCGCATTTGTAGTCCTTTTGTGACTGTCAAACTTACCAGAAATTTTAATGTAGTTCCATCAACCACTGGAGAATATGTTTCTTCATAATCAATCCCTGGAATTTGAGAATCCTTGGGAAACAAGTCTTGTCTTGTATCTAACTATCTCATTTTTCTCATTACGTTTTCTCACAAATACCCATTTGTATCCAACAGGTTTTACATCAGCTGGTGTAAGGATTATTTTTCCAAAAACTTCTCGTTTTTCAAGTGACTTTAACTCAGCCAGCATTGCCTCCTTCCACTTTGGCCAATCATCACTCCTATGTCGACATTCTTCTACTGTTCTTGGTTCAAAATCATTTTCATCAGACACAATGTCGATTGTGATGGAATTTGCAAATATTTCATCCACGATAACATCTTTCCTATTCCATTGAGTCTTGGTAGAGACGTAATTCATTGAAATTTCATTGTTATCGATGTTTTGAACATCTTGTTCATTTCCCGTAGGGTTGTCTTCTAGTTCATCCCCTTTTGGATTATCATCATTTTCCTTACTTTCATCCACATTTGGTCTTTCTTGACCTTCTGACGGGGGAACATCATTAGATTCATTTTCTATTCCATCCAATTTTTTCAATTTTCTTGGCTTAGAATCTTTTGAACCAAGTAGTCTACCACGCTTTCTGCGTGCTTGAGATTCAGATCACTTTCTATGGCCTTATTACCAGTTGGAATTTTAATACGTGCAAGGGCATTTTCTGCTGGTATATGTGATTTTGTCACCTTCTTTGTGTCTACAAATGCATCAGGCAATTGATTTGCAACACTTTGTAAATGAACAATTTTCTTGACTTCTTGTTCACACATATTTGTTCGTGGGTCTAACATCGACAGTTGTGTTGCATTCCAAATAAGTTATATTCCTTTCTTTCGTGGGTCCACTTTCTCTCCCCCTAAGGCTTGGAATACTGTTTCATTAAAGTGAAAGTCCGCAAATCTAGCCGTAAATAAGTCACCAGTCAATGGTTCAAGATATTTAATTATAGAAGGGGATTCAAACCGACATAAATTCCCAATCTTCTTTATGGACCCATTTTTGTTCATTGGAGTGGAGCAATGGGAACATATACAGCACAACCAAAGATTTTTAGATGTGAGATACTTGGTTCTCGACCGCAAACAAGTTGTAGTGGTGAGAATTTATGGTAAGCTGTAGGTCTCAATCTAATTAGCGCTGCTGCATGTATTATAGCATGTCCCCAAGTAGATGATGACAATCTTGACCTCATTAATAATGGTCTTTCAATCAATTGTAATCTCTTAATTAGTGATTCAGCTAGGCCGTTTTGTGTATGAACATGAGCTACCGGGTGTTCAACATCAATTCCAATTGACATACAATAATCATTAAATGTTTGGGATGTAAATTCCCCAGCATTGTCAAGTCTTATTTTCTTTATCGTATGATCTGGGAATTGTGCTCTTAATTTGATGATTTGGGCAAGTAATTTTACAAAGGCAACATTTCTACTTGAAAGCAGACTAACATGTGACCATCATGTAGAAGCATCAATTAAAACCATGAAATATCGAAATAGTCCACATGCTGGATTAATTCACTACTACAAAAAGTGGCAAAAGGACCCCTTTTAAGAGACCCGTTGTACAATTTAACGGGTCTATTATATATACAAGACCCTACATTACACGTAACGGATCTGTAATAGTAGGCGCCAAAATATTATGTTTGGCGGATTTAAATAACAACGTAATTTTAAAGACCCGTTATTATTCACAACGGGTCTCTTAGGTAAGAGACCTGTTGTTAGTTACAACGAGTCTCATACATACAAGGTAAAAAACAAAAAAAAAATTCTACAGACTTCAATTCTTACTGTCGCCTCTTATTTTCCAATTCCCTCCCAAATTCCTACTCCTACCCAAAATAAACCCTTCAATTTCATCAAATAACCCTCTTCAATTTTTCATCAAAATTTTATTTTCATTACTTTCATTGTTGCGGTGCTGCCTGTGCGTTATTCATTGCCGGCTAATTTCATCTCTTCCAATTTTCATCAAATTCCCGATTGAATTTTGCAAGGTGATATTGCTGCAAGCTACCATCTTTGGGTTTTCTTCAAAAAAAACAAAAAAAAAAAAAAAAGAAAAAAGAAAGAAAGAGTAGCTCCTCAACGGCTCCTCCACAGCTCCTCCACGGCTCCACCACACAATTAAAGGTTAGAATTTTGGCTCAATTGATGCATGCATGCTTTGTTAGGGTTTTGTGCATGGATTATTTATTTGTTTGTGACTTATTGGTTTGTTTGCGGAGATGAAGTTCTATTGAAATAAATTTTTTATCTTGTTCGACATTTGTTGGAAATCTGCAATTATAGAAATAAATTAGAAATTGCAGCAGTAAGTATGCTATTATTTCGGTTAATCTTGGGTTACTCATTAAAATTTGTTAGTCTATTTAATTTTGGCTGCTTGAAATTTAATATCAAGTGTTGGTTTGTCGTTTGATTTTCTAGGTTGTAGTTTCTGTGCTTTATGATGTGTAATGTTTTGGGTTTTTCTTTTTAGATTTTATTGTGATGAAGAGAAATATAATTTGTTGTTTGAATTTCCCTTTAAATTCTTCATTATTTTAGATATACTGACATATTTAATGTTGGTTGGGATTTCCAGATTGATTTTTTTTTTTAATTTATTTATTTATTAAAAATGCACTATGGATTCATGCATGTAGATAAAATAGTGAGTTTTGTTGCTAATTCGTTCCTGAATTATATTTTTTTGTCAATTTAATTATTAAAAGATGAGGGGAATGGTGTGGGGAGAGGGGCAGGGCAGGAGTATATAAAAATTTAATAAAATCATTAGAATGGAATTAATTATTTTAGTTGTTGTTGTGTAGAAAATATTATATGGATCGAAGTTGGATAACAACAACTAAGCCAGGTGACCTAAAATATCAAGTAGGTATTAGAGAATTTGTTAAGTTTGCAGTTAAGAATAGTGGAGGCCGCCATAAGCTACCATGCCCTTGTCACATGTGCCATAATTTCTTGTACAAGAGACCCGAAGAGATACTTAATCACTTGGAGAAATGGGAATTTGATAAAACATACACGTGTTGGATTTGGCATGGAGAATGTAGAGATGGAGCTTCGGTGAGTAACTTTTCAGATAATGCTAATGAAGGTCAAGATACAAATGAGGGAGATAGATTAGAGGAAATGCTCCATGTAGTACAGGAGAATTTTGATGAAGATCCCACTAAATTTGAGAGCTTATTAAGTGACTCTGAAAAGCCTTTGTATGAAAGTTGCACCAAATACACAAGGTTGTCTGCCACACTTAAGTTGTATAACTTGAAGGCGGGTCATGGTTTAAGTGATCAAAGCTTTAATATGATCCTAGAATTGGTAAAAGACATGCTTCCGGATGATAATGTCCTTCCAAGTTGTACATATGAGGCAAAAAAGACACTAAGTGTCATGGGTTTACCTTATGAGAGAATTCATGCTTGCCCTAACGATTGCATGTTGTATTGAAACGAGAATGAATCGTTAGAGAGATGTGCAATTTGTAATGCCTCGCGATACAAAAAAGATGAAGGACGAGTGCCTGCAAAGGTATTATGGTACTTTCCAATAATACCTAGGTTTAAAAGGTTATTTTCTAATGCCGGAGATGCTGAAAAGTTAACATGGCATGTCTATGGTCGAGAGGATGATGGAATGCTTAGACATCCTGCTGATTCCCCACAATGGAGGTTTGTTGATGGAGAATTTCCAGAATTTGCCAAAGAAAAGCGTAATTTACGCCTTGCTTTGTCTACAGATGGTTTCAATCCATTTGGATCATTGAGTAGCACTTATAGTACATGGCCTGTTGTTTTGATTACCTACAACTTACCTCCTACACTTTGCATGAAAAGAAGGTATATGATGTTATCACTACTAATTTCTGGTCCAAGGCAGCCTGGTAATGATATTGATGTGTATCTGGCTCCACTAATTGATGATTTGAAGATGTTGTGGGAAACAAGTGTAGAGGTGTTCGATGCACATCATAACGGGAATTTCAATTTGAAAGCATTGTTGTTTTGTATTATTCAAGATTTTCCAGCATATGGAAATCTATCAGGATACACAGTTTACGGGAAAACTGCATGTCCCGTATGCATGGAGGGTTTTCCAGGAAGGTGGTTAAGTGCATCTAAGAAGAATGTTTTTTATGGGAATCGTATATTTTTGCCATGTACTCATCACTATCGCAACTTGAAAAAGGCTTTCAATGGACATCAAGAGTTTAGGGTGCGCCCTAAGATACTATCTAGAGTAGAGGTGTTTGAAAAGATCAAAGATCTCAAGATCACATATGGTAAGAAGCACAAAAAACTTCTTCCTCAACAAGGATTCAAAAAGTGTTCAATATTGTGGAGCTTACCATATTGGAAATTCCTTTTTGTGAGACATACACTTGATGTGATGCATATTGAGAAAAATGTGTGTGATAGTGTTATTGGTACACTATTGAATATTAGTGGAAAGACCAAAGATGGGGAGAAAGCTAGAGATGACTTGGAGGAAATGGGGATTAGAGATGAACTTCATGTGGTTGAGAATGAGAATGGTCGAAAGTACTTGCCACCGGCTGCTTATACGCTCTCTAGAAAAGAGAAAATCGAGCTATGTCAGAGCTTGGCCGGAGTGAAAGTGCCGGAAGGTTATTCTTCTAACATTCGCAACCTGGTAAACATGGAAAGTTTGAAACTTATGGGCCTTAAGTCTCATGATTTTCATGTTTTGATGCAAAATTTGTTGCCTGTAGCTATTCGTTCAATATTGCCTAAAAATGTTCGATATGCCATTACTAGACTTTGTTTGTTTTTTAATGCAATCTATAGTAAAGTCATTGATCCCGAACATTTGAATGCTTTGGAGGAAGAAATTGTTATAATTTTATGTCAATTAGAGATGTACTTTCCTCCATCTTTTTTTGATATCATGGTTCATTTGACGGTTCACTTGGTAAGAGAGATAAGATTTTGTGGTCCAATATATTTGAGAGTTCAATGGGCTTTTGAAAGACAAATGAGAACATACCAAGGGTATGTGAAGAATGCTTATCGACCTGAAGGTTGTATTGCTGAGCAACTTTTCTATGAAGAAGTACTACAATATGCTGGTGATTTTATGATAAATTCAATGAGAATAGGGATTCCTACATCCCGTCATAGTGGACGAATGGATGGTGTGGGAACCTTAGGTCGTAAGCAACGTGATATGTCTTATGACAATTGGCACAAGGCACACTCATACATTCTGCATAATGAGGATGAAGTTGCACCCTATGTTGAAAGACATATGAGACACTTGAGAAAGTACAATCCAAGAGCAAGCGAAAAGGCATTGGCTGACAAACATAACAAATCATTCATTTCTTGGTTCAAAGATGAAGTAATGAGGGAGCTCGATGACTCTTCAATAGTAATCTCAGATCGAGTCAAGATTTTAGCATATGGACCTGACTTTAGTGCAACATACTATTCAGGATATGTTATAAATGGTTGCACTTTTTACACAAAGTTCCAAGATGAGCACAACACTATGCAAAACAATGGGGTCACTTTAGAGGCTCAAGCTATTCACTTTGCTAGTGCAAAAGATAAGAATCCCGTATGTGGTACTATGTAAAGATGGGCACGGGCCGTGCCGGCACGCGGGCGGCACGGGCCCGGCACGACTCCGGCACGGCCCGGCACGGGCACGGTGGCCGGCACGGCACGGCACGGCGGCACGCCGGCGTGCCGTGGGCCGTGCCGTGAACAACTTTTTTGGGACCGGCACGGGCACGGCCCGTGGCACGGCGGGCGGCACGGTGGCCGGCACGTGGGCCGGCACGCCGGCACGACCCGCCGGCACGGCACGTGGCACGGCCCGGCACGGCCAGGCACGGCCCGGCACGGCCAGGCACGGCACGGCACGGCACGGCCCGTGCCACTAGCCGTTGGAATATGGCCGTTTTCCAACAGCTATAAACGGCCATATTTTCCACCCCATTTCCCACCCAAATCCCCTATAAATACCTCATATTTTCCTCCAAAATTTTCACAATTCATCAACTCATCTCTTCTCTCTTATTCTCTAATTTTCTTACTCCCAAATTCTCAATTCTCAAATTCCTAAAAAACATACAATCTTCCTCTCTTTTGTGAAAAGAAAAAAAAAATTCCTACTCTCTTATAAATTTTACATTTTTACTATTATTACTTGTACTAGTCTACTACAAAAAAAAAAAAAAAAAAAAAAAAATTGTTATATTTACATTCGGGAAATTAAAAATTCGGGAAATTATAAATTTGGGAAAGCATTGAAGCGTCATTGTAAGATCTAACTCAACTTTATTTTAATTTGTTATTGTTATTGTTACTATTATTGTTATTATTATTAATTTATTATCATTATTATTATTATTATTATTATTATTATTATTATTATTATTATTATTATTATTATTATTATTATTATTATTATTATTATTGGAACTACTTAATTATATAAAAACTACTTTCTATTTTAATTGTGGGTTATTTGGATTGTTGAAATCTGTCTAAGGCGGGATTTGGGCTCTGGACAACGTCGCTCCTAACCTCTCCTACCTGGGATCTCATTGATCCAAGTAATCTACTATTATTATAATTATTTTTGAAAATTTAATTTATATAAAAACTACTTACTAATTTATTCTCATTGATCTCATTGTTGTTAATTGTTACTTTGTTATTGTTAGTTGTGTTATTATTATTAATTAATCATGGCATCAAACCCGAACGTTTCCTCCTCCTCTAGAAAAGCCAAGTCAACACGTAGGGAATCACCAAACCCAAACACTTCAATGTCTATGCCCCCCCCCTAACATGCCCTTTCCCTCTCCTAACATGCCCTTTCCAAACACTTCCACCCCTTTCTTTCATCCCCAAAACACGGGAGGGCAAGAACAAATGGATGATATGGCTCCTTGGACCCAATTTCAACAAACCCAATTTCAACAATATGAATTTCCTCCTCCTCCTCCTTCCCAAGGTAGCCAAACACAAGCTTGCGGGTCGAGTGAACCATCCACCCATAATCCTAACATATTAGAGTGGTGTACCGAAGAGGATTTTGCTCAAACCAAAAGAAAGAGTGGATGTTGGGTACATTATCAATTAAGTAAAGATGGAAAAAAATGCAAGTGTCGGACTTGTGGTAAAATTTTCTCGGCCGATACCAAGGGAGGGACGGGACACCTTACTAGGCATACAAAAAAATGTGGTGGACCATCTAGTGATCCAACCCAACCTAAAATTTCTCAATTCCACCCACAAGGTTTCATTTACAATTACGAGAGAGATAGGGATGAACTTGGGAGAATGATTGTACATGCAGAACAACCTTTTCTTTTCGCCGAAAATGATGCCTTCAACAACTATATTAACCGAGCACTACAACCAAAACACAAAAAAATCTCCCGAAAAACCGTTCGATCTGCTGCCATGAAGACTTATCTAGAGTACAAATTAAGATTAGTAAATGAATTAGCTAATCTTCCTAGTAGAGTTTCTTTAACCGCCGATGCATGGGATAGTGGGTACCAACTTCATTATTTATGTGTTACTTGTCATTGGTTAGATAATGAGTGGATGTTACAAAAACGCATCATTCATTTCAAAATGCTTGAATACCCTCATACCGGTCTTAACATTTCACATCATTTAATGGAAGCTATTGATGCATATAGTCTTAGGGATAAAATCATGTCTATGACTTTCGATAACGCAACTTCTATGACATATAGTGCGAATTTGGTTAAACCCCAATTAACCGATTTAGTATTAGATGGAGAAGCACTTCATGTTAGATGCATTTGTCATGTTCTTAACTTGTGTGTGAAGGATGGAACACAAGCAATTGGTCCATTTTATCACAAAATACGGAGTGCTATTTGCACTATTAATAGCTCTAACATGAGATGGCAAGAATGGAAAGGTTTTTGCAGGCAACAACGGATTAAAACCATAAAAATAGCACCGGATTGTCCAACTAGGTGGAACTCCACCTATGAAATGTTGAGTCGGGCAATCGAGTACAAGGTTCATTTAACACTTTTTTATAATATGAAATATCCACAAAATGCTTTACTTGAAGATGATTGGGTTAATTGTGAAAAATATATGCAGTTTTTACAATTACTATATGGTATGACACATTGTTTTTCTTCTGTATATAATCCTTGTGCTCATTCTTTTCTTAGCAATGCATGTTTACTTGCACAACTTTTTGCGGAACACCGATCAGAACATGCTTATCGTGGATATCTTCCATCCATGGAGGATAAATGGCGTAAATATTACACCGATATTCCTATGATTTATATTTTTGCTTCCATTTTAGATCCTAGACAAAAATATGATGGCACCTTTTTATTAATTGATATTTATTATAGTAACATGAATTTTGAAGGTGATGTTGAAACTTTTAAGACTAAGGTGACGGATGAGTTTTTTAATTTATATAATGTTTATGAAAGTAAATATGGAACCGTGTCTCGATTTGCCCCTTCTCAAACATCCAAAAATGTAAGTAAACGGGCCAAAGGTTTATTTGCACAAGCTGCTAACTTGATGTCTAAGTATTCAGGTACAGAATCATCATCATCTAGGAGAACTCAAAGCGATGTTTCGGAGTTGCAAATGTACTTAAGTTACGACTTCATGAAAGGCATGGACGATGAAGAGAAGTTTGGCCTCGACATCCTCGATTGGTGGAAATCACAAGTCGTGAAACATCCAATTTTATCGGCAATGGCTCGTGATATTTTTGCTATCCAAGTCTCCTCCGTTGCTTCCGAAAGAGCTTTTAGTGCGTCGGGAAGAGTTCTAGACGATAGAAGAACAAGACTAAAACCCGAAACACTTGAAATGTGTGTTTGCTTCAAGGATTGGTTGGATGCCGAAACTCGTTCTCAAGATCGTACTTATGCACAAAACGACGACGATGAAGGAACGTCGACTTCTTTTAGTTCTCAATCCACTCAATTGGCGGATGAACTTGAACCTCTAGGAGACGAAGACGAAGACGAAGATGAAGACGAAGGCGAAGACGAAGACGACCAATAATAATTACATGATTACATATTTACATTATACACTATTGTATTCTTTTTGTATTATCGAACTTCGTATTCCGTATAATAAATGAAGTTATTCAATATTCATACACTATTGTACGATTTTTAATTATCATTACTTATTTTGTAATTTTGTATTATTGAATTATCGTATATTCGTACCGGCTAGTCGGCTACCGTCATATAATAAAATAAGTTATTCTTCAATTTTTTGTGTTTTCGGATTATCGCACTAGTATTTTTTTTTTATTATATGCATTTTTGTTTTTAATTCGTTTTTTTTTAACATTTATTTTTTTTTTTAAGAAAAAAAAAAAAAAAAAAAAAAATAAAAACGGCACGGTTTGGCCCGCGGCCCGGCACGGCACGGCCCGCTAGGCACGTGGGCCGTGTCGTGCCGTGGGCTGGGGTGTGCCAATCCCAGGCACGGCACGGCACGGCACGCCGCGGAGCCGGCACGGCACGGCACGGCACGGGCACCACCCCGGCACGGCCAGGCACGGCCCGCGGCGGCACGGGCACGGCCCGTGCCCATCTTTAGTACTATGAGATACTATGGAGTCATTGAAGAGATTTGTGAGTTGCATTACACCATGTTTTCGATTCCTCTTTTCAAATGCCAATGCGTTGACAGCAACAACGGTGTTGAAGAAAGTAACTTGGGACTTATTTTAGTCAATCTTAACAAGGTTGGTCACAAAGAGGATCCTTTTATTTTAGCCACCCAAGCAAAACAAATTTTTTATATGACTGATCCCTTAGATAAGCGAAGGTCAGTTGTCATAACACCAAGGCCTCGACACTCCATTGATGATTGTTCTTTTTATAGTGTGCTGGAGACTCCTTCTTTGACAAGAAAAGTAGTGGACGATAATGTTGATGACTCTTCAATATATGTGAGAGATGATCATAATGAGGTTACATGGGTTGAAGATACAAAGAAGCGAAAATCTGTCAAGCGAAAGCGATCTCGTAACAAATGTAAATTTTTTTTTTTTTTTTAAAGTACTAACTTTTTTTTATTATTATTATTGGTTTTTCCTTAGGATGTCCTACTTAAAATTTTGGCAATATTATTACAATTTTTGCATTTAACTAACCTATTAAATTTATTTTTCTGATTTTTTTATAGGTTGATGGCTAGAAAGAGAAAACGTGTAAGCCCATCCAATGAAGGTGACACACTACATCTTGAGGATTCTGAGAAAATTAGGCGTGAGGATGAGAGGGGTCGTACTGTACTTGCTGTGGTGGGGAAGGCGATCCAAGCAGGCACCAAGATTCGTTTGGAATGGCATCCTATTAAAAGAGTTCCAGTAGGAGAGCACAAGTCTCATTTCTCCACTTACACTGGTTTTGTTGCCCGTGAAAGAGTAACGATCACTTATAAGGAGTGGTCTGACCTTCCAAATGGAGTCTTAGACGAAGTCTACAATGCTATCACAGTAAGCATACATATTCAGTTCTAAGACATTTGAATAAGTCATACAATATGCTTTTATGTAGGAAGGTTTAATGTTTCTGTACCAACAATGCAGAAGGGATTTTATGTCATCGAGAATCGTAGAAATTGGATATTGACACAAGCTTCTAAGCGATGGAAAGCTTTCAAGACTAGGCTAAGACTTGAATGGATGTATCTAGAAGATGAAGCTGTCAGACAACAACCCCCATGGAAATATCCTTTCATAAAAGATACAGATTGTTAGATCTTCGTCAAATATTGTACTTCAAAGGAGTTTCAGGTAGCTCAGTTAACTCCTTAAGCTCAGTTCTGAGTTCAGAGTTCAGTTCTGAAGCTCAGTTCTGAGGCTCAGTTCTGAATTCAGTTTTGAACCTCAGTTCTGAATTCATTTCTGGAGTTCAGTTCTGAAGCTCCGTTCTGAGTTCAGTTCTGAGTTCAGTCCTGGAGTTCAGTTCTGAAGCTCCGTTCTAAGTTCAGTTCTGGAGTTCAGTTCTGAAGCTCCGTTCTAAGGCTCAGTTCTGAATTCAGTTTTGAACCTTAGTTCTGAATTCAGTTCTGAACCTCAGTTCTGAATTCAGCTCTGGAGTTCCGTTCTGAAGCTCCGTTCTAAGTTCAGTTCTGAGTTTAGTCCTGGAGTTCAGTTCTGAAGCTCCGTTCTGAGTTCAGTTCTGAGTTCAGTCCTGGAGTTCAGTTCTGAAGCTCCGTTCTGAGTTCGGCTCTGAGTTCAGTCCTGGAGTTCAGTTCTGAAGCTCCGTTTTGAGTTCAGTTCTGAGTTCAGTCCTGGAGTTTAGTTCTGAAGCTCCGTTCTGAGTTCAGTTTTGTTCTCATGCTTGATAAGTTTATTAGTTTTGATGCTTTATAAGTTTATTAGTTTTGATGCTTTATAAGTTTATGATAAGCTTCCTCTAGCAAGACAGTGTGTACTGAATTTAATCTTAAATTTTTTTTGTAGGAATTGAGTGAAAAAAATCGTGTGAGGGCAAAGAAGAAGACCTCAAAGTATCGAGGAGGCCGACTTGGGTATCAATATTTTGAAGAACAAATAGTAAGTTTGACAAAAATTCTATATGTAACTACCATATATACAATATTGGTGTTGAAGAACAAATAGTAAGTTCATATACTTCGAACATTAGTCTAAATTAATTTTGTACAATGGCAGGAAAAGAACTTGTAAAACAGGGAGTCCATGTGTCACAAGTGCCTCGACACTTGACTTGGATCAAAGCTCACTCTCAGGTCAAAGATGGAATCATTTTTTTTTATAATCCAGTCGATAGGGAAATCCATGAAGCTATAGTAAGAAATCTAATGAAGACTCTTCTGCACAAATTTTATTTCCTTATATTCTTGTGAATGATTACCTTAATTTGAATGTACTTTACTTGGTTTCATCTATTACGTCCCTTGAAATTTTGAATTGTAGATTGCAGTGGAGGCTCAAGCTCAAAGAGGAGAATTCGTGTGCAATGGTCGGGATGACATATTAGCAAGAGCATTGAATAAGCGTGAGCATGGTAGTTCAGTGAGGGCAGTTGGATCTGGTATCACAAATAAGGAATATTTTGGCTTTAACAAACCAACTGCACCAAGCCAATTGTATGCAAAAATCGGCATGATGCAATCAGAGATGGGAACTATGAAAAATAATCAGAATTTATTATTGTCTTTCATCATGTCATGCTTAAATCAGGAGCAATTGAAATCGTTCATGGCCATCTTTGGTCAATCAAATGCTTTTGGTCAATTTGGCAGTTTGGGTGGGCTGGTTGGTCAATTTGGCAATGGTGCTAGTCAGCCTGCTACTGGTGGTCAGTCTAGTTCTGGTGGTCAGTCTGGTCATGGTCAACAGGTTGGTTCTTCTGGTCAGAGTAGTTTTGGTGGTTAGAGTGGTTTTGGTTTTGGTGGTCAAGCTGAATTCGGAGGTTTTGGTGGTCTTGATGGTAATAGGTTAGGTTTTACCCAATTAAATAATTTTGTTGACCATGGAATGGTTAACATCCGACTTACACAATTGCTGACTAGAGGGGTTGAGCGACAACAAAGTGAAGGTCATCAATTGTTGGAGTCTCAATTTCAGGATGCTGCTAATGTTTCACGTGGTCATGAGGCTCACATAAGTCCTCCCGTGCAACAGGATCATCTTCAAAGATCTGAGGCTGAGATGTACCATGTTTCTTGGCCTCAAACAGACCAAATTAATCAACCTGACCATGCACTTCTGAACAATCATGATGATATCTCAACTGATCTTGGCCTCAAACAGAGCAATATCACTTTTCCTGAGGTATTGTATTAAAAGTCATACATCTTCGAATGTAAATTATGTATATGAAATTTGATTCTGTCATGACTTGTATAGGGCTGGAGTGATTGTCAACTAGCCATTGAGGATGACGATAAAGGACTTGTAATTGTTGCTAAAGGGAAAGTCTATCAAGAGAAGGCAGAAGAAGTCATCAGAAATCATGTCCAAGCGCTACCCCCTGGTCACCGCCAAGTCTCTATTGTAGAAGATATTGTGCCGAATGCTCCCTTGCCATGTCCAAACGAAGAATTAATCTTTGTTTGCCAAGCTAAGAAGAGTTACATTGCTTGGCCAATTCACTTGATTCTTCCAGTTAAGGTATAATACCAGTTTTTTTACCAACTGAATTTAGTTCAGAATTGATTTTTAGTTAAGAGTTGCATTTACTTGATATATATTGTTTGTTGTATGAAAGGCTGATGTGCACCTGGAAAAAGACGTGACTACTCCATCCCCAAGATCGGCATCATCCCAAACATCAACCACTGACATGGATCTTTTCAATGCTGAAGATTGTGAAAAAGTGACTACTAATTTGTTACAGTCGTTAAAAACTCATGCTTTGGGAATGAAAAAGAGGAGTGAATCCATCTCCTTAAGTTTCCAGAAAACTGTATTTCTGACTAAACATGTGGTTAATGTTACTCTTGATTACGAAGATTTGCTTAATTGGTGTTTCCAGAAGGAGATCGGAGCTGCTCACTTGAATATTTTCATGAAGTAAGTTCATTTACATTTTTAAGATTTGAAAATTTCTATTGTCAGTAGCTTCTTACATGTTTGACCTTTTATGGATGGCGGGGAAAGGTACCTGACAGAGAAATGTCAAGAAGAAGGAATTTCGGGTATGTTTGGATTTTGCAATTCCAATGTTCTATCCCCAATGAATCCAACAATAGAAGAGGAAAACCCGTCAACATACTTGGCTCGTGTGTTTGGGTGCAATGAGGGAAAGAATCGTAATCAATTATGGTTTGCACCTTATAATGAAAAGTACGTGCAATATGTGTTTTCTCTACAATAGCTGATAATTATTGATATGTTATTCTATTAACTTTTCGTGTAATTTGTATGTAGTCATAATTGGATGTTAGCTGTGATTAGCCCTTGGAATGGGATAGTCTATTGGTTCAACCCAGGTGGAGCAGACAGCATACCTGAGTTTGCAAAAACAGTCATCAATGAGTAAGCAGTGGAGTAATCATTTATTGACTTCATTTTATTTGTATTGATGTTCAAGTAATTGGTATTTTTGTCATTTTATCTTGTCATAATTATGTAGGGGAATCAAACAATTTAGCGCTATCCATCGCAAGGATATCAAGAAAATAAAAAAGGATGCATATATTGGGTGGAAGTAACCAAATGTTTTCACTTTATATTTTTAAACTTAACATACGATAATCGGTTGTAGTTCTTTCACATAATAAAGTAACTCATGGATGATCGGTTGAAGTGTCCTAGCCAACCTAAACACAAGAAGGACTATGGATACTTTTTGTGCCGGTACATGCTCGAGATTTTAGAAAAAAGGGTGTTATGGATTACTGACAAGGTTAGAACTTATGCACTTCAGATACTTTGTTGTTTCAACTGAATATTTCTGACCAAAATTTGCTTACTTTAACACATATATTTCTGCCTAATTGGTTATTGTGAGAGGATTTGTTTCTTAAATATACGTATGCACTTGGCAGGGCAGCAGCAGCCGCCTAGCCTTGGCAGGGCAACAGCAGCCGCCTTGCCTTGGGAATTATGCCGCGATGTAGATCATTTGAGTTGTATTAGTTTTTGGAGAAGTGTGGGGACTGTGGAACTAAGTTAAAATTTTATCAATGTAGAAAAATATGTTGGAAAAGTGTTATCCCTGTAGAATTATGCATAGTTCAGTGCCATATGGGGTAATTTATTTCCTTCATTCAAACAGGGCGTTGAGTAAAAATTTGGGATTAATTTAGAATGTGAGGCAGGCACTCGATGCAGCCATGCCTTGGCAGGGCAGCCTTGCCTTGCCTTGGCAGGGTGGCAGCTGCAGCCAAGCCTTGGCAGGGCAGTAGCTCGCTGCAGCCTTGCCTTGGCAGGCAGGGCAGCTACTGCCTTGCCTGGCAGCGCAGCAGCTTCACCCACACCCCCTACGCATACTCCCTTACCCTGCACACTCCCTGCCCTGCAAACGCTGCCTGCCCTTGCCTGAAATCAGTCTATTTATACTCAGCTTCCCCTCTCACAAAGACTCTCACACTTAATTGCATTTATCTTCTATTGCTGCCAAAACAGAACAGCTATCACAACCCACCACAACACCCATACCACTCTCCATAGTGGATGTCTTGTGTCCTGTTCTCTAGGAGGTCTGCTGCTGTTGTCTGATTGTTGTCCTGCCGCCGTTTCTTTCTTCTTTCATACACTCGGATTGTTGGTGTTGTGAGTGCATTCTCTCGGTCTATTGCACATCACTGTCATGATACTCTTAAACAGCAGATTTCCTGGCAATTTAAAGGTTGAACTGTCATTTCTTATAGAGTATTTTAAAAGTAAATCCACAGGAAAGAAAAGAGCACAAAACCCATCAGAGTACAGTGCACTCACCTTCTATTTATAGCAGTTCGGTCATCTGCATTTGCTTAAGAATTACCATAATCAGGAACCTTGTTCACCAAGTCCTTCAGAAAATCAAACATACTCTTAGTTTTCCTTATCCTTATTTAATATACAGCGTGTATTCAGTTTATATTCAGTTTTCTGCATGCAATCATTCTGCTTCATTATTTGCAAAATGACATTGATCATTTTTTTTTCCATTGGTTTAATGAATAAAATAACTTAGAATAAATTACTTATATGATTGAGGCAAAACTGTACTTGTATGGTTGAGGCAAAACTGAAGGTTTTCTTGAAGTTCTTAGTTGTATAAAAGTATGCAGGCATCTTAACTGTTAAACGATTACTCTAGAACCTTTTAGTACTTCATTTTGGTGATATGCTCTCCAATTCTCCATGTTCTTGTTTGGTAGATTAACAGAATACTAGACAAATAGTAAAGATCACATTATCACATTTTTTAAGAAATGTGGACCAATTTAGTTATGAAATTCAGTTTTGATGAGCTTTGGTTCCGAAATTCTGTTTTGAGCTTTGGTTCACTACTTCCATGATCCTATTTACTTCTTTTTTCTGCTATTTACATTGCAGTTCTTTACTCAAGAAGCTTATTCATTGGAAGAAATGGATGAGATACGAGATATTTGGGTTGAATATTTGCTTAACCAACTAAACTAAGCTGATGAAGAAGTCAAAGGAAGTATGGTAATTGCTTGCGTTTTGGTTCTAATTTTTATTCAACACATACACTTTGGAACATATGTGTGCCATGGTTTTTTTTGGTAATGGTGTACATGGTAGAATGCTGATGTTTTTGGAAACAATGGTTGATGTATAGTGCCATGGTTTTTTTTTTTTTTTTTGTAATGGTGTACATGGTAGAATGGGAGAAAATTAAGAGTTAGTCTTATTTTGTAATGGTGTAATTGTGGGTGGCACAACATTATATGGGTGAGTTTTTGTAATGGGAATGATTGAATTATATATGAAGGTCTAAAATTTTAATTGTCTACAAATTTTGTTGAATAATGACATATTATGCAGGTTAATTTTAAAAGAAAATGAATAGGTAATTATTGAAGAAATTGCCGGAAAAAAAAAAATTTATTGATTTTTTTTTTAAAAAAGGGGGTATGCTAACAGACCTGTTAGGTGAAGAAAGGATCTTACAGGTTGATGAATTAAATAAAAAAAAATATATCAAAGAGACCACATATCTTTGATATAGGGTCTGAAGTTAATTTTG
The DNA here is from genome assembly GCF_948465745.1 of Chenopodium album. NCBI lineage: Eukaryota > Viridiplantae > Streptophyta > Magnoliopsida > Caryophyllales > Amaranthaceae > Chenopodium > Chenopodium album. The sequence goes on from NC_137852.1 coordinate 34,050,495, forward strand.
AAAAGGACCTTATTTCTCTTTTAACGGGCCTGTTTAATATAGCAAACATACCCTATTTCTTTTACAATGGGTCTCTTATCTATAATATTTTATTCTAAAAAAAGTAATCTGACAAACCTGGTATTTTGCATAACGGGTCTGTTATCTTTTAAAAACAGACCCCATCCTTAGAGGTGGTCAGATAGAGACCCGTTGATAGGCGGTTTGTAAAGGGTATTTCAACGGGTCTCTTTGCTTATTTCTGTAGTAGTGATTGGCCCACATACATCTCCCTGAATCCTTTCCAAGAATTTTGGAGATTTAGTAGCAATTTTGTTCATAGATGGCCTTATTATTAATTTGCCAAGTGAACATACAGAGCATGTTAATTCATCTGATCAGGGAATTTTGACATTTCTTATTGAATGTCCAACTGAATGTGCTATTATTCTTTGCATCATCCCAGTTGTTGGATGTCCCAAACGATCATGCCATAGAATAATCAAATGTTTGTCATATAAATTCTGGTTAGATACTATATTAATTTCCATGGGTCGTATGTTAATACAATATAACCCCGAAGAGTATGCTGGCAATTTCTCATATATATGTTTCATGCTATGTCTTTTTGTCGTGAGGCAAATATACTCTTTTTGATCTATCGTCATTGTTTCTAGATATATGATAGCCATTTTAGCGTACATCTTTAAAGCTTATGAGATTTCTTCGAGATTTACTCGAATATAAAGCATTATTTGATTATTAATTTTGTTCCATTTAGAAGCATTATACAACCTTTCCAGATCGTTCAATTAATTTAGCTGACTCAGAAATGGTGTTTACATTTGCTTGAAACAACTTTAGTTGTGAAAAATATTTTCTATCCTTTAAGATAGTATGTATTGTTCCACTATCCAAAAGACATTGATATTCGGAACTAACTTCAGGCAGATCAATATCTTCATAAAATAAATTTGAGATTAGTTTAGAATAATATCATACAAAATTTTATTGATGATAGAGATTAAAAGTACATGACTATAAATTTAAAATACAGGACATAAAGAAAATACATTAAAACATAGCACATTAGTAGATGGGAAACCTAAGCATTGTTGTTTTCTCCAAGAATGAAATCATTTCCAATTTCAGCATTATCCATGAAATAATCAGATACATCAAGGCTGGGACAAGGAGCATTTTCCTCATTTACATAATTTGCTTCTGCATTTTTCTCTTTGCCTTTTACAGAATCCTGGTAAAGGTCTACCAAATGTTTGGCCGTACAACAAGTACGTCCCCAATATCCTGTCATGCCACATCTATAACATGTGTCTTTTCCTTTCGAAGGAGTTTGTTTGTGGCTTCCAAATGACTGTCCCTTCTGTTTTTCAAAATTTTCAAAATTACTGTTTCTTTGAAAATTGTTTCTACCACGACCACGGTCGCGTCTGCGATAATTTCCATGGCCTCTTCCACGGCCATTGTAATTTCCACGTCCACCTCTTCGTGTAGCATTTGATTCGGGTGGATAAGAATTTGTTGCATTTGTCTCATGATGAGTGACCAAAGACAAGTTGGTCTCATGTTATGATTTTTCAACAGAAGTTCACTATTATGTTACGCAACAAACAATACACTCATTAATTCATTGAACTTTTTAAAACCTCTTTCACGATGCTGTTCTTGCAAGAGTATGTTGCTTGCATGAAAGGTAGTAAGTGTTTTTACAATCATCTATTCATCCGTAACTAGATGGTCACAGTATCTCAATATAAATACTATCTCATGTATAGTTGAATTATAAACAATTACAGATTTGAAATCCTATAACCGTAAATTTGTCTAATCAAATAATGCCTTAGGAATGAGCGCCCTTTTGTGGTGTCCAAATCTTTCATTAAGGCAGTTCCATAATTCTTTGGGATCTTCAATCATAATGTACTCATTTTTAAGGCCTTCATGTAAATGATGCCTTAACAACATTAAGACTTTTGCCTTATTTTTTTCAGTAACAGGTTTTACAACAGTCATTGCAGAAGTGGTTGTATCAGTTGTTTGGCCAAAGGGACTTTTATTTTCTTGAGCAGTGTGCTCCAAGCCTTGAGCTTTCAAATTCATCATTGCATCCACTTTCCATTCCAGAAATTTCTTTTGAGATAAATCTAAGATGCTGAACTGTCTTTTCATAAGGTCTCTCATTTTAGCTACAACAAATTACGTGATAATTAGTTTATAATAACTAATTATATGTACAACTCACATGTTTAGTTCTTCTATATTTATAATTAAGTTAATAAAACACGTGATAATTAAATTTAATAATAATAATAAACCATAATAATATAGTCCTTTCTCCCCATTGGTTTATTATTATGATTAATTATATGATTAGACAAAAATTAATCATGTTAGTTGCAAAAAAATAGCAAAACGTCAACAATAACAGTAGTAACAATAATTATAATGATAATGGTAATATTATACAATGATGATTAATAACAACAAACAAACATAATAAAACAAAAACAAGCTTTTAATATACTAAAACGACAAAATAAGCAAGTTTTGCTTATAAATAATGACAAAAATTAATATTGCATGCTACTACAAGCGCCGTAAAAAGAAGGAAATATTGTTTTATCTTCCTTAAATCTTCCTCAAAAGTGAAGTTGTGAGTGTTTTGGGTGTTTTGGTTGCTGTCGTCGGGGATCGTATTGGAGAAGAAGGGGGTGATAAAATTTTTTAGGTGATTTTTGGATAAAAAGTGGAAAGGGATAAGGGATTTGTGGTGAAATTGGGGGGAAAATCCGTCTTTTATAGAGGTAGGTTTATCCGTTACTATTCTGTACAACTGTAAAAATATCATATAATAGTCTAATGTACTGGCATAAAATTATGATCCATATATATATATATATATTAATAATTGTAAAAGGTTATCACACTGGGAATGCAAGCCATAGTGGTCCGAGAGCCCTAATATCTATAAAAGATCATGGGTTCGAAAACGGAAAGAAACACAAAAAGTATTCAAAAGTAAGAAAAATAATAAGTACAAAAAGGCTGCATCTTTTTGTTAATCTAGTTAATAATATGCATGCAAAGTTACTACTAAGCAATTATAATAACTAAGATCAAAATTTACGTAAAACATGAGTATGTAATATTAACATGAATCAAACAAAGAAACATCAACATGAATAAAACAAGAAACATCAACGTGACTAAAACAAAAGATGAATTCAAAGTAAGGGAATTTTCACCATTGTTTTTGAGGTATATATAATACAGTAAATGTTTGATTTTCTGGTATAGAGGATCCCAAATATGGGCAACTATAGAGCATACTCCTCAAAATATTTAGAAGTAGATAGCATTATTTGTTATAAATTTTTAGAAGTAGGTTTAAATATACCTGACTGGAAACTAGTGCTGATAACGTGTTAAAATTTTACCTATAGAAAGTTTTATTCAGATAAATAAAGGAGTAAGAGAAGATGGAGAAATTGATAGTATATATTGCTCCGGTAAATTTTCTCTTGTATAACACTCCTTATATAGCCATGAATGTTCAACTAGGAGTACAATAATTTCATACATATAGACAATATGAGTTCACAAGGGTTGGACTCATAAGTGCATTGCAACATCAAATCAATGATTGACATTCACATTGTCTTCTAACAAACTTTTTTTTTTTGTTTTTTTTTGTTTGCGAGAGAAACTTATTTCCTTAATTACCTTCTAATTACCATCTTATTAATTTAATTACACTGTAATCTAATATACTCCCTCCGTTTTTAAATACTTGCTCCACTTTCCTTTTTCGGCCGTTTTTAAATACTTGCTCCATATCCTTTTTGGAAAGCTATTACAATATTTAATTCATTTCTTACACTTGGTGGACCCAACATAATACTCTCTCCCCTCCTTTCCATTACTTTTGCTTTTTACAAATTTTTTTTATTTCTCAACTACCCCACTACCTCCATATTTTATTACTTTCTGTAATTTCTCCTAAAACTTCGCGCATGGAGAAATGAAGCAAGTATTTAAAAACGGAGGGAGTATATATTTAAAGGGGATTTTTTTTCCAAGTTTTTAGAGAGCCACTTAAGATCTAATTTTCTTAGCGCGCCATGTAGGATTATTACTTTTAGTTTTGCCAATTAAATAAGAGATTATTAATTTCTTTATAATTATTAATTCAAATGCCACGTAAGCATGACGTGGGGAAAACTAGGTCGTTGGGCTAATTCTCCCTAAGCCAAACAAAATTTATAAACACTTAACAAACCTAAATACAAGTATAGAGGTAAGTCAAGGGTCGAACCCAAATTAAAGGAACGGTAATGCTTAAGTGCTTCCAATTATATGCCTAAGCTAGGTCGAAGACAAGAGATAAAAGGTGGCTCTAACAACTACTAAAACGAGGAAACCAACCAAATATAAGAGCTAGGGATTAGGATCCGCAAATAATGGCAATGAACGATGCAAATTGGAATGGAAAGTCAACTAAGTCAAGCAATGTGAGGGAAAGTCAATCATGCAACCAAAAGAGCATGTCAAGCTATTCTCCTAGAGGTCTAACTAGCGTCAACTACGATAAACTCTAGCTAGGAAACATCACAAGACACCTCAATCGTGTAAATGCAAGCCACAAATCAATGGTCCGTATCAATGTGAACTTACAATGCAATCTAGTGCAATAATCAAAGTTAGCTACTCTCTAATTAATTACACACATGCACATGATCAATTAACCAAGTTTAATCACATCATCAACTCCATCAATTATCCCCAATTTACATCAATTCATTACATCAAAGCTTCACCAAATCCCTAACCAAACAACTACTCAAACATGATCATCAATTCTACCAATAGAAACATGAATAACCAAAATCAATCATCAATTCATCAAAATTCCAATCAAATCAATCAATCAAAACAATAAAAATTAAACAAAGCAATAAATGAGATAGAGTTTAGAAATGCTCATTGATGATAGAGTAAATCTCTAATACAATTGTCACATTTGAATCTTCAATCTCTCAATCACCATTGAAATTCCTCACTTTCTCTCTATAAAATCTACTCCTAAAATTAACCCTAAACTAGAGAGAGAAGCTCTCAACTAAGCTAAGAATATGATCTAATTCTATTATGAAAACTCCTTACAAAAATTGGGTTCAAATAGGTATAAGAAGAGAGAGAAAATCGCCGAAATCCGATCGGAAAAGACCCACGTTGGTGCGGCCACACAACAGGGGGTGTGCGCCCGCACAACCATGATGTGCGCCCGCACAACCATGGTGTGCGCCCGCACATCCCTCGTGTGCGCCCGCACATTCTGCGCGTGCGGCCGCACTCAGCTGGGTTTCTTCGAATCTTCAACTCTTCAAGCTCAAGGGGTGCACACATGATTTATGATGGTGATGGAGGACAAGGTAGGCAGTAGCTAAGGCTTAATATTGAGGGCACACACTTCCTTTGAAAGGAGCACAAGAGAAGAGCCAAGACTTGGAACTTCCACTTCTTTGCATCTTGAGCTTCCCAAACTCCATGAACTTGATCCTAAAGCTTCTTCCACCATAATGGATCACCAAAATCACAACCCGAACCTCGTCCAATACCTACAACCACGAAAATAGAGCAAATAAAGAAGAAAAGGCTAGAAAACCAACGAAAAGCACAAAAGCTACAAAATAAGAGAAGAAAGGTAAAACTAAGCAACAAAGCATAAAACTAAGCACTTATTAAGCATGAAAGCTATGAAAAGAGAATAAAAAGGACCTAAATGCTCGTCAAATGTGTGCCATTTATGACACACATCAAATACCCCCAAGCTTACCTTTTGCTCGTCCTCGAGCAAAACAAAACAAAGGGAGTGGAAATGACGAGCTTATTAAAACAAACTAAAGAAGAGACAAGATGAGAATATACACTAACTCACTTTCGTAGGAATCACGGTTGTTTTTAGCTACAACAAGCCCTTTAAACCCCAAAGTCGCCTATGAGGACGAGTGAGGTCTCGTAAGGGTATCCTAAGAGTTTGACCCACACTACTAGAAAAAGGCTCAATACCGACGGAAAAATTCCGTCGGAACCACCCCAAAATCCGTCGGAAAACACGTTTCCGACGGAAATTCGTCGGAAACGGTTGTCGGAAAACCTTTCGTAGGAAAATTGCCTTCTTTCGACGGAAATTCCGTCGGAAACACCTTTCCGACGGAGTTTACGACGGAATTTTCCGTCGAAAGTGGTTTTTGAAATTCCGTCGGAAATTTCCAACGGAAATTCCGTCGGAAAATCTTTTAACGAATTTAAAAAAAAAGCCGCGCCACCACCGACACGGCATATCAGCCACCTCCAACCACCTGTATCACCAAGCCCCCTAACCCATTCCTCCACCCACAACCACCACCGCCCCACACCAGCCCACCTAACCCGTACCACCACCCCACCACCCACCAGATCTACAACCCAATCACCTAGCCCGTATATAACCACCCCACCACCCACCGAAAACCACCAGTGGCCACCGAAACCACCGTCGCCACCAAAAATCCCCCCAAATACAAAAAACTTAATAAAAAAAAACAAAAAATAACCCAAATAATCAAAAATCAACACAAAAATACGAAAATTAAGATAAAAAAAAATTGACAAATACCACACAAATAAATCAAAACCACTAGATCTACATATTTAACAAGAATTTCATAAAGAAAATTGAAAAGAAAAGATAAATAAACAACAAAAATTAGAGGAAGTATATAATTACACAATAATCTAATAAAATTACAAAATAAACATTAGAATTACATAAAAATTAAGTAGATCTACAATCTAACCTAAATTAAAACTACAATCTAACATTAGAATTAGCAAATACGGTTGTGGTGTTGTTGTTGTTGCGGTGTTGTTGTTGGTGGCGGGGATGTTGATGACGGTGTTGTTGTTGCGGTGTTGTTGGTGGCGGGGATGTTGATGTCGGTGTTGTTGTTGTGGTGTTGTTGTTGATGTCGGTGTTGTTGTTGTAGTGGTGTTGTCGGTGTTGTTGGAAAAAGACGAAGAGGATAAAGCAAGGGGAAGGAGAACGAAGAGAAGATCAGAGGAGAGAGGAGAAAGTAGAGAACAAGAGGAAAGAGGAGGAGGAAAGAGGAGGAGGAAAGAGAAGATGAGGGAAAAAGGATGAGAGGCGCAAAAGAGGAGAGAGAAGGGGGAAAAAGAAAAAGGGGAGGCGGAAGAGTTTTTAGGGTTTTTTAAAAGGGGTTGGGGTTTTTAAAAGGGGTTTTTTTTTTAAAATTATATTCCGACGGAATATTCCGTCGGAAAGTTCCGACGGATTTTTATTCCGTCGGAAATGGTTCTTTCCGACGGAAAATCCGTCGGAAATTACATATATTCCGACGGATTTATTTTCCGTCGGAAATTTCCGACGGATTTCCGACGGAATTATTGAATTCGTCGGAAATTTCCGACGGAATAAAATTCCGTCGAAAATTTCGTTTTTTCCGACGGAATAATGGGTCCGTCGGAAGCAGTCCGTCGTTATTTCCATGTTTTCTTGTAGTGCCATAACTCTCATAATAATACAATCAAGGAAAAGCATGAAAAAGAAAACAACATACAAGAAAAGCAAACAAATGTTCATGAAAGGACTTTTGCAAATGTACAAGCACAAGTGGATGCAAATCTTTCTAAACAAGTAAGGGAGTGCACGTTCCAAGATACCCAAGGTTGATTGAAACATAAATATGCTAAACATAGGAACTAGCTTTCACAATCCACTTTCATCCCAAACGATCTTACCGCGTTCTTCCTAATAGCTTCAAATCGACCTCAAGTGAGCATCCCAATGATTCCACGAAGGAACCGGAAAAAGAGAATTTTTAGGCTACTCGACATCTTGACTTTTGCATCCCCTCCCTATTCCTAAAACTCACATTCCTCTCCACCGATGAATGACTCAACCATTTAGGTCAAAAGGTCTTTCCCCAAGGTTGTAACGTTAAGGCAATAAGGGTGAAGGTAGGCTAAAAATTTGAAATTTGGTGGTTTTCCTAAAAGTGAAGCAAAGAACGGCCAATTCTTAGAATCACAATCAAGTAGACACCAATCCAAACAAAAATACTCACACCCCCAAGCTTATTTAAAGCTATAAACCACAAACATATACACAAAAAGCGTGAGAACGCTTCCCCCCAAGCTTAAATGGAGCATTGTCCTCAATGTTCGAAAAGGGAGAAAACTCACAACAAAATATTTTTGGATATTTCATTTTTCACTTTTTTTTTCTTTTTCTTTTTACATTCAAAAATGCTTTGTCCTCGCCTTTTTTTACTTTGGACGGCTTTTTCGATTTTGCACTTATTTGTCCATGCCTTTTGTAATGTAGGACGGCTTTTACTCAAACTCATTTGCCATTATTCACAAAGAAGATAAAACACAAACTTGCTTTCATAAGAACCAAACATTCCAACTTCTCCTCCACAAACTCCATCAACGTGATCAATTGCTTCACAAAAACCAAGAAAAGTAGAAAAATGAAACAAAAGGCCAAATATCTAAAGATGTGGCTTGAAAAGAAGGGATAAGGCTCAAATGGTTGCAAGAAGGCAAATGTAAACCCAAAAATAAAGAAAGAAAGAAACAATCCTAAAAATGAAAAATACCACCCCGAAAAAGGTGCCTTTTTCCTCCCTAAATGGTTCGGTCTCGGATTCAAGATCTATGAGTCAAGTTTCAAGATTAGGTTTGCAAGAAGTCAAGGATCCATGCCGCTCATACAAGTATAGGTAGAAGGCTTGAAAAACAAAGAACTCACATGGATGTAGCAAAAACTCACTATTGGCGTCAAATCAACTATAGGAAGCAACAACCAAACATGCCACAAACAAGTAGAATCCGGCTTCATGTTCCCACTAGTTCTAACCAACTACCTTAGCATGCTTTATCCTAGAATCAACCAAGCGTACTCTCAAACCGTGCACACCGTTACCATTTAGGAAGAAAAGTATTTAATTATACAAGTCCAAATGTTATTATGTCCAAAGCAAGAACAAAACAAAACACATTGCAAATTTGCCTTGATAGAAACAAAAATCTTTTTGGGGTTTTTCAAAATATAAGAAACATGGAAAAACATATACAAAGGTGCATAACACATAAGAATCAACATTCCACCAAACATGATAGAATACCCTCCCCCAAGCTTGAATGAGACAATACACTCAAACATAAATCATATAATCCATGGGAGGGGAAAACAAGGAGATTAATCCAACAAACCAACATATGTCCAACAAGTCATCATCCACTAGAGAAAGAGCAAGGAAAGATATTACCGGATTTGAGGTGGGTGTAAATACCCGCAAATGTCCCAATTTAAACCTTTCAAAGCTAATTTCTCAAGAATTAAACCTTGTCTCCATATGCTCGCAAAGATAGGAGTCAACCTTCCTTGATTCTTGATCCAAATCGAAGCACCAAAGTATATCAAGTCATGTACCTAGCAAAAAAGGCACACAAAAATTTCCATGAGAGAAAAATCTATTCTAAAAAGAAAAGGAAAATCTAATCTAAACACGGGTTACTTCCCGAGAAAGGCTTGCTTAAGGTCCAAGCTTGACCGCTCTAGTAAAATAATATTGCAACGATCGCAAGAGCTTGTCAAATGCACTACTACATATTTCATATGAGAGCAAGTATGCACATGACAAAAATAAGGCATGCAACAAGCATAGTGCACACCTATGGAGTTGAGAAGAAGTATGCCAAGAAGAAGAAGGAGAGAAGGGAAAAACAAGAATATAAGAAAAAGGAAGAGAAATTAAAGAAAAAGAAAAAGGCATACTCTTCCCAACAAAATATTTTTGGTTGGAAATCCCACCATCATCCTCAAAAGTCATCAAATGAGGCACTTGGGGGACTAAAGGCTTTTCAAGAGGAGGGGATATGAGAAAAGAAGGTAATGACATGGGGTAAGAGGGAACAAGATCAAGCTTTCTTGAAAATGAGGTGTAAGGTGAAGGAATAGGAATTGGTTGCTCACTTACACCACTATCCATTGAAACACAAGCTCTCTCATCCAATGAACTCACATCCAAAGGGCTCTCCTCCAACTCATCATCATTCAAATCAAGCTCATTCTCAATCACATCCTCCTCACAAACTTCACATCCTAAGAGAGCTCTCAAAATCTTCAAATCACGATCAAGGTTCAAAGGAAGCTCATCAAAGGATTGAGGGTCAAACTTGGGAGGTAGCTCAAAATAATCATGAGAAGTATAATCTCCCTCTAAAAAGGCCTCATCCATCTCAATGGTGGAAATTGTAGAAGAGAAAGGGTCATCAAAGGTGAAAGAGGTGGGCAATGGTTGAAAATTTGAGATAGGAGTTGGAGATTCAACCTCACCAAACACTTCCCTCTCATCTTCATAATCATCTAAAGTAGGTTCTACCTCCTCAACCTTATCACATGGAACCTCTTTTTCATCAAAATCATCTAAGCTCAAGGCCTCACCCTCAAAGAAACCATGGTCATCATGCAAAGGAGATGGGGTGGAAGAAGGTTGGTCTTCAAAATTGAGGAATGGGGGAATGAAATTGCAATCAAGGGAGGTGGGTGGGGAAATGGACTCTTCAATTGGTTTTTCAACACTCAAAACCTCTTGGTTCTCATCACCCTCAAACATCCAATCTCCCATGGAGACTACTTCATCCTTCTCATCCTCACTCTCTCTCCTCACAACTTCTCCACGCTTCAAAAATTGCAATGTCCCATCCTTCTTAACTTGAATTAATGTTTCCTCAAAATTAAAAGAAGTCAACCATTTTAGTTTCTCTTGAACTCTATGCAAAGGGTCAATGGAACAAAATTCAAGTTGGGAAGGAGGTTTAAAATGCAAACTCTCTTTTGGAACATCCATCTCTACACCCTTTTCCTCACTCATAGGCTCTCTAATGTCCTCCTCGCACACCTTAGGCCTCTCAAAACAATCATCATCAACTTCTTCCACATCTACCAAAGTAGTAGAAACTTCATTTACATTCAATATTGATGACAATTGATTCTCCATCTCCTCATTCCTTCTAGAAACAACCTCATTGCTCTCTTCCAACTTTTTCAACAATTCAATTTGGCTTCTTAAAATCTCCAAATGTCTCATCTCTTTTGGTTCCAAATTAGAATTAATCTCCAATTTTCTCAAAGAACCACCAATTTGATTATAAGAAGACTCAATGTTAGGCTCCAAGGTTTACAAAGGTGAAGAGAGTTGAGGAGCATAATGAGAAAAAGAATTATGAGCAAGCATGTGAAGAGGATCAACACTAGAGTTATGAGTAGCATCATTAACATGGGGGGTGGGGGCACAAGAAGGCATGCAAGATTCATTATTCATGGAACATGGACCATAACAATCATCAATAGAAGCATTTGAACAACCATGACCACGATTATAACTATCTCTAGCAAACCATACATAAAAATCCCAAGCATCATCAATTGACAATGCCCGAAATCTACCATTAAACATGCTTTCAACAATGTCTCTAGTTTGCTTAGTCAAATTATGATAACAAATCTCACAAGCCTCCCAAAGATCATAACCATGGTAACTAATGAAGTCCTCTAATCTATTAAAGTACACCCAAAATGACTCATTCTCAAATTGAGGGAACGAGGTATTTTCCATTTTTATAAGAAGCAAGCAAAAATCAAATAAAAGAAAAGTATACACATAGACCTAGACTCAAGCAATAAAAAACACTCAAACATAGACACCGTTCCCCGGCAACGGCGCCATTTTGACGTGGGGAAAACTAGGTCGTTGGGCTAATTCTCCCTAAGCCAAACAAAATTTATAAACACTTAACAAACCTAAATACAAGTATAGAGGTAAGTCAAGGGTCGAACCCAAAGGAACGGTAATGCTTAAGTGCTTCCAATTATATGCCTAAGCTAGGTCGAAGACAAGAGATAAAAGGTGGCTCTAACAACTACTAAAACGAGGAAACCAACCAAATATAAGAGCTAGGGATTAGGATCCGCAAATAATGGCAATGAACGATGCAAATTGGAATGGAAAGTCGACTAAGTCAAGCAATGTGAGGGAAAGTCAATCATGCAACCAAAAGAGCATGTCAAGCTATTCTCCTAGAGGTCTAACTAGCGTCAACTACGATAAAATCTAGCTAGGAAACATCACAAGACACCTCAATCGTGTAAATGCAAGCCACAAATCAATGGTCCGTATCAATGTGAACTTACAATGCAATCTAGTGCAATAATCAAAGTTAGCTACTCTCTAATTAATTACACACATGCACATGATCAATTAACCAAGTTTAATCACATCATCAACTCCATCAATTATCCCCAATTTACATCAATTCATTACATCAAAGCTTCACCAAATCCCTAACCAAACAACTACTCAAACATGATCATCAATTCTACCAATAGAAACATGAATAACCAAAATCAATCATCAATTCATCAAAATTCCAATCAAATCAATCAATCAAAACAATGAAAATTAAACAAAGCAATAAATGAGATAGAGTTTAGAAATGCTCATTGATGATAGAGTAAATCTCTAATACAATTGTCACATTTGAATCTTCAATCTCTCAATCACCATTGAAATTCCTCACTTTCTCTCTCTAAAATCTACTCCTAAAATTAACCCTAAACTAGAGAGAGAAGCTCTCAACTAAGCTAAGAATATGATCTAATTCTATTATGAAAACTCCTTACAAAAATTGGGTTCAAATAGGTATAAGAAGAGAGAGAAAATCGCCGAAATCCGATCGGAAAAGACCCACGTTGGTGCGGCCACACAACAGGGGGTGTGCACCCGCACAACCATGATGTGCGCCCGCACAACCATGGTGTGCGCCCGCACATTCTGCGCGTGCGGCCGCACTCAGCTGGGTTTCTTTGAATCTTCAACTCTTCAAGCTCAAGGGGTGCACACATGATTTATGATGGTGATGGAGGACAAGGTAGGCAGTAGCTAAGGCTTAATATTGAGGGCACACACTTCCTTTGAAAGGAGCACAAGAGAAGAGCCAAGACTTGGAACTTCCACTTCTTTGCATCTTGAGCTTCCCAAACTCCATGAACTTAATCCTAAAGCTTCTTCCACCATAATGGATCACCAAAATCACGACCCGAACCTCGTCCAATACCTACAACTACGAAAATAGAGCAAATAAAGAAGAAAAGGCTAGAAAACCAACGAAAAGCACAAAAGCTACAAAATAAGAGAAGAAAAGTAAAACTAAGCAACAAAGCATAAAACTAAGCACTTATTAAGCATGAAAGCTATGAAAAGAGAATAAAAAGGACCTAAATGCTCGTCAAATGTGTGCCATTTATGACACACATCAAAGCAAAATTGACGAATGAGATTTTTAAGTTTAAATTAATTATATATAAAATATTATCTTTTCATAGTAGGAATTTTATCTAAATATATATCAAATTTATCACATAAATTAAAAAAAATAATTTTAAAAAATTCAAAAAAAAATCGTGCATTGCACGGGCTTCATCTAGTTTTCTCTAAGGCCCTGTTTAGTTCACCATAAAAAATAATATTCAGTAAAAAGAATTTCAATTTAATTAGTAAAGATAAGCTCAGTTCAGTAAAATTAATTTCAGTTCAGTAAAAATCAGTAACTCAAGAAAACATAATAGAAAATCAATAAAAATAATTTCACTTCAGTTAAATTAATTTCAGTTCAGCAAGGTGAAGTGAATCGGGCCTAATAACCTCTAACCCACCAAATTATGTAGTTATTAGATTCAATTTATATATAGATAAAACCTTCATTCCTAACCACCAACATATCACCCCATCCTTTTCCTCCTCCCTTTCCCCCTCCCCCACCGGACCCGCCGCCCAAATTCCCCCACTTTCGGCGACCTACCTCCACCGCCGGCTGACCCTCCGATCCTATTTCCCCTTATCCCTGCCGGTGACTTCCACCTACTTGATTTTGAAAAACCTCTAGAAAATAGAGTTGAGGTTTATAATTTTGTGCATCTTGCTTACAATTGATGCTTGTTTTGGCTTTGATTATGTATGTCTGTAATGCTTGGGTGATTTAGAAGAAAATTGCAATTGATTTGGACTTAATTTTTGCATGTTTGAGTATAATAAGAGCCAAAAACTAAGGGGCGTAGTGTAACACCCTAGAAATTTCTTTACTTTAAAATACTTGTTTTGCTCTTTCTAAAACTCGAAATAGGAAAATTTAAGATATTACCGCCACCGTGAAAACATTTAAGGCAATTATCAAAGACATACAGCGGAAGACAAAACTTAAAATAATTCAAAACAAAACAACCAAACGAAAGTAAAGTCAAACGAAAATAACCTACAACTTGGAACCATTATAGGCCCTTAATAAAACCAAATAAAACGTCAAAACCTTTGCGCCAGTCTCACAAACATAGTAATAATATAATCAATAAAGCAATAAATCACATCATAGTCTTATGGAGATTAAGCATGATTCGCTCTTCACTCATGCCCATTATGAATATGCATGCTTCATCACCTGAAAAACTCCTTTCTACTTGTCCCCACTACTCGCCATTAGAAAATGGGTCGTCGTAGGGCCAAAGTAAAGACAAGGCCAAACAAACACACCCAATCAGCAAAGCTGAGTACATAAGTCTATTTAAACACACCAACAAGCTTTCACCTATCAACACACACTTACCTCAATGCACCTGTTTATAAGCACACACAACATTCAACAAAACTTCTCAACTAGACAGCTAAATAGTATTGATTACGCATCGAACGGGTTTCCCACTCTACCTCCCCCAAATATTTGAGGTTAATGGCACGGGAGCTAACCGTGCCAACATCAAAACCACACTTAGGTGGCGGAATTCCTGCGCATAATAATTATAAAAAGGAATGTACAACGTCTTGTACTCCAGTAGAAGTTATGATCTAATATAAAGTCACATAAATTCCCCATATGTTCATACTCAAGGTATATATGTTCCAAGAGTTTTGGTGGGTAATCTCTTTCACTTTACGTTATTTATAAATTATTAGATTTGGTGATGACTCTTAAACCATAATCATTCAATCAACAATAATTATTCAGTCAATCAAATATACCTATTTAATTATTGAATAATTAGTGATCACATAATATTTAATGTTAAACCCTTTTTATATCTACCTCGATGTCAAAGACACCTTAAACACATAAAGTGTCACAAATCCCATTCCCTCGATGTTAAAAACACCTTAAGTGCACTAAGGCACCAACATACAATATATTCCTCGTGTACATAGACACTTATATAGCTCCTTTCCCATGCTTATAGCATCAATAAAAATTCCTTTTCAATGTTCCAAGCCAAATTAAACATGTAGTTTAATTAAATATGCATTCCAACATGCCATAAATAAAAGTGTGGTTCATATAACAATGTAAAAATATAATTTTCCATTCCATAATCCATCACAAATAAATCATGCTTCATAATTCAATCACAAACATCAATAATCCACAATTCCAAACATAACTCTTAGCATGACACTAATGATAATCCATAAACATGCTAATTACGCGAAAGTACCTCAATTAAGCCCTTAAAGTGGCCAATCACACTATAACAATTCCCGAACCAAGTCTCCTACATAAAGGGACAATAACACTATATTAATTACCCTTGTATACACAATTTCCAGCAACTTTTGAACATTTTAAAACCTCACTAACAAGCTGAAATTTTGGTTAAAAACCTTTAAAACTCTTTCTTTAAGTGGGTAATTAAAACCACAAAGTGAAAACTTAATTATAGTGTTTATATAAAAATTCCAGCATACTTTTTAAGGTCTAAACCCCTCAAATAATTCTGAAAATTATATTAAAACCACTTAAAACCTTCTCTTTTAATGGGTTAGCATAGTGCCCGTGCGTTGCACGGTTTATAAATCAAATCATTATTTTTTTTTGACAAAAGCATGATTGACCCCGTAGGAAAAAATCCTAAAATAATTCGATAAGTAATAAAGGGCTTATTTTTTCTAACAATTAATTATTAAAATTTTGTTCAGTTGCAATAATGGCCGATACGTAAATAAATTAAAGAAAGATGTGATTTGAATAATATTTAATGTCATTTGCAATTCATTTCTTTTATTCCCTATTATTTTTTATAATGTAATTTATTATAATTGAAAATTAAATTAATTATTTTTCTCCACATAACTACGTAAGAGAAGTAGAGGAAAAACTAAATTTACTTGTCATACAATCCGCACATGATTATAGAAGAAAAGTAGAAGAAAAAATAAAATTTACTTGTCATACCATCTCTTCAGTATCAATACAATCAAAAACATGTCTTACCCGTCACATTCACTATCTACAAACACAATACAACCTTATATCTTATTCACCGCCGTATTTTACAGTTATTTAACCTAAGTATTGTGTCAAAAACTATTACATAATATCAACATAATTAATCAACAATTTCAAAGATTGAATATACAACACAAATATATAGATATGGATATTGATAAAGTTTACACAAAAGTTTAAAAAAAGCGGGTTTACGATAAGTTATTGAATGGCGATGGTTATAACTCAATTACACATGTGAAATTCAAAATTTGTTACCACTCTCATGTTTTCTCGCTCCAGCTTTTTTTTATCTTCTGTTTCTCTTTCCTCTATTCTTCTTTTTCTCTCTCCTCTTCTTTACCCCTCTTTCTAGTTTCTATCTCCTTGGTTGTCAAAACTCGTTTTCTTTCCTCTTGCTTTTTTTGTTGGTTCTTCAATTTCACTCTTATTTTTCTATCTAATCTTGGTTTTTAACTTAATCTTGTAATTTCTTTTGTTAATTCTTCTTTTACATCCAATTTTGAGGTATGTATTGTCATCTATTTTTTTTTTGTGTTTTTGTTTATTTTAAGGTTTGTTCATGTAATGATTTTAGTTTTCGAATATGATGCGAATGTTCAGCTTTCAAAGGAGACAATTGCTCCTCCTACTACTAGTTCAAACGAAAAAATTGAAGGTATTTTTTCTTAATATTGTGACCTTTTTTTTTAAAAAAGGTTGGCGGACAGTAGTGCATTTTTGTAAAATATAGGTCACTTTTGTGAAAAAAAGGGTCACTTTTGTGATAAAAAAGGGTCACTTTTATGGAAAAAAGGGTCACTTTTGTGAAAAAAAAACATTTTTGTGAAAAAAAGGTCACTTTATAAAGAAAATAGGGTCACTTTTGTAAGAAAAAAGGGTCACTTTCCACAAATTTTTCGATGTACAATAAAATTATTGTAAACCGGGGGCATGCAAAAGTAATTGTAAAGTTTATATGATTAAAAAACTATTTATTAAAATAATAAGGATAAAAGACATGTAATAAACAATCATGTACGTAAATATGTAATGCATTTTTTTTACGGACATGTATTTTTATACAGTAACTATGAATGTTATAAAACTCATACAATTACATATTAAATTATTTAAATTTTGAATATGAACATTACTAGAGTAAGAAAATACTAAATTTTAATGATTATAGAATGAGGATACTTTTCATATAAATTTCATTGATATAATCTATGTTAAAACCAAAAAACATTTTATATATGTATCATTTTTTGGCATAGTTTTGCTTAGTATACTTGGCTTCCCTTTATTGTAGGAAATTAGACCTACTTTATAGCTTACCATATGTAGCTTACAATGTATATAATGCCTTTGATAGGCTTGTTAACATTTACCGAATTATCTTCTTTCATTATAAACATAATATTCTAGGGAGAATATGAATTACCATACATGCATATGTTATCTTGATATTTTTTATACTAAGATTTTTTTTATTCTTATGTAGCTATTATTATTTACATATACTAACATATTTTATGATACTTTTCTTAATATACCTTGCATGTGTATACATCTATTACTTTACTGTAATAGACTTTACTATAATATATAGTTTATGTATTTATTTAGAATAAAATGTACATATTTTTTTATACATATGGAAATATAATAAATGTATAATAACAAGGAATAATAATAATAAATTAATAAAAAACGGCGAATCATAATGAGACATTTATTAGTCTCACATTGAGGCGCTTGTCTTTTAGTATAGTATATAGATTTAACCCTTTCATCAAAATCACACTACTTTAAATAAAATTCTAGCAACATTATTTGATTAAAATTCCCTTAAAAAATTAATCAAAACATACTTTTATGCCCAATTCGTCAATAAAATCATTAGGCATACAAAAGCTCCAAATCAATTTGTTTAAGAACCCTAAAAAGCACATCTTTAATGATTTTAAAACCCTAACTTTACTACCTTATAATCTAAAATAATATAATATCTGAAATTTATACTCTTTAAACCAATTAAACATAATTATAATACTAATCAAACATACTTTGAATAATTTAAAATCAAAACCCATAAATAAAATAATCAAAATATATAGCTAGAATGAAAAGAGGAGAGAGAAGGGAGGAAGAAAGCTGGTGCGGCGGTGACAGTCTGGGCGACCACTGGGAGGTCACCGGCAACAACAGGTGGCTGGCCGTCGACAAGGCTGGCCGGACAACAGGGGGGCTACTTTGTTTTCACGGGAAGGGTGAAGGGGAAAGAAAATAAAGAAGAAGAAAAAGAAGAAGAAGAAGAAGAAGAAGAAGAAGAAGAAGAAGAAGAAAAAGAAAAAAAAAAGAAAAAAAAAGGAAAAAAAATTAGATAAAGAAAATAAAGAGAAAAGAAAAGTAAGACTAATCTCTTGTGTGGGAAAAATTTTAGGATTGAAGGAGTATTTATAGAGTAGGGTAGATTTGAGATATTTGGGCCTCATAAAAGATGATAGGAGGGATAAATAATTGACACAAATAAATAAAAGAATGATTGGGCTTGTTAAATATATATATAATTGTAATTTGGTAGAGTGAGTATTAATCAAATTAAAAACTCAATTTATTTAAATCCCGTAATAAAAATAAGTTGACCCCAAAATATATATTTTATAATTAAATAAATAATAATATAAAATACATTAAAAATACGGAATATTATAGGCAGTGGTCACCCACGGGGATAAGGGGGAAAGGGAGGGCCAGTGGATGGTGGAGGTAGACGCCGAAAGTGGGGGGATTTGGGCAGCGGGTCCGGTAGGGGAGGGGGTTGTTGCAAAGGGAGGAGAAGGGGAGGGGGGTTGGTATATATATAAATCAAATCTAATTGTAATTTGGTGGTGGACTAGAGGTTAATTAGAAGAAATGAATGTGGTGGTTTTTTTTAACCAAAAACCTTTTAAAAGATTTTTTTACGCAAAATAATGCTTTTAAAATGTTTTTTTTTTTTACATAATTTTTTTTTATGATATGACAAATTTTCCTTTTCTTTTTTTATTTTAATTTTTTTTATTTTAATTTTTTTTATTCCTACTAACCCTATGTAGCACTCTAGAAATTCCTTTCCTTTAAAAATACATATTTTACTCTTTAAAATATAATTTAGGAATATCTAAGACATTACTGCCACCGTGAAAACGGCTAAGACAATTATGAAAGACACACAACGGAAGACTTAATTCAAAATCATTCAAAATGAGTCAACTCAAAAGTAAACCAAACGAAAATAAAGTTAAAACCAAAGTCAAACGAAGTCAAACAAAATCAACCTACAACTTGGAATTATTAAAGGCCCTTATTAAAAAAACCAAACCAAATCCAAATTTTTGCATTAGTCCACATATAAATAATACCATAAATAGTCGAAGAATAAAACATATCATAAACTAATAAAAACTAGCATGATTCGCTCTTCACTTGCTTCAATACCTGAAAAGCTTATCTCTACTTGTTTCCACTACTCTCCATTAAAAATGGGTCATCATAGGGCCAAGGTAAAGACAAGGCCAATAAACATATAAACACATAATCAGCAAAGCTGAGTACATAAGCGTAATTAGCACACTAAGACACCAAAATATAATTTAACCCTCGTGTACAAAGACACTTAAATAGCTTTTTCCTCATGCTTAAAGCATCAATAAAAATTATATAAACCATGAATAAATTCCTTTTTAATACTCCAAACCAAATTAAACATGTAGTTTAATTAAACATGCATTCTAACATGCCATAAATAAAAGTATGGTTCATACACAACATGCCAAACAATAATTTTCCTACCGTTAATCCATCATAAATAAATCATGCTCTCAAATTTAATCACCAATATCAATGATCCACAATTTTCAATTAAAATCTTAGCATGATACTACTTGGGATTAATTTAAATCAAGCCTAGCATGATACTACATCACCAAAATATGCTAATTACGTGAACGTACCTTGAATATGATCTTAAAATCGCCACGACCAGTAAAAATCACTCACTTCAAAGTCTCCTACAATTTAAAATCATAGAAGAGTATTAAAATTCACTCTACACAAATTTCCAGCAAAATATACTATATAAAACCCCTCATAATTTAATTAAAATAAGCTGAAATTATATTTAAAACATCATACTTTAGTCCCAATTAATAGGTAATTGAAATTTCTTAAAGAAACTTGATTTTAAATGCTCTACTAAAAATTCCAGCACTATATTTTAATTACAACTTGCTGTAATTAAGCCTTAAAACACTTTAATCAAAGGTCTAAACCACTCTACATCAAAATCCTTCAATAATTTACAAATCAAGAACCTAAAGTATAAAAAATTAGGGCTTTTTAATTAAAACCATAATTTGAAAATTAATTAATATACTACTCATAAGCAAACATCAAAAATGAAATCCCTAAACTCATAATTAATATTTAGATCTAGGATTAAAGCAGCAATTAAAACAAAAGACAAATTTTTTTTTTCGAAGAGGATTGTGCAGCGGCAGCGGCAGCCACCACGCCTACGACCAACAACGGTGGCTGCCTATTGTCGGCGGCCACTGTTGTTGGTGGTCGGCGGTGAGGGGGTATGGTGCCGAGAAGGGGGAAGGGGAAAAGGGGAAAGAAAAAAAAAAGAAAAATAAAGAGAAAGGGAGAGAAGTTTACCTTGGGTTTTCTTTACTCTAGGCAAAGTCTGATTTGCATCAAGTGTTGAATTTTTATGCCCCTTCTCTAGAAACCCTTCTCCCTAAACTTTCCTCTTTTAATTTTCCTAATCCCTTCTGTAGGGAATATTTCAAGCATTATGATAACCCCAAACTTGAACCCCACTGTGATCATACACTAAAGTACGGTGGCATTCCAAAGGGAAAGACAAAGAGCTAAAACGAGTCGCCAACAAGTTTTAAGGAACTTGTACCCAAAAGACAATCCAAAGGACCGTCAAACACTCCATAAGGTCTTGAACCAAACAGGGTCCGGGGATGAGGGTACGAATCCAATCTATAAAAGAAAGGACCCGCCCTATAAAATAGGCCTCTACTTTGTTCTGCTCGTATTCATGCGCGCTTTTCGAATAACATACAAACATTATATTAAACCTACCCTGTTTATCTATGTTGGTTGAAATTAATGCACAAATAAGACTATTATTGGCGACCACTTGAATTAAAATCACATTAGCCTAAACCAAATTATTATTATCTTATTAAGCGTGATTTCAAGTACAAATTCCCTTTAAACCTGCATAAAAGGCGTGATCAAGCAATAACAATAAAAGTATCAAGCAACATAATAATTAACCAATAATAATAATAATGATGATAATAGCATGATAAGGCATAATAAAGCTTGATAATAATAGCAAGATCCTAGGCATGATACTAACAAGATTAACAACAAATCCTAGCATGTCACTAAGCAATAAAGATCAAAGCTTTAAACCTAACATGGTACTAACATGATATTAGAAAGAGTAAAGGCACCCTAAACATGATACTAGAAAGCATTAAAAACATCCTAACATGATACTAGGAATTATAAAACAATAATAAACATGCAATCTACATTGTGAAAGAAATAGGGAGTAAGCTAATCTACTTACTTTGAAGCCTCGTACCTCTTTCTAATAACAAAATACACAAGTTAGTAAACTTCAATGAAAATCAATAAAGAACAATTAAAGAATTAAATTGAAATCAAATTAAATAAAGTTTAGACTAGATTTGGACCAAACCCTCAGAAATTATCAAACCTTGCACGTCTAGGGCGAAGGCAACTTCGAACTTGGCTAGATGACTCTAAGTCTAATGTATGCGGAATATTGTAAAAACTAGAAAAGAGAGAAAGAAAGCATAAAGTGCTCAAGAGAGAAGAGAATAAGAAATAATAGAGAGAGAATTGATTATTGATGATAATTGATTATTCTGAAAACAGGAATCCGGACGCTATTTATAATGAAAATAATCCGGAAAAACACGGAATTTGATAAGGAATAAAACTCCACGCTGTCGCCAGGAATTAACCCTGTCGCAACGCGACAATGTCTGTCGCGACGCGACAATGTCTGTCGCAAGGCGACAGGGTGGCGACAGACTTGTCGTCTGGCGACAGCCTGTATAAGCGCGTTTTTATCTTTACACGGTATCCGATCTTTAATCAACTTGATCTACGGAATCCGTACAGAAGATAAAATACGTATTTAAGATAATATAATAATATTTTATTCCAAATAAAAAACCTTTAAAGATAATTAATTATTAATCCTATCAATATTAGAATTAAAAAGAGCTTTCTAGAAACTTCTTGAAAACTATAATTAATCCTAATAACTTTAGGAATAATAATTAACATTGGGCCCTCCTCTAGATCATTGGGCCGTATTAAAATAAAGCACCGGGCCCAGTTTAGTATTTTGGCCATAACTTCCTCAATATGCATCGGAATTGGGCTTATAATATATCGTCGGAAAGGTCTTTTCAAGCCCCATCCAACTACACTATTATTGGACCCTTATCATGGACCAAAATAAACTGAAATGGACGTTTTCAAATAAATAAAGTCATTTTCAAAAACAGAGAGAAAAGAAATTAATTAAAACTAAACCGCAACACTTGACTTTCGAACCACTTTCACCTAATTCGATTATGTTTTGACGTACAAGGCATTCATCACTGGGTTTGGTTTTGGGGAGACACAAATGGGTGTCTACAGAAGCCCCCACTTTGACTGAGTTTGAAGAAACTTATGTTTCGAAAAACGAGAGTCAAAGTATCAATAGGGACGGAGAATGATTCAAAATGTTCTGCAATTCAAAATCATTCTTATAACGCCGATACCTGCAAAACTAATCATAGTTAAAACAGATAAAAGAGTTAAGAAACGCGTATCTTGCACCGTCGAGCACACGTCTCTGAACGTAACCGTTTTGCTGTTGCATATATTGTTGTTTGTGACAACCTCCACTGTGCTTCGTGAACGCCATCCTTGAAGATAACCATATGTCGTTGCCTTCAATATTCTTGATCCTCCACAGTATTTCGGGAATATCATCGAAAATAACTGTATGTCGTCATCTCCTGGGTGTGGCCATACGTTGCCACAGCAGTATGTCGCCGCTATAGACAATCTCTTCTTTACCTTGAGGGACCGCCGAAGGTGGCCTTACTTCACCATCTCCACCATTTTTGACACTACCTCGTCACGACCGTACTTCGCCGCTAAACAATTTCCCTTTATGCTGAGACATTGCCAAAGAATCACTTTACCTATTGACCCTTAATATCATTATTTATCGTTGCTTGCCTTATATATTTGTGCCGGTACTTTGGTGCTTTTGCCTTTGTGAACCATTACTTTGATGCGTTCATTGAACCAATATTTCGGTGCCTTATTTGTTAAACCATTATCTCGGTGCCCTGAACCATTATTTCGGTGCCTTATTAGAGCAAATACTTAGGCGCTTTAAGCCAAAGTGAGACGATCTTTTATCAAGTCGATCACTCAGTGCATTTTGACCAAGCTGACTAAATCATGTCAATTACTTAAAGGGGCTAACTGGCATACGAAGGAACCCAAATTACCAAACTGGACCCAAAAAACCATAAGGAAAAGCCCAGAACTCTGTCGCCACTCCAGCGTTGGCCAGAGATACCTGTCGCGAGGGTTTGCCTCTGTCGCCGCGCGACAGGGTCTGTCGCCTCGCGACAATTCTGTCGTTTGGCGACAGAATCGGGGTTTTAAAACTCGTCTTCTTCTTCTTTCTCATTTTGCTGCTCTGCTTCTCATTTTCTCGCAAAAACTCAATTCACTCGTTCTTGCTCGTTTCTCAACCAAATTCGCTCAAATTTGTTGCAAATCGAAGCTTTTCTCATCTACTTTCCCGATCTATGTAAGTTTTGCTCAAGCTCTACTCGGTTTTTGATGAATTGCATGTTCTTGTTTGCGGTTTTTTCGAAAATTCGAAAATTATCTTGCTTAATTTGCTTTGTTCGTTGAATTTTATGCCTTGAACTTGTTTAATTATGTTTGTATATTACCTTGGGAGTATTTTGAGACTTGTTTGACTCAATTTGGTGAAGAAATGAACAATTCACCATTGTTGGACCCCTTAAGGTCGTGAAGAACAATGTGAGTCGTTCTTGGTGCTTTAACTGCTTTTCCTTGTACAATTTGTCACAAATATTCATCATATGTTTGCAAGAAATTGTTTATTTGCTCAAAGAATAATTCCATGCTTGTTTGAGATTTTTGCTCTGTTTTAGTACTACGTACTCTGTTTTTTTTTTAACATAGTATCATGCGGCTTAGGCGAACTTAGATACTGTAGAAACTTAAGTTTAATTACTTTTACAAACTTTAGCATGGCTAGACGACGTGGTTCGAGTTCTCGGTCGAGGGACACGCGTCGAGAGGACGAGCCCACCAGTGAGGGCGAGGACGTGCCTTCTACCTCCGGGTTGGGCGTCATGCCTGATTGGGATGAGCGCACTTTGTTTTACGCGCCAGTTCATCACTTGTCGGAGAGAATCCGACAAGGTTTAGCGAGTGGGAGGACCCGTAGCCACGGCTCGGGTAACTCCACTATCGGCTCCTTGTACGATAGTTTCATCTGCCGCGACAAGGGGCTTCGACATCTTTGGGAGTCATGTGGGTTGACTCCACCACCAACACTTTTCACTTTCCTTGGGGTGAGATGACAGTCACACCAGCTGACTTTAGTCTCATCACGGGATTAGAGTTTCAGTCTACTCCGCTGCCGTTTGATGCTGGCGTTACTGTCTACTCGCCAGAGGTTTTGGAGTTATTGGGGCCGATCGTCATTCGGGCCCAGGCTGAGACTCAGTCGGGACAGCTGAGTTCCCGATGTATCCGTCGCTGCACATTGGCTGCAGCCTTTGAGGACGATGCGACTACCCGAGAGCAGCGGGTGCGCATCTTTGTGCTGATTCTGCTATCAGGGACGTTTTCCCCTGATCGAGGTAGTAGAGTACTACTGTACTACCTGCCTGCCGTTCGCGACCTAGGATCGGTCGGGACATATGATTGGGCCAGCATGGCCTATGCTGATTTCTTGTTGGGCTTACGGCGTTCCTGTCGCCACAAGGCCCTATCTGGAGAGGACGCCCTGTTCAGTTTCTGGAGGGTCGTAGAGGTATGCCTCTTCTTTATCACTTAGATTGTGCTCTAGATTTTTTAGGAACATGATTTTACTAATTTTCGCTTTTGTATAGATTTGGTTCTACGAGTATTTTCCCTCTTTCGCACCAGCGAGGCCTTCTCCTCGCGTGCTCCCCATTGCTGCTAGTTGGGGAGGCCGCAGAGGTCTGCCGGAGGTGTTACGCCTTCGAGAGATGATCCTCACGGTGGGTTTTTCTCTTAACTCTTACTTTTTTTTTTATCACCTCTAGCATTAGTGTCTTACTTAGTGATATTTCAGGAGCCTAGCCCGGTATATCGACCTTGGGCTGGTTTCCCTATCCCTGCGCTGGCGGCGCAGTATACAGCTGAGCGTCGCTACTTTCTGGGGACGTATGATGCGGTGGTCTACCTAGGGGAGCGGGTGGCCATCCAGCACTCCTCGGATTCTTTCGTTGTTCCAGCTCCTCCACCCAGGCATATATGTTCCATGATGCCTTGCAGCGGGATCGTGCTGGTGGTCCTTCGCGAGGTACTCATTGGAGGTCCCATATTCTCCTCGAGCAGAGCTATGAGGAGGATCTGCTACCGTTGCTGGCGCCGGCTCCTGTCCCTTCATAGGAGGCAGCGGTATGTTTTCATTTGTTTAGTTTTATTTGCCTTAGGTAGCCCCCAAGTATCCTTTTAACTTTTTACTTTTAGCAGGCTGGTCCTAGGGAGTTCATTCCTCCGAGGATGTCTATACGTTACCAGGGTACGTATGGGCCGATCGAGGAGCTCATTCCGCCTGCTCCAGAGGGGGAGCAGTTTGTGGAGCGATCTATCCCTCGTCACCAGACTCGAGTAAGTAGTTAGGTCGTTTTATGTCATCCTTATATTGGCTTTATATTCGCTTTTTTGACTTGATTGTTTCGACAGTTCTCTCGCGAGGTGGTGACGGCTATGGCCAGGTGCATTGACGCATTTCGCAGCCAGCTTGTGAGGTTGCGGAACCGTGCTACCTGTCGTAGCAACGATGTTGAGGAGGTATTATTTTACTTTCACTGTTTTTGGTTTTATTTTTGTTATATTAGCTAATCTCGGATTTACTTTTGCAGGGGCAGCCTATTCCTTCTCCGCGCACTTGATCGAGGCCCGAGCCTAGGAGGGAGACTACTAGGTCTGACTCGAGGCGTCGGCGGACTACCTCTAGTGGCCGAGGTGGTCGTTCTGAGGCCGCCGCTGTAGAGGATTCGGCGTCATCGCCTGAGGACGTTCCGACCGGGCCGACTGCTCGCGGTGGGATGGGTGGTGGGACATACGAGTTCGGCTCGTCATCGCAGCAACCCTTGCAGCCCCAGCCTCTTTCTGTCGGGTTTCAGGGCGAGGTTAGGTGGCCTGGTCCTGAGCTGCAGTTCGCGTCATCTGGTGGTCCCGGGGACGATGATGGACATACTCCGCGGAGTAGGGCATTCTTTGATACATTTGGTATTCCTCGTGACCTGCGACCTCCGGCACCATAGTTGTACCTGTACTTATTTTTATGTTTGACTTTTATAGGACTTTGTCTAGTGTATTTATGCAACTCATGTACTAGACACTTGTATATATGCATTTATTTTATTATTTATTAAACATTTTACTTAGTTTGTCATTTTGCATTGTGTGGAAGAGTGTAATTTTTGCGCGAAATTTTTCCGTCATTTTTAATATTAGTGGAGGGTACCGACTCTCTCCCCCAAAAGAAAAAAAGGAAAAATGAGAGTAAGCTTAAAAAAAAAAAGATTAAGCTTTATTATTAATATATTGACAATAATAATAATGATGGTCATAATAATAATAAATAATGATAAGAATAATGATAATAATAATAATAATAATAATAATAATAATAATAATAATAATAATAATAATAATAATAATAAGAATAATAATAATAATAATAATAATAATAATAATAATAATAATAAGAATAATGATAATAATAATAATAATAAGAATAATGATAATAATAAGGAATTAAACAGTAAGTCAAGTCAAATTCGAAATCAGATACGTAAAAACACGGTTTCCTACGCGCAATAGGTGACGTTATTAAGGAAAGTACTGGCACTGCTGTAGACACCCATTTGTGTCTCCCCAAAACCAAACCCGGTGATGAATGCCTTGTGCGTCGAAACATAATCGAATTAGGTGAAAGTGATTCGAAAGTTAAATGTCGCGGTTTAGTTTTAATTAATTTCTTTTCTCTCTGTTTTTGAAAATGGCTCTATTTTTATAAAAACGTCCGATTCAGTTTATTTTGGTCCATGATAAGGGTCCAATAATGGTGTAGTTGGATGGGGCTTGATAAGACCTTTCTAACAATATATTATAAGCCCAATTCCGATGAATATTGAGGAAGTTATGGCCAAAATACTAAACTGGGCCCGGAGTTCTATTTTAATACGGCCCAATGATCTAGAGGAGGGCCCAATGTTAATTATCATTCCTAAAGCTATTAGGATTAATTATAGTTTTCTAGAAGTTTCTAGAAAGTTCTTCTTAGTTCTAATATTGATAGGATTAATAATTAATTATCTTAAAGGATTTTTATTTGGAATAAAATATTATTTTATTATCCTAAAAAATTATTTCATCTTTTGTACGGATTCCGTAGATCAAGTTGATTAAAGATCGGATTCTGTAAAAAGATAAAAACGTGCTTATACAGGCTGTCGCCAGACGACAAGTCTGTCGCCACGCGACAGACTCTGTCGCCACGCGACAGACCCTGTCGCCACGCGACAAACCCTGTCGCCTCGCGACAGACACTGTCGCGTCGCGACAGAGTCCAGTCCTGGCGACAGCGTGGAGTTTTATTCCTTATCAAATTCCGTGTTTTTCCGGGTTATTTTCATTATAAATAGCGTCCGTATTCCTGTTTTCAGAATCATCTCTCATCATCAATTCTTCTCTCTTTTCTCTCTTGAGCATTATATGCTTTCTTTCTCCCTCTCTTTCTAAACTACCTTTTTTACAAATACAATATTCCGCATTCACAAGACTTAGAGTCTCTTAACCAAGTTCGAAGTTGCCTTCGCCCTAGACGTGCAAGGTTAATAATTTCTGAGGGTTTGGTCCAAAACTAGTCTAAACTTTGATTTCAATTTAATTATTTAATTATTTTTTATTATTTTCATTGAAGTTTACTAACTTGTGTATTTTGTTATTAGAAAGAGGTACGAGGTTTCAAAGTAAGTAGATTAGCTTACTCCCTATTTCTTTCACAATGTAGATTGCATGCTTAGTATTGTTTATGATTCCTAGTATCATGTTAGGATGTTATTTTATGCTTTCTAGTATCATGTTTAGGGTGTCTTTATTCTTTCTAATATCATGTTAGTACCATGTTAGGTTTAAAGCTTTGATCTTTATTGTTTAGTGACATGCTAGGATTGTTATTAATCTTGTTAGTATCATGCCTAGGATCTTGCTATTATATTCAAGCTTTATTATGCCTTATCATGCTATTATCATCGTTATTATTTATTATTTATTATGTTGCTTGATTATATTATTATTGTTATCGCTTGATCACACCTTTTATGCAGGTTTAAAGGGAATTTGTACTTGAAATCACGCTTAATAAGATAATTAATAATTTGGTTTAGGCTAATGTGATTTTAATTCAAGTGATCGCCAATAATAGTATTATTTGTGCATTAATTTCAACCAACATAGATAAACAGGGTAGGTTTAATATGATGTTTGTATGTTATTCGAAAAGCGCACATGAATACGAGCAGAACAAAGTAGAGGCCTATTTTATAGGGCGGGTCCTTTCTTTTGTAGATTGGATTCGTACCCTCATCCCCGGACCCTGTTTGGTTCAAGACCTTATGGAGTATTTGACGGTCCTTTGGATTGTCTTTTGGGTACAAGTTCCTTAAAACTTGTTGGCGACTCTTTTTGCTCTATGTCTTTCCCTTTGGAACGCCACCGTACTTTAGTGTATGATCACAGTGGGGTTCAAGTTTGGGGTTATCATGATGCTTGAAATATTCCCTACAGTTTTTGGCGACTCCGCTGGGGAGGATTTCTATCTATATTCCTAAAATTTATTAAATTTTGGCAATTATTTAGAATGAGCGGATGAGACTCGAAAAATTCTAAGTATTTCATGTGCGTGATTTGATTAACATTATTGTCATATGCATTAAAAGGTCCTCATGGGAGCACCCCATGAGTCAATCTATAGGAATTTTACACGTAGGAAATTTGGGAAATATCTTTCATGACTAGAATCGAAAAGGTAATACGAAAACTGGAAAATTCGAAGAACATAGGAACTTGCCGAGGCATGTAGGAACTAGCGTCTAGAAAGCAGGGCTTGTCGCCCGTAAAAAGTTTCTGTCGCCTGGCGACAGTTCTGTCGCCTGGCGACAGAGACTTTTTTGCGGCGACAGTCCCTGTTGTCTGGCGCCAAGTTCTTCCAATACTGAGCCAGGGTTCTGTCTTCTTGTTTTGACCTTTTCTAGTGTTATTGGCCCGGTTTTGCTTATTGATTGAATCGTTTTCTCACTTTTCTGAAACCCATATGTGTTCTACATATGGATATAACCCTCTGGGGGTTCCTTGCTTCGCCTGCCCAATGGAGTATCCCACTATTTTGTGCAAAGCTCAGATTTGGGGACGTGTATGTCTTGGAACCTATCCAACCATGGCGTCGAGTCCGGTCTCCTACCGCACTCGCGGAATCTTGTCCATTTGCTCCGACCCTCTTGGCAGGCTTGTGTGCAATGCATATGGATTCTTAACCATGGACCTTCTCATGACTAAACCCATATCCTCGAACTTTAGAGAACTAGAGCCATGGTTAGGTTGCAAACTCATTTTGTGACTATGTGAATTATGTGTACTTCTTTCTTGAATATATTATATGTGCGCTAACCGTTTGTTTGACTTGTGTTCAAGACTAATAAATGAACTAATGACTAAAAGGACTTTGTCTAACTAATTAATTAATTAATCTTGAACTAATTAAAGACTAATAATTTAATCAATTTGACTTAGTACGACTTTAGGCATGTCCACTTAGAGTAAAATTACTGGAAACAGTCCAGATTAATGTTCCAGCAATGGCGCAGAAGTTTGGACTGTGGCGCTGCAGTCTAGTGTCTGTCGCCTGGCGACAATTTTGTCGTCTGGCGACAGGCTCTAGACAGTGGCGACAGTTCTGTTGCTTTGGCGACAGTCCAGTTTTCTTACCCGAGTCATCACATTGAGTCGAATTAATAAATTTGTTAATCGAATTAATCAATTTGTTGGTTATTTAAACCATGTTCAAGTTTTTAATTAAATTTAGGCATGTAAAAGTCTCACGGTTACACACTAGTAGTCAATGCATGTCACTCACATTCACATAAAGCACACACATAACATGTTTGTCACGTTATAACCATGATTAGAGAGTCTTGAATGCGTGTTTTCCGTCATTTTTTTTGGGGGGGGGTAAGTCGGATATTAATCCTCCAATATAATTTCCCTTAATATATACATAATATATACCCCATCATTTTTTAAAAAAACATAAAGTCAAGTCAATTAGAGTCAAATATTAAAACAAATATGGTTTAAATTACAGCGCGTGGTCAAGAAAGGAAGGGCGTCTAATCAAAGACAACACTTTCGTGCAAGTCTTACTTTTCGACAAACCAATCGGTAGGAAAAGAAAGGCTAAGAAGGCAATGGCTAGTCAAGAAGAACTTAATGAAGTTAGGGGACAGGTAGCCAACTTGGCTGAGATGCTGCAAAACCTATCACTGCAAATCAACAACCCTGAGAAACAGAAACAAATGGACCTAATCCAGGAAAGTTTGGGCAAGCTATCCAGTGATTTCAGATTTCAAGAGATTAGCTCTCAAGGGGTCTCGGTGGATAAGGATCTCCTTCCACAAAAGTTCAATCCTAACGACATCCCTAAGTTTAAGGCTATGGACAATCCTTACTTTCATTTAAGGGCTTTTGAAACTGTAATGGGTATTAAGGGAATAGATAGGAAAGCTTTCCATTCTGTATTCTCATTATCTTTAGAAGCTGTATGCCAACAGTGGTACTTTTCACTTGATAAAGAAAAGACCTCTAGTTGGGAATCTATTGTGACCGCTTTCATTGAAAGATATAAATGCAACATACAAGTTGAGACCGATCACAGAGAATTAGAAATGCTGAAACAGAAAGAAAATGAGGGTTTTACCTCCTTTTTCAATAAATGGAGGGAAACCACTGCAAAAATGGTTGAAGTGCCTAGTGAAAAGGAATCTGTTAGGATGTTCATCAAGAACCTCCAAGAAAAGTATTCCAAACACTTAAAATACCAAAACAACCTACACACATTCAAAGCAGTGTATGACATTGGGATTAACATTGAGGATGACCTCACTAAACAAAAGCTTGCTAGTAATAGCTCAAGTAGTGGCTGGAAAAACAAGAAGAACGACAATCCTTCTTCATCCAAATCTACCCACTCAAATAATGTTAATACTTTTCCCCTTAATGAAGTACTAGCAATGAACAACAATCAAGGGCAAAAGAAACCGTTTAGGAAGAACTATACTCCTATCGGTATGAGTTATGACACCGCGTTTGATCGCCTACACGCAAAAGGTCTCATAACTCCCATTGGACCATTTGGAGATCCACCCGTCGAAAGAAGAACCGCTAACTGGAATCCAAATGCACATTGCAAATATCACCAAGGTAGAGGTCACCCTACAGAAAATTGTTGGAGGTTAAAGGAAGCCATTCAAGACTTGATTGATAGCAACAAGCTCCCATTACCCCCTGCAAGTAAAAAGCCAAGCATCAACACTGCACCGCTATCGGATTCCTTAGCTATTTCTGACGAAGAAAACCAAGAGGATCCTTCTAATCTCATAGAACCTATTGAGACTATTGAAGAAGAGATCTTCGAAGACGCTCTCGAATTTCCCGTTCAAGAATACGCATCTAAACAGGAAGTAGTGGCACTAACATTAATACTCGAGAAACTGAAGGAGTTTATATCACAAACTTTCGAAGCCATAAAAGAGCAAAATGAATTGCTCAAGAAAAAGAAACCCTTTTCTTTCCAAGTGATTGACACCCCTAAAAAGAGCACTAGGAAATACACTCCAATTGGGATGTCATACACCAACATGTTCAAAATGCTCTTTGAAAGTGGAAAAGTCAAACCCCTCGAGCCAAAACCTTTTGAATCATTAAAGAGGACAGACAAGTACTACTGCGCATATCACCAATCCGGGGGACATACAATTGAACAATGCTTTAGATTTAAAGATTTGGTTTAACGCTTGATTGATGAGGAAAAGCTAGTTCAATTGCCACGGGATGCCACAATAAATGGAGTATGGGACAGTGATGATGAGGATGTATACCTTAAAGACATTGAAGAAACTCCTCTATCGACAATTTATCCAGTAAGTGACATTTGGGACGACGAAGATTCACCCATAGATGTCCTCACTAGATCCGGGAGGGTCCAACCACCCATTTCAACACAACCCATACCTTCTATCCAGCAAATTCCCATACCTATTATAGAAGACAACGACGTTGTCAAACAGCTAAAAAAGACTAAGGTAGAAATGAACGTATGGAAGCTCTTAGCCACATCTCGAGAACATAGAATAGCAGTTATGGATGCTTTGGCTAAAGTAGGCATAGATTCGGACACCACTCCTGAGGGACTCGCAAACTTCCTCACGAGTGATCTCCCAAGTCCAATTAATTTAGTCACCTTTTCAGATAAGGATCTACCCCCGGA
This sequence comes from Chenopodium album, assembly GCF_948465745.1. Lineage (NCBI taxonomy): Eukaryota > Viridiplantae > Streptophyta > Magnoliopsida > Caryophyllales > Amaranthaceae > Chenopodium > Chenopodium album. The sequence continues at coordinate 34,083,835 of NC_137852.1, forward strand.
AGGTGACAAACACAACAAGGCTCTAAATCTCACGGTTATATGCAAAAGAATGAACGTCCCTATGACCCTTGTTGATAACGGCTCAGCAATTAACGTATGCCCTCTTAGAACTGCCAGGATGCTGGGTATAAGAGATGAGGATTTATCCCCATCAACCCAGGGGATAAGAGCTTATGACAATTCGCGACGACAGGCATTAGGGACAATCACCATGAATATAACTGCAGGCGCAATTGAACATGCCACTACGTTTCAAGTAGTCGATATCAAAGCTTCTTTCAACTTGCTACTAGGACGCCCTTGGCTCCATGATCTAAAGGCCGTCCCTTCATCTCTTCATCAACAAGTAAAGGCTATAGTGGGAGGTATTCCAATCACCATTGATGCTTCGTCTATGAGGATTAAAACAATAGAAAATCCATTAATTAATGTGGAACATGATGAAAACGACGAAGATCTGTGGGGCTTTAGTGAAGAGGTTTCCTTAATAGAGGAAGACGAAAGGACCCTTCTTCATTATGACCTCCACTCAAACGTGGTGACGAATGCTATCTTAAGAAAACAAGGACACTTTCCTGGAATGACTCTAGGAAAGAAAAAGGGAATAGCCGGGTACATGTCTTTTCCTGGCCTTCCCAAATTGGATACATTCGGACTTGGTTTCGAACCAACTCGTGAAGACTTCAAATGGGCTCAGAAAAAGTTAAAGGCACGAAGAGACGCCCGTATACAAAAAAGAGAAATACCCATGGATCAATATCCTCTCACTCTAAATGGGCAATTTATAAGAGAATGAGAGGATTATCCTTGTTTTGAATTTCCCGAACCCTTTGTCGTAAATGGTATAAGGCAGCCTGGATTCGAAATCTTCCTGGATTGTTGTTTCCTAGACGAGATCCCAGCTCCAGCATATAAAGAAAAAGCACCTCCTTGTTTCGACTTTAATGTCATGGGACTCCTCTTTGGAAGAGAAAAGAACGAGCCAAAGTATATGGAAGATAATTTATCGCTTATTCAAGCAGTGCTCCAAAGCGAGAATTTTGATCCTTCCAAACTTATCACTCCGGTAGAAGATCGAGAGCGTGGATGGCGCAAGACGGTGAGAATCATCACTACAAATGGAAAAGAGATTTCAGTGACCACGGGACAAGGACCGATTTTCGAAGAATCGTCTGAGTCAGAGTCTGAATTAGAGTCACCCCCTATCGAGTCTTCAAATCCCTTAGTTGTAGCATCTTCCTCTTCTTCTCCTACTCCTAAGATAGTTAGTAGTCAAGTTCCGACAGATATTTCTTTATTTGATGTAATGATTTCCGAGTTCAATAATATGTCTTCTTCCCCTTATCTCTCTTGTTTTTCTTTATCTAAAGATGATGAACATTGCTTGGCTAATGATGAAAATGACAAAGAAATTATTAAAGCAATGGAAACACTTGAAAACAAAACGCCAATAATTGAGGATACAGAAACGGTTGACATCTCGAAAGATCCAACCATTAAAAGAGAAGTTAAAATCGGATTAACATTAAATAAAGAAGAAAGAACCGATTTAATTAATCTATTAAAAGATTTTATCGATGTATTTGCTTGGTCATATGAAGATATGCCAGGCATTAATAGAGAAATAGCTCAACACACTATACCATTAATTCCAAGAATGAAACCTGTAAAACAAAAGTTACGTCGAATGAAACCCGACGTAGCCCTTAAAATAAAAGAAGAAGTACAAAAGCAAATAACTGCAGGTTTTATCCGGGTATCCAAATACCCCGAATGGGTCGCTAATGTAGTCCCAGTTCCGAAAAAAGATGGTAGAGTTCGAATGTGTGTCGACTATCGAGATTTAAACAAGGCAAGTCCAAAGGACGACTTCCCTTTGCCACACATCGATATTTTGGTAGATAATACGGCCAATCATGCACTTCTCTCGTTTATGGATGGGTACGCAGGATACAATCAAATTCTTATGGCCGAAGAAGACATGGAGAAGACGACGTTCATAACACCGTGGGGTACTTATTGCTATACGGTAATGCCATTCGAACTTAAAAACGCGGGTGCCACTTACCAACGAGCAGCAACTGCCCTACTCCACGACATGATGCATAAAGAGGTAGAAGTCTATGTAGATAATATGATTGTAAAATCAAAAGATCGTCAAGGACATCCAATAGCCTTAAGGAAATTCTTCGAAAGACTGAGAAAATACAACATGAGGCTAAACCCTTCTAAATGTGCTTTTGGTGTTACGTCAGGAAAACTTCTAGGCTATGTCATAAGTTCTCGAGGGATAGAAATAGATCCCACAAAGATAAAAGCAATCATGTCCATGCCATCGCCCAAAACCGAAAAGCAAATTCGAGGATTCATTGGCCGGTTGCAATACATAAGTAGGTTCATATCTAAGTTGACTACGATATGCGAACCAATATTTAAGAAGCTCAAGAAGAATGTACCAGTCATATGGGACGATGAGTGCCAAAAAGCCTTTGAAAAGATCAAAGCCTACCTTGCAAATCCTCCCGTATTAGCTCCAGCGCTCCCCGGAATACCCTTAAGGCTATACTTAACGGTTACAAAGGAAACAATGGGGGCTATGCTCGCACAAGAGGTAGAAAGCAAAGAAAACGCCATTTACTATCTAAGTAAGAAAATGCTCGAGTATGAAACACGATACACGCCGTTGGAAAAGTTGTGCCTCGCATTAGTGTGGGCCACAACTAAACTAAGACATTACATGCTTGTGCACACGGTCTATGTAGTCTCACGAATGGATCCCTTAAAATATCTATTCGAAAGATCTACACTTAATGGACGAATTTCAAGGTGGATAGTAAATTTAGCCCAATTCGACATAAGATTTATGCCTCAAAAAGCAATCAAAGGGTCAGTGGTTTCGGATTTTCTAGCAGATTTCCCGATAGAAGATTCAACACCCTTAGAAGACAACGAATTTCCAGACGAAGATCTAATGATGACAGAAGATGACACGTGGACTCTATATTTTGATGGAGCCTCGAACCAAAAGGGGTGCGGTGTAGGAGTCTTGTTGGTATCACCTAAGGAAGAACATGTTCCTATATCCATCAAGTTAGATTTCGACGTCACTAATAACGCAGCTGAATATGAAGCATGTGTCGTAGGCCTCGAAACCGCTTTAGCCTTAGGCGTGAAAAAGCTCCGGATATTTGGAGATTCATCCTTAATCATCAACCAAATTTCCAAAAGATGGAAAGTTAGGAGTGAGAGTTTAGCTCCTTACCAGACATATTTGGAAACCCTCACCGATCAACTGGAAAAGGTGGAATACACTTATCTACCTAGAGAAGAAAACCAATTCGCCGACGCCCTGGCAAGGTTAGCCTCAATGGTTAGAATACCTAAGGAAATTGAACAAATGCCTTTAACCATAGAAAAAAGGCATAAACCCGCCTACATTCAAGCTATAGAAGATGATGAAATAATTCAAGAAGAAGAACCAGAGGAGGAACCTTGGTTCGTAGATATATTGAATTACGTACTAAGGGAGAATACCCTCCTCATGCCGATAAAAGAGCAAAAAGAGCACTAAGACTTTTAGCTTCCCAATTCGTACTCATAGGAAATGAGCTACACAAAAGGGTACCTAATGGACGAGCTCTATTATGTGTAGGTAAAAAGGATGCCCAAAGGGCTATGAGGGTTATCCATGAAGGCATATGTGGAACGCATATTAACGGTAAAATGCTAGTCCAAAAGATAATGCGAGAAGGATATTACTGGACTACCATGAACAAAGATTGTCATCAATATGTAAAAAGATGCTCCAAGTGTCAAATTTATGCAAACCTACAACACATTCCACCATCTCTCCTCTACACCTACACTTCCCCATGGCCTTTCTCTACATGGGGAATAGACATAATTGGAAAAATTACACCCCCAGGAACAGGAGGTCATGAATACATCCTTGTTGCTATAGATTACTTCACAAAGTGGGTGGAAGCACAATCATATGCTAAACTTACCGCCAAACATGTAGCACTCTTTATCGAAAGAAACATAATTTGCCGGTATGGAGTCCCACATGAGATGATAAGTGACAATGGTACTCACTTTCAAGGAGAATGTGAAGAATTATTACAAAAATATGGCGTTCAACATCACCATTCATCTCCATATAGACCGCAAGCAAACGGGGCAGTTGAGGCTGCTAATAAGAATTTAAAAACAATCATCGAGAAAATGACTGAAAATTATAAAGATTGGCCTGACAAACTCCACTTTGCACTGTGGGGATATCGCACGTCGATCCGAACATCAACAGGAAATACACCATTCAATTTGGTATACGGGATGGATGCTGTACAACCTGTAGAATTAGAAATACCTTCTTTACGTATTGCGTTAGAAAGTAAACTCGATGAGGTTGAGTGGACCAGAGCACGATATGAAGAGCTAATCCTACTCGATGAAAAACGACTAGAAGCCCTACACCATACGCAATGTTATCAAACCCGCATGGCTAGGCATTTCAATAAAAAAGTCAAGACAAGAAATATCAAGGTAGGGGACTTGGTGTTAAAAGCCTTAAGAAAAAATGTTCTAGACCCAAGGGGAAAGTTCCGCCCTAATTGGTCCGGACCATACATTGTCAAAACAATTCTGTCAGGAGGCGCGGCTAAGTTAACTGACATGGATGGCAATGAATTTTCAAATATGACAAATCTTGACCAACTTAAGAAATACTACCCATAAATATTTGAGTAAACACTCAAAAGAGCTACGTTTGGCCTGATTCCTTAAATAAAGGATACGTAGGCAACCCGAATCGGGTGCGGCCCCTTTAATTTATTCACATTCTGTATCCCCGAAGCAAAAGAGCAACGTCTGCCAAGTTTCAAGACCGGCGCCAGAAGATGGCTTCTGTCGCCAGACGACAATGGCTGTCGCCAGGCGACAGAGTCCAGTCGCCGGCGACAGTACTCCGGACAGCGGCGCTACTCTTCTGCAAACATCAGGACAAGTTCCATGTATTCTGGAAATTTTTTCGACTCTCGTACTCGAATTTATCTTCCGAAAAATATGTATTATAATTGTTTTCATTGCTTTACTTAAAAAATTAATTAAAATAAAAGCTGGAATTTTATTAATTAATAAAAGAAAGTACATTATTGATAAAATAAAAGCTGAAAACAAATTAATTAAAGCATAATTTGTCTAAATAAATCAAAGACAAGCAATGTTCTAATCTTTCTTCTCTTTCTTCATTCTTTTCCAGTTGGTGTCTTCTTTCTCTTCTTCTCGATCCATCACTTTTGCTAGGAGACAACCATTAGAAGATCTACATTCTATTTTAGTGTCAATAGTCTCTCCCTCTGCTAGGACCCCGTGTTTCTTTTCTATCCAAACTTCCTTTTCAGTAGAATCCACCTTTCTTTTTCCTTTATTCTTCTTAGAGTTCTTTTTCCTAGGCATAATAGGAGTTTTGAATTCAATTCTTGCCCCTAGACGTTCTTTGGCAGGAATTTTCTTGTCACCCAATCGGTCCTTCACATTGGTCTCTTGAGAATTCTGAAACTTTCCGTCAAGCCACTGTTTTACTCTGTTTGACAGGCAAGGCGGTTCCTTATAGGCAATCACCTCCCATAAGGGCCTACCACCCCAGTACCTATCAAAGCGCTCAATCCCTTGTGACACAGGAAATTCATAAGGGCGGCGAAGATCTCCGGTAGGGATGGTTTGTGCAAGACCATATTGTCTCAAGACCCTACAAGGGAAATAAAAAGTTAATCTTGATAAGCTAGGGAGACGACAATATGCCTGGTTACCACAACCGATCATCGCGTCAATCCTCCACCAAGGAACAACCCACTTTATGGTAAAATCACCGGCGGCAAACACCTTGCTCCATTCACGGCGGCCGATCTTTAAGAATCGCTTCTTCCGACGGGTGATGTAGTTTGGAGCATAAGTTTGAATATCATCAGGAGGATTGATAAGCTTCAACCTCTCCATGAGCCATATCTGCAAAATATTTGTATACATTAATGTTACAAGTATAAAATAATAATATGCTTTAATGATTAAATAATAGTAGTATTATGTTATACCTGTAATAAGATTGGAGAACCTCTAAACGGTGCTTTTGGGTTCTTTCTCAATGAATCTAACCATAGCATAGTTTCTCCAACAATTAATGGCATGGGATTTCTCCCCGCCTCAACCTGTTCTATGATAAATACGATTATCGATTGCCCTTCGTTATCTTTTCCGCTAACTAAGAACAATTGATTAAATAAACAAAAAAGAAAGGCTCTTCTTTTATATGTGCGAAAATCGGGATTAGGATTATCATAATAATAATGCGCAAAATCTGTCAAATTAACTACATTCCCATGCACTATGTTCTTTAAAGCCGTTCCTCTCAAATCAAAAAAGTGCTCAAAATCTTTATAATAATACTCATTAACTCTAGGCATTACCGCAAGGTCAGTGGAATAACAACCTATGATGGCTCCAAATTCTTCCGGTAAAGGACAAATGTCATCATGGAAAAATCTAAAACAATGAGTATCAATATCCCAATAATCTATAGCAGAATATATAAAATCAGTATCAAGAATCACTCCCCTAACCCCAAATATACCCCCCATATGAGAAAGTTCTAATGCTTTCTTATCTTTAGCAGACAAACGACGACACCAATCATCCATGTAACCACAAAAAGTTTTCTTAGCTAAAGACATGATCACTAATTAATTTAATTGTTTGATAAGCTGATCGAATTATGCAGTAAACGGACTATTTGGGGGCTATTTATAGCTTTTTATGTACGACGGACTTCTATTCCTTAAGGAAACAGGAAAATAAGTCTGTCGCCAGGCGACAAGATTGTCGCGTGGCGACAGAGGCTGTCGCCTGGCGACAGAGTCAGTCGCGTGGCGACAGCTTAAATGACGTGGCGCCAGTGTTTCCCTTCAACGGCATTTCCTATTACGCGTAGGAAACTGTGTTTTTACGTATATGACTTCGACTTTGACTTGGCTTACTGTTTTTATTACATATTCTTATCATTATTATTATCATATCTTATTATCCTTATTTTTATTACTATTATTATTAATATTATTATTAATATTATTATTATTATTATTATTATTATTATTATTATTATTATTATTATTATGACCATCATTACCAATATTATAATAATAAAGCTTATTCCCTTAAAGCTTTCTCTCATTTTTTTCCTTTTTCTTTTGGGGGAGAGAGTCGGTATACCCTCCACTAATATTAAAAATGACGGAAAAATTTCGCGCAAATATACACAATGCATGCATCATAAACAAACTAAGCAAGTGAGTAATAAATAAAATAAATGCATATATATACAAATGTCTAGTACATGAGTCACATAATACATAAGACAAAGTCCTATAAAAGTCAAAAAAAAATTAAATACAGGTACAACTACGGTGCCGGAGGTCGCAGATCGCGAGGGATACCAAATGTATCGAAAAATGCCCTACTCCATGGAGTATGCCCATCATCATCCCCTGGACCACCGGATGACGCAAACTGCAGCTCAGGGTCGGGCCACCTAACCTCACCCTGAAACCCGACAGAAAGAGGCTGGGGCTGCTGCGATGACGAGCCAAACTCGTACGTCCCACCACCCATCCCACCTCGAACGGTAGGCTCGGTCGGAACATCCTCCGGCGACGACGCCGAGTCCTCTACAGCCGCGGCCTCGGAACGACCACCTCGTCCACTAGAGGTAGTCCGGCGACGCCTCGAGTCGGACCTAGTAGTCTCTCTCCTAGGCTCGGGCCTCGACCGAGTGCGTGGAGAAGGAATAGGCTGCCCCTGCAAAAATAAATCCAAAGTTAGCCAACATAACGAAAATAAAACCAAAACACACTGAAAGTAAAATAATACCTCCTCAACGTCGTTGCTACGACAGGTAGCACGGTTCCGCAACCTCACAAGCTGGCTGCGAAAGGCGTCAATGCACCTAGCCATAGCCGTCACCACCTCGCGAGAAAACTGCCAAAAAACCGACCAAGTCAAAATAACAAACATAAAGCCAGAACAATGACCACATAAAATGGTCTAAGTACTTACTCGAGTCTGGTGACGAGGGATAGACCGCTCTACAAACTGCTCCCCCTCTGGAGCAGGCGGAATGAGCTCCTCGATCGGCCCATACGTACCCTGGTAACGTATGGACATCCTAGGAGGAATGAACTCCCTAGGACCAGCCTGCTAAAAAACAGAAGGTTAAAAAGATACTTGGGGGCTACCTAAGACAAATAAAACTGAACAAACAATGACATACCGCTGCCTCCTCTGAAGGGACAGGAGCCGGCGCCAGCAGCGGCAGCAGATCCTCCTCATAGCTCTGCTCGAGGAGAATGTAGGTCCTCCAATGAGTGCCTCGCGAGGGACCACCAGCACGATCCCGCTGCAAAGCATCATGGAACATGTGCCGGGGTGGAGGAGCTGGGACTACGAAGAAGTCTGAGGAGTGCTGGATGGCTACCCGCTCCCCTAGGTAGACCACTCCATCGTACGTCCCCAAAAAATAGCGACGCTCAGCTGTGTACTGCGCCGCTAGTGGAGAGACAGGGAAGCCAGCCCAAGGTCGATATACCGGGCTAGGCTCCTGAAATATCACTAAGTAAGATACTAATGCTAAAAATAATGAAGTCCAAGTAAAAGTTAAAGTCAAAATCTCACCGAAAGAATCATCTCTCGAAGGCGTAACGCCTCCGGCGGACTCCTGCGGCCTCCCCAACTGGCAGCAATGGGGAGCACGCGAGGAGAAGGCCTCGCTGGCGCGAGAGAGGGAAAGTACTCGTAGAACCAAATCTACACAAAAATAAAAATTAGTGAAAACATGTTCCTAAACATCTGAGGCAAAACCTAAGTAATGAAAACGGAGACATACCTCTACGACCGTCCAGAAGCTGGACAGGGCGACCTCTCCAGACAGGGCCTTGTGGCGACAGGAACGCCGTAAGCCCAACAAGAAATCAGCATAGGCCATGCTGGCCCAATCATACGTCCCCACCAATCCTAGGTCGCGGACGGCAGGCAGGTAGTACAGCAGCACTCTACTACCTCGATCAGGGGAAAATGTCCCTGACAGCAGAATCAGCACAAAGATGCGTACCCGCTGCTCTCGGGTAGTCGCATCGTCCTCAAAAGCTGCAGCCAGTGTGCAGCGACGAATGCATCGGGAACTCAGCTGTCCCGACTGAACCTCAGCCCGGGCCCGAATGACGATCGGCCCCAATAACTCCAAAACCTCTGGCGAGTAAACAGTGACGCCAACATCGAAGGGAAGAGGAGTGGACTGGAAATCTAGCCCCGTGATAAGGCTAAAGTCAGCTGGAGTGACTGTCATCTCACCCCAGGGAAAGTGGAAGGTGTTGGTGGTGTCCCAAAAGAACTCCACCAAAGCTCGGACGACGAGGTTGCCCCCGTCGTATGAAAACATGGCCCGGGTGGCCTGCAGCAGGGGAGTCAACCCACATGACTCCCAAAGATGACGAAGCTCCTCGTCACGACTGATGAAGCTGTCGTACAAAGAACCGATGGTGGAATTACCCGAGCCGTGGCTACGGGTCCTCCCACTCGCTAAACCTCGTCGGACCCTCTCCGACAGGTGATGTACTGGCGCATGAAATAGCGTGCGCTCGTCCCAGTCAGGCATGTCGCCCAACCCAGAAGTAGAAGGAACGTCCTCGCCCTCGCTGGTGGGCTCGTCCTCTCGACGCGTGTCCCTCGACCGGGAACTCGAACCACGTCGTCTAGCCATGCTAAAGTTTGTGAAAGTAATTAAGCTTAAGTTTCTAAAGTTTCTACAGTTCACTTAAGCCGCATGATACTATGTTCAAGCAAAAAAAAAGTACGTAGTACTAAAACAGAGTAAGATTTCAAACAAGCATGGAATCATCTTTTGAGCAAACAAACAATTTCTTGCAAACATATAATGAATATTTGTGACAAATTGCACCAGAAAAAGCAGTTAAAATACCAAGAACGACTCACATTGTTCTTCACGACCTTAAGAGGACCAACAATGGTGAATTGTTCGTTTCTTCACCAAATTGGGTCAAACAAGTCTCAAAATACTCCCAAGGCAATATACAAACATAATTAAACAAATTCAAGGCATAAAATTTAACGAACAAAGCAAATTAAGCAACATAAGTTTCGAATTTTCGAAAAAAACGCAAACAAGAACAGCCAATTCACCAAAAACCGAGTAGAGTTTGAGCAAAACTTACATAGATCGGGAAAATGGATGAGAAAAGCTTCGATTTGCAACAAATTTGAGCGAATTTGGTTGAGAAACGAGCAAGAACCGATCGTTCGATTTTTTGTTTGCGAAAAATGAAGAAGCAGAGCAGCAGCGAAATGAGGAAGAAGACGGGTTTTAAAACCCCGATTCTGTCGCCAAACGACAGAATTGTCGCGAGGCGACAGACCCTGTCGCGTGGCGACAGAACCAAACGCTGGCGACAAGCGTTTCTGGCTGGCGCTAGTGCGGCGACAGAGTTCTGGACTCTTCCTTATGGTTTTTTGGGTCCAGTTTAGTGATTTGGGTTCCTTGGTACGCCAGTTAGCCCCTTTGAGTAATTGACATGATTTGTTCAGCTCGATCAAATGCACTAAGTGATCGATTTGATGAAAGATCGTCTCACTTAACTTAAAGCGCCTAAGTATTGGCTCATAATAAGGCACCGAGATAATGGTTCAATAAATAAGGCACCGAGATAATGGTTCAACAGATAGGGCACCGAGGTAATGGTTCAGGGCACCGAAGTATTGGTTCGATAGGCACACCAGAGTAATGGGTTATAAAAGCAAAAGCACCGAGGTACCGGCATTGATATAATGATATTAAGGGTCAATAGGTAAAGTGATTCTTTGGCAATGTCTCAACATAGAGGGAGATTGTTTAGCGGCGAAGCACGGTCAAGACGAGGTAATGTCACAAAAAGTGGAGATGGCGAAGTAAGGTCACCTTCGGCGATCCCTCAAGGTAAAGAAGAGATTGTCTATAGCGGCGACATACTGCTGTGGCGACGTATGGCCACACCCAGGAGATGACGACATACAGTTATTTTCGATGATGTTCCCGAAATACTGTGGAGGATCAAGAATATTGAAGACGGCGACATATGGTTATCTTCAAGGACGGCGTTCACGAGGCACAGTGGAGGTTGTCAAAACAACAAATGAAATGCAACAAAACGGTTACCCCAGAGACGTGTGCTCGACGGTGCAAGATACGCGTTTCTTAACTCTTTTATCTGTTTTAACTAATGATTAGTTTTGCAGGTATCGGCGTTATAAGAATGATTTGGAATTGCAGAACATTTTGAATCATTCTCCGTCCCTATCGATACTTTGACTCTCGTTTTTCGAAACATAAGTTTCTTCAAACTCAGTCAAAGTGGGGGCTTCTGTAGACACCCATTTGTGTCTCCCCAAAACCAAACCCGGTGATGAATGCCTTGTGCGTCGAAACATAATCGAATTAGGTGAAAGTGATTCGAAAGTTAAATGTCGCGGTTTAGTTTTAATTAATTTCTTTTCTCTCTGTTTTTGAAAATGGCTCTATTTTTATAAAAACGTCCGATTCAGTTTATTTTGGTCCATGATAAGGGTCCAATAATGGTGTAGTTGGATGGGGCTTGATAAGACCTTTCTAACAATATATTATAAGCCCAATTCCGATGAATATTGAGGAAGTTATGGCCAAAATACTAAACTGGGCCCGGAGTTCTATTTTAATACGGCCCAATGATCTAGAGGAGGGCCCAATGTTAATTATCATTCCTAAAGCTATTAGGATTAATTATAGTTTTCTAGAAGTTTCTAGAAAGTTCTTCTTAGTTCTAATATTGATAGGATTAATAATTAATTATCTTAAAGGATTTTTATTTGGAATAAAATATTATTTTATTATCCTAAAAAAGTATTTCATCTTTTGTACGGATTCCGTAGATCAAGTTGATTAAAGATCGGATTCTGTAAAAAGATAAAAACGTGCTTATACAGGCTGTCGCCAGACGACAAGTCTGTCGCCACGCGACAGACTCTGTCGCCACGCGACAAACCCTGTCGCCTCGCGACAGACACTGTCGCGTCGCGACAGAGTCCAGTCCTGGCGACAGCGTGGAGTTTTATTCCTTATCAAATTCCGTGTTTTTCCGGGTTATTTTCATTATAAATAGCGTCCGTATTCCTGTTTTCAGAATCATCTCTCATCATCAATTCTTCTCTCTTTTCTCTCTTGAGCATTATATGCTTTCTTTCTCCCTCTCTTTCTAAACTACCTTTTTTACAAATACAATATTCCGCATTCACAAGACTTAGAGTCTCTTAACCAAGTTCGAAGTTGCCTTCGCCCTAGACGTGCAAGGTTAATAATTTCTGAGGGTTTGGTCCAAAACTAGTCTAAACTTTGATTTCAATTTAATTATTTAATTATTTTTTATTATTTTCATTGAAGTTTACTAACTTGTGTATTTTGTTATTAGAAAGAGGTACGAGGTTTCAAAGTAAGTAGATTAGCTTACTCCCTATTTCTTTCACAATGTAGATTGCATGCTTACTATTGTTTATGATTCCTAGTATCATGTTAGGATGTTATTTTATGCTTTCTAGTATCATGTTTAGGGTGTCTTTATTCTTTCTAATATCATGTTAGTACCATGTTAGGTTTAAAGCTTTGATCTTTATTGTTTAGTGACATGCTAGGATTGTTATTAATCTTGTTAGTATCATGCCTAGGATCTTGCTATTATATTCAAGCTTTATTATGCCTTATCATGCTATTATCATCGTTATTATTTATTATTTATTATGTTGCTTGATTATATTATTATTGTTATCGCTTGATCACACCTTTTATGCAGGTTTAAAGGGAATTTGTACTTGAAATCACGCTTAATAAGATAATTAATAATTTGGTTTAGGCTAATGTGATTTTAATTCAAGTGATCGCCAATAATAGTATTATTTGTGCATTAATTTCAACCAACATAGATAAACAGGGTAGGTTTAATATGATGTTTGTATGTTATTCGAAAAGCGCACATGAATACGAGCAGAACAAAGTAGAGGCCTATTTTATAGGGCGGGTCCTTTCTTTTGTAGATTGGATTCGTACCCTCATCCCCGGACCCTGTTTGGTTCAAGACCTTATGGAGTATTTGACGGTCCTTTGGATTGTCTTTTGGGTACAAGTTCCTTAAAACTTGTTGGCGACTCTTTTTGCTCTATGTCTTTCCCTTTGGAACGCCACCGTACTTTAGTGTATGATCACAGTGGGGTTCAAGTTTGGGGTTATCATGATGCTTGAAATATTCCCTACAGTTGCGTAATCCAGTCTGTCGCCACGCGACAGGCTCTGTCGCCGCGCGACAATTTTGTCGCCTGGCGACAGACACGTTTTCCTATTTCCTACAGAAATGGAAGTCTGTCGTGCAGGAAAAGTTATAAATAGCCCCCAAATAGTCCGTTTACTGCATAATTCGATTAGCTTATCAAATAATTAAATTAATTATTAACCATGTCTCTAGCTAAAAGAACCTTTTGTGGGTACATGGATGAGTGGTGTCGTCGCTTGACTGCTAAAGATAGGAAAGCATTAGAACTTTCTCATATGGGGGGTATGTTTGGGGTCAAGGGGATGATTCTTGATACTGACTTTATTTATTTTGCCATAGATTATTGGAATATTGACACTCATTGTTTTAGATTTTTTCATGATGAAATATGTCCTTTACCGGAAGAATTTGGAGCCATTATAGGTTATTATTCCACAGACCTTGCGGTAATGCCTAGAGTCAATGAATATTACTATAAAGATTTTGAGCACTTCTTTGATTTAAGGGGGACGGCTTTAAAAAACATAGTGCACGGGAATGTAGTCAATTTGACAGAATTTGCACATTATTATTATGATAATCCCAATCCCGATTTTCGCACGTATAAAAGAAGGGCTTTTCTTTACTGTTTATTTAATCAATTGCTCTTAGTTAGCGGTAAAGATAATGAGGGGCAATCAATAATCATATCTGTTATAGAACAAGTTGAAACTGGGAGAAATCCAATGCCATTAATTGTTGGAGAAACTATGCTATGGTTAGATGCATTGAGAAAGAATCCAAAAGCACCTTTTAGGGGTTCTCCAATTTTATTACAGGTATAAAACAATATTATTATTAATTAATTATTAAAGCATATTATTTTTTCACTGTAATATTAATTTAAACATATATTTTGCAGATATGGCTCATGGAGAGATTGAAGCTCATTAATCCTCCTGATGACATTCAAACTTATGTTCCAAACTGCATCATCCGCCGAAAGAAGCGATTCTTGAAAATCGGTCGCCGTGAATGGAGCAAGGTATTTGCCGCTGGTGATTTTACCATAAACTGGGTTGTTCCTTGGTGGAGGATCGATGCGATGATTGGTTGTAGTAATCAAGCATATTGTCGTCTCCCGAGCTTGTCAAGACTAACCTTCTATTTCCCTTGTAGAGTCCTGAGACAATATGGTCTCGCACAAACTATCCCTACAGGAGATCTTCACCGCCCTTATGAATTTCCTGTGTCACAAGAGATTAAGCGCTTTGATAGATACTGGAGTGGTAGGCCTTTATGGGAGGTGATTGCCTATAAGGAACCGCCTTGTCTGTCAAACAAAGTGAAGCAGTGGCTCGATGGAAGATTTCAAAAACCTCAAGAGCCTAACGTGAAGGACCGACTGGGTGACAAGAAAATTCCTGCTAAAGAGCGTCTAGGGGAAAGAATTGAATTCAAAACTCCTATTATGCCTAGGAAGAAGAGTGCTAAGAAAAATCAAGGAAAAAGGAATGTGGATTCTACTGAAAAGGAAGTTTGGATAGAGAAGAAACATGGAGTCCTAGCGGAAGGAGAAACTATCCATACAAAAATAGAATGCCGATCTTCTAATGGTTGTCTCCTAGCGAAGGTTATGGATCAAGAGGAAGAGAATGAAGACATAAATTGGAAAAGAATGAAGAAAGAGAAAAAAGATTAGAACACTGCTTGTCTCTTGATTTATTAGACAAAATTAAATTTGCTTTAGTTAATTTTTCAGCTTTTTATTTTATCAATAATGTACTTTTCTTTTATTAATTAATAAAATTTCAGCTTTTATTTTAATTAACTTTTAATTAAAGCAATGAAAACAATTACAACATTTATTTTTCGGAAAATTAATTCGAGTACGAGAGTCGAAAAAATTTCCAGAATATGTGAAACTTGTCCAGACACCTGCAGAAAATTGGCGCTGTTGCCTGAAGCACTGTCGCCGGCGATTTGACTCTGTCGCCTGGCGACAGACATTGTCGTCTGGCGACAGAGTTTATTTTATGGCGCCAGTCTTGAAACTTTGCAGACGTACGTTTTTTGCTTCGGGGATACAGGATCTGAAGGAATTAAAGTGGCCGCACCCTATTCGGGTTGCCTACGCATCCTTTATTTAAGGAATCAGGCCAAACGTAGCTCTCTTGAGTGTTTCCTCAAGTACTTATGGGTAGTATTTCTTAAGTTGGTCAAGATTTGTCATATTTGAAAATTCATTGCCATCCATGTCAGTTAATTTAGCTGCGCCTCCTGACAGGATTGTTTTGACAATGTATGGTCCAGACCAATTAGGGCGGAATTTGCCTCTTGGGTCAAAAACATTTTTTCTTAATGCTTTTAATACCAAGTCCCCAACCTTGATATTTCTAGTCTTGACTTTTTTGTTGAAATGTCTAGCCATACGGGTTTGATAACATTGGGTATGGTGTAGAGCTTCTAGTCGTTTTTCATCGAGTAGGATTAGCTCTTCATATCGTGCTCTGGTCCACTCAACTTCATCGAGTTTACTTTCTAACGCAATGCGTAAAGAAGGTATTTCTAATTCTACAGGTTGTACAACATCCATCCCGTATACTAAATTGAATGGTGTATTTCCTGTTGATATTCGGATTGACGTGCGATATCCCCACAGTGCGAAGTGGAGTTTGTCAGGCCAATCTTTATAATTTTCAGTCATTTTCTCGATGATTGTTTTTAAATTCTTATTAGCAGCCTCAACTGCCCCATTTGCTTGAGGTCTATATGGGGAAGAATGGTGATGTTGAATGCCATACTTTTGCAGCAATTCTTCACATTCCGCTTGAAAGTGAGTTCCATTGTCACTTATCATCTCATGTGGGACTCCGTATCGGCAAATTATGTTTCTTTCGATAAAGAGTGCTACATGTTTGGCGGTGAGTTTAGCATATGATTGTGCTTCCACCCACTTTGTGAAGTAATCTATTGCAACCAGGATGTATTCGTGACCTCCTGTTCCTGGGGGTGTAATTTTTCCAATTATGTCTATTCCCCATGTAGAGAAAGGCCATGGTGAAGTATAGGTGTAGAGAAGAGATGGCGGGATATGTTGCAAATTTGCATAAATTTGACACTTGGGGCATCTTTTTACATATTGATGACAATCTTTGTTCATGGTAGTCCAGTAATATCCTTCTCGCATTATCTTTTGGACTAGCATTTTGCCGTTAACATGTGTTCCGCATATACCCTCATGGATAACTCTCATAGCCCTTTGAGCATCCTTTTTGCCTACACATAATAGAGCTCGTCCATTAGGTACCCTTTTGTGTAGTTCATTTTCTATGAGTACAAATTGGGAAGCTAAAAGCCTTAATGCTCTTTTTGCTCTTTTGTCAGCATGAGGAGGGTATTCTCCCTTGGTGACATAATTCAATATATCTACGAACCATGGTTCCTCCTCTGGTTCTTCTTCTTGAATTATTTCATCATCCTCTATGGCTTGAATGTATGATGGTTTATGCCTTTTCTCTATGGTTAAAGGCATTTGTTCAATTTCTTTAGGTATTCTAACCATTGAGGCTAACCTTGCCAAAGCGTCAGCGAATTGATTTTCTTCTCTAGGTAGGTAAGTGTATTCTACCTTTTCCAGTTGATCGGTGAGAGTTCCCAAATATGTCTGATAAGGAGCTAGACTCTCACTCCTAACTTTCCATCTTTTGGAAATTTGATTAATGATTAAGGATGAGTCTCCAAATATCCGGAGTTTTTTCACGCCTAAGGCTAAAGCGGTTTCGAGGCCTACGACGCATGCTTCATATTCAGCTGCGTTGTTAGTGACGTCGAAATCTAGCTTGATGGATATAGGAACATGTTCTTCCTTAGGTGATACTAATAAGACTCCTACACCGCACCCCTTTTGGTTCGAGGCTCCGTCAAAATATAGAGTCCATGTGTCATCCTCTGTCATCATTAAATCTTCATCCGGGAATTCGTTCTCTTCTAAGGGTGTTGAATCTTCTATTGGGAAATCTGCTAGAAAATCCGAGACCACTGATCCTTTAATTGCTTTTGAGGCATAAATCTTATGTCAAATTGAGCCAAATTTACTATCCATCTTGAGATTCGTCCATTAAGTGTAGATCTTTCGAATAGATATTTTAGGGAATCCATTCGTGAGACTACATAGACAGTATGCACGAGCATGTAATGTCTTAATTTAGTTGTGGCCCATACCAATGCGAGGCACAGCTTTTCCAATGGTGTGTAGCGTGTTTCGTACTCGAGCATTTTTTTACTTAGATAGTAAATAGCATTTTCCTTGCTTTCTACCTCTTGTGCGAGCATGGCCCCCATTGTTTCTTTTGTGACGGTTAAGTATAGTCTTAAAGGTATTCCGGGGAGTGCTGGAGCTAATACGGGAGGATTTGCGAGATAGGCTTTGATCTTTTCAAAGGCTTTTTGACACTCATCGTCCCATATAATTGGTACATTTTTCTTAAGCTTCTTAAATATTGGTTCACATATCGTGGTTAACTTAGATATGAACCTACTTATATATTGCAACCGGCCAATAAATCCCCGAATTTGTTTTTCGGTTTTGGGCGGTGGCATGGACATGATTGCTTTTATCTTTGTAGGATCTATTTCTATTCCTCGAGAACTTATGACATAGCCTAAAAGTTTCCATGAAGTGACCCCAAAAGCACATTTAGAGGGGTTTAGTCTCATGTTGTATTTTCTTAATCTTTCGAAGAATTTCTTTAAGGCTATTGGATGTCCCTAACGGTCTTTTGATTTTACAATCATATCATCCACATAGACTTCTACTTCTTTATGCATCATATCATGGAGTAGGGCAGTTGCTGCTCGTTGGTAAGTGGCACCTGCGTTTTTTAACCCAAATGGCATTACCGTATAGCAATAAGTACCCCAAGATGTTATGAATGTTGTTTTCTCCATATCTTCTTCGGCCATGAGGATTTGATTGTACCCTGCTTATCCATCCATAAACGAGAGAAATGCATGGTTTGCCGTATTATCTACCAAAATATCGATGTGTGGCAAAGGGAATTCGTCCTTTGGACTTGCCTTGTTTAAATCTCGATAGTCGACACACATTCGAACTCTACCCTCTTTTTTCGGAACTGGGACCACATAGAGACCCATTCGGGGTATTTGGATACCCGGATAAAACCTGCAGTTATTTGTTTTTGTACTTCTTCTTTTATTTTAAGGGCTACGTCGGGTTTCATTCGACGTAACTTTTGTTTTACAGGTTTCATTCCTGGAATTAATGGTATAGTGTGTTGAGCTATTTCTCTATTAATGCCTGGCATATCTTCGTATGACCAAGCAAATACATCGATAAATTCTTTTAGTAGATTTATTAAATCGGTTCTTTCTTCTTTGTTTAATGTCAATCCGATTTTAACTTCTCTTTTAATGGTTGGATCTTTTGAGATATCAACCGTTTCTGTATCCTCAATTATTGGCGTTTTATTTTCAAGTGTTTCCATTGCTTTAATAATTTCTTTGTCATTTTCATCATTAGCCAAGCAATGTTCGTCATCTTTAGATAAAGAAAAACAAGAGAAATAAGGGGAAGAAAACATATTATTGAATTCGGAAATCATTACATCGAATAAAGAAATATCCGTCGAGATTTGATTATCAACTATCCTAGGAGTAGGAGAAGAAAATGAAGATGCTACAGCTAAGGACTTAGAAGACTCGATAGGGGGAGACTCTAATTCAGATTCTGACTCAGACGACTCTTCGAAAATTGGTCCTTGTCCCGTGGTTACTGAAACTTTTTTTCCATTTGTAGTAATGATTCTCACCGTCTTGCGCCATCCACGCTCTTGATCTTCTATGGGAGTAATAAGTTTGGAGGGATCGAAATTTTCGCTTTGGAGAACCGCTTGAATAAGCGATGAATTATCCTCCATATGTTTTGGTTCGTTCTTTTCCCTTCCAAAGAGGAGTCCCATGACATTAAAGTCGAAACAAGGAGGTGCTTTTTCCTTATACGTTGGAGCTGGAATCTCGTCTAGGAAACAACAATCCAGGAAGATTTCGAATCCAGGCTGCCTTATACCATTCACAACAAAGGGTTCGGGAAATTCATGGCAAGGGTAATCCTCTCCCTCTCTTATAAATTGCCCATTTAAAGTAAGAGGATACTGGTCCATGGGTATTTCCCTTTTTTGTATGCGGGCATTTCTTCGTGCTTTTAATTTTTCCTGGGCCCGTTTGAAGTCTTCGCGAGTTGGTTCGAAACCAAGTCCGAAAGTATCCAGTTTAGGAAGGCCAGGTAAACCCATATGTTTAGCTATTCCTTTTTTCTTTCCTAGAGTCATTCCGGGAAAGTGTCCTTGTTTTCTTAGGATAGCATTTGTCACCATGTTTGAGTGGAGGTCATAATGAAGAGGGGTCCTTTCGTCTTCTTCTATTAAGGAGACCTCTTCGCTAAAGCCCCACAAATCTTCGTCATCTTCATCATGTTCCACATTAATTAGTGGATTTTCTATTGTTTTGATCCTCATAGGTGAAGCATCAATGGTGATTGGAATGCCTCCCACTATAGCCTTTACTTGTTGATGGAGAGATGAAGGGACGACCTTTAGATCATGAAGCCAAGGGCGTCTTAATAGCAGGTTAAAGGAAGCTTTGATATCTACTACTTGAAATGTAGTGGCATGTTCAACTGCGCCTGCTGTTATATTCATAGTGATTGTCCCCAATGCTTGTCGTCGTGAATTATCATAGGCTCTTATTCCTTGGGTTGACGGGGATAAATCCTCATCTCTTATTCCCAGCATCCTGGCGGTTCTAAGTGGGCATACGTTAATTGCCGAATCGTTATCGACAAGTGTCATAGGGACATTCATTCTTTTGCATATGACCGTGAGGTTTAGAGCCTTATTGTGTTTGTCACCTTCCGGGGGTAGATCTTTATCTGAAAAAGTGACTAGATTAATTGGACTTGGGAGATCACTCGTGAGGAAGTTTGCAAGTCCCTCAGGAGTGGTGTCTGAATCAATGCCCACTTTAGCCAATGCGTCCATGACTGCTATTCTATGTTCTCGAGATGTGGCTAAGAGTTTCCATACGTTCATCTCTACCTTAGTCTTTTTTAACTGCTTGACAACATCGTTGTCTTCTATGATAGGCATGGGAATTTGCTGGATAGAAGGTATGGGTTGCGTTGCAATGGGAGGTTGTACTCTCCCGGACCTAGTGAGGACATCTATAGGTGAATCTTCCTCATCCCAAATGTCACTTACTGGATATATTGTTGATAGAGGAGTTTCTTCAACGTCTTTGAGGTAAACATCCTCGTCATCACTTTCCCATACTCCGTTTATCGTGGCATCCTGTGGAAGTTGAACTAGCTTTTTCTCATCAATCAAATGTTGAACCAAATCTTTGAATTTAAAGCATTGCTCTATTGTATGTCCTCCTGATTGATGATATGCGCAATAGTATTTGTCTGTCCTTTTCAGCGATTCAAATGGTCTTGGCTCGAGGGGTTGGACTTTTCCATTCTCGAAGAGCATTTTAAACATGTTTGTGTATGACATCCCAATTGGAGTGTATTTCTTATTGCTCATTTTAGGGGTGTCAATTACTTGGAAAGAAAAGGGATTCTTTCTCTTAAGCAACTCATTTTGCTCTTTTATAGCTTCGAAGGTTTGCGACATAAACTTTTTCAATTCCGAAAGTACTAATGTTAATGCCAATACTTCCTGTTTAGTCGCGGGTTCTTGACCGGAGGATTCGAGAGCATCTTCGGAGATTTCTTCTTCAATAGTCTCGATAGGCTCTATGAGGCTAGATGGATCCTCTTGGTTTTCTTCGTCGGAAATAGCCAAAGAATCTGATAGTGGTGCAGTATTAATGCTTGGCTTCTTACTTGCAGGAGGTAATGGGAGCTTGTTACTATCAATCAAGTCTTGAATGGCTTCCTTTAACCTCCAACAATTTTCTGTAGGATGTCCTCTACCCTGGTGATATTTGCAATGTGCATTTGGGTTCCAGCTAGCCGTTCTCCTTTCGACAGGTGGATCTCCAAATGGTCCAATAGGAGTTATGAGACCTTTTGCATGTAAACGATCAAACGTGGTGTCATAACTCATACCAATAGGAGTATAGTTCTTCCTAAATGATTTCTTTTGCCCTTGATTATTGTTCATTGCTAGTACTTCATTAAGAGGAAAAGTGCTAACATTATTTGAGTGGGTAGATTTAGATGAAGAAGGATTGTCGTTCTTCTTATTTTTCCAGCCACTACTTAAGTTGTTACTAGCAATTTTTTGTTTAGTGAGGTCATCCTCAATGTTAATTCCAATATCATATACTGCTTTGAATGTGTTTAGGTTGCTTTTGTATTTGAGATGTTTGGAATATTTTTCTTGGAGGTTCTTAATGAACATCCTTACGGATTCCTTCTCACTAGGCACTTCAACCATTTTTGCAGTGGTTTCCCTCCATTTATTGAAGAAGGAGGTAAAACCCTCATTTTCTTTTTGTTTCAGCATTTCTAATTCTCTGTGATCGGTTTCAACTTGTATATTGCATTTATACCTTTCAATGAAAGCGCTCACAATAGATTCCCAACTAGAGGTCTTTTCTTTATCAAGTGAAAAGTACCACTGTTGACATACAACTTCTAAGGATAATGAGAATACAGAATGAAAAGCTTTCCTATCTATCCCCTTAATGCCCATTACAGTTTCAAAAGCCCTTAAATGAAAGTAAGGATTATCCATAGCCTTGAACTTAGGGATGTCGTTGGGATTGAATTTTTGTGGGAGAAGATCCTTATCCACCGAGACCCCTTGAGAGCTAATCTCTTGAAATCTGAAATCATTGGATAGCTTGCCCAAACTTTCCTGGATTAGGTCCATTTGTTTCTGTTTCTCAGGGTTATTAATTTGCAGCGATAGGTTTTGCAACATCTCAGCCAAGTTGGCTACCTGTCCCCTAACTTCATTAAGTTCCTCTTGACTAGCCATTGCCTTCTTAGCCTTCCTTTTCCTACCGATTGGTTTGTCGAAAAGTAAGACTTGAACAAAAGTGTTGTCTTTGATTAAACGCCCTTCCTTTCTTGACCACGCGCTGTAATTTAAACCATACTTGTTTTAATATTTGACTCTAATTAACTTGACTTTATGTTTAAAATAAAAAAAATGATGATGGGGTATATATTATATATATATTAAGGGAAACTAAATTGGAGGATTAATATCCGACTTACCCCCCCCCCCAAAAAAAAATGACGGAAAACACGCATTCAAGACTCTTTTAATCATGGTTATAACGTGACAAACATGTTATGTGTGTGCTTTATGTGTATGTGAGTGACATGCGTTGACTACTAGTGTGTGACCATGAGACTTTTAAATGCCTAAATTCAATTAAAGACTTGAACATGGTTTAAATAACTAACAAACCGATTAATTCGATTAGCAGATCCATTAATTAGACTCATCGTGATGACTCGAGTAAGAAAACTGGACTGTCGCCAAAACAACAGAACTGTCGCCACTGTTTAGAGCCTGTCGCCAGACGACAAAATTGTCGCCAGGCGACAGACACTAAATTGCAGCGCCACAGTCCAAACTCCTGCGCCATTGCTGGAACATTAATCTGGACTGTTTCCAGTAATTTTACTCTAAATGGACATGCCTAAAGTCGTACTAAGTCGAATTGATTAAATTATTAGCCTTTAATTAATTCAAGATTAATTAATTAATTAATTAATTAATTAGACAAAGTCCTTTTAGTCATTAGTGAATTTATTAGTCTTGAACACAAGTCAAACAAACGGTTAACGCACATATAATATATACAAGCAAAAGGTACACGTAGTTCACATAGTCACAACATGATGAGTTTGCAACCTAACCATGGCTCTAGTTCTCTAAAGTTCGAGGATATGGGTTAAGTCAAAAAGGTCCATGGTTAAGAATCCACATGCATTGCACACAAGCCTGCCAGGAGGGTTGGAGCGAATGGACAAGATTCCGCGAGTGTGATATGAGATCGGACTCGACGCCATGGTTGGATGGATTCACAAGACTTACACGTCCCCAAATCTGAGCTTTGCACAAAATAGTGGAATACTCCATTGGGCAGGCGAAGCAGGAACCCCCAGAGGGTTATATCCATATTTAGAACACATATGGGTTTCAGAAAAGTGAGAAAATGACTCAATCAATAAGCAAAATCGAGCCAACAACACTAGAAAAGGTCAAAGCAAGAAGACAGACCCCTGGCTCGGTATTGGAAGAACTTGGCGCCAGACAACAGGGACTGTCGCCGCAAAAAAGTTCCTGTCGCCAAGCGACAGAACTGTCGCCAGGCGACAGAAACTTTTTACGGGCGACAAGCCCTGTTTTCTAGACGCTAGTTCCTACATGCCTTGGCAAGTTTCTGTGTTCTTCGAATTTTCCAGATTTCGTATTATCTTTTCGATTCTAGTCATCAAAGATATTTCCCAAATTTCCAACGTGTAAAATTCCTATGGATTGACTCATGGGGTGCTCCCATGAGGACCTTTTAATGCATATGACAATAATGTTAATCAAATCACGCACATGAAATACTTAGAATTTTTCGAGTCTCATCCGCTCATTCTAAATAATTGCCAAAATTTAATAAATTTCAGGAATATAAATAGAAATCCTCCCCAGTGGAGTTGCCAAAAACTGTAGGGAATATTTCAAGCATTATGATAACCCCAAACTTGAACCCCACTGTGATCATACACTAAAGTACGGTGGCATTCCAAAGGGAAAGACAAAGAGCTAAAACGAGTCGCCAACAAGTTTTAAGGAACTTGTACCCAAAAGACAATCCAAAGGACCGTCAAACACTCCATAAGGTCTTGAACCAAATAGGGTCCGGGGATGAGGGTACGAATCCAATCTACAAAAGAAAGGACCCGCCCTATAAAATAGGCCTCTACTTTGTTCTGCTCGTATTCATGCGCGCTTTTCGAATAACATACAAACATTATATTAAACCTACCCTGTTTATCTATGTTGGTTGAAATTAATGCACAAATAAGACTATTATTGGCGACCACTTGAATTAAAATCACATTAGCCTAAACCAAATTATTATTATCTTATTAAGCGTGATTTCAAGTACAAATTCCCTTTAAACCTGCATAAAAGGCGTGATCAAGCAATAACAATAAAAGTATCAAGCAACATAATAATTAACCAATAATAATAATAACGATGATAATAGCATGATAAGGCATAATAAAGCTTGATAATAATAGCAAGATCCTAGGCATGATACTAACAAGATTAACAACAAATCCTAGCATGTCACTAAGCAATAAAGATCAAAGCTTTAAACCTAACATGGTACTAACATGATATTAGAAAGAGTAAAGGCACCCTAAACATGATACTAGAAATCATTAAAAACATCCTAACATGATACTAGGAATTATAAAACAATAATAAACATGCAATCTACATTGTGAAAGAAATAGGGAGTAAGCTAATCTACTTACTTTGAAGCCTCGTACCTCTTTCTAATAACAAAATACACAAGTTAGTAAACTTCAATGAAAATCAATAAAGAACAATTAAAGAATTAAATTGAAATCAAATTAAATAAAGTTTAGACTAGATTTGGACCAAACCCTCAGAAATTATCAAACCTTGCACGTCTAGGGCGAAGGCAACTTCGAACTTGGCTAGATGACTGTTTAGGGTAATTTTACCCCTCACACGTGGCCCAATCAGAGGGTGACACGTGTCAGCTTAGGAATGGACCACAATGGTCCAATCCTAGGGTGACACGTGTCTTCCCAGATATCAGGGGGAATGTCGGCCTTCAGGCCCAATTCCCGAGAAAGCCGCAAAACGGCGCAGCCCATTTATGATTAGGGTTCTGTCACCTAATCAGGGGCACAAATCCCAATGACCCTATAAATAGGGAGATTCCCCTCTTTTGGAGGGCACGTTCCTTCATTTACTACACACAACTGTCCCTTTGATAGAGACAACTGAGCTAGACAACATAGCAGATCCCCTCCTAAATTTCCGCACCTTTTTCCCCTTCAAGTTACTAACTTGATCGTCGGAGGCGGAGCACCACCCAAACGGTGTCTCCGTTGGTTTTGCAGGTACAAAAGCTTCTCGGACCAGTCTTGTGTTGTAACTCTCCCGAGGGACAAAAACACCCAAAACATTTGGCGCCGTCTGTGGGGAGAGTACCACAAGATGGTTGAAAATTCTGTACCGTTTCTCAATTCTACCTCTCTCCGTCTGGGTACTCAGACGGGTGCTCCAGACGACAATCCGGTTATTCAGCCGGTGGGGTTTGATATCCCCCAGCCTCCACCTCAGCCTCAGCCAGAGGTATTCACTGAGGAGGAGGAAGAAGATGAGGATGATGATGTGGAGACTTACATATCTAAGGATGGCTCCCTCATCTCTAAGTCTGTTCGTTCCAGGGATCACCTGGAGCGAAATGAAGACCAGGCGGGCCCAAGCAGGCGTCCATCTGGAAGGCCAGAAGGGGAAACCCAGAAGGCCAAAGGTCAGGCTCCAGTCACCCGAGATGAGCTCATGAAATTCATGAACTCTTTCAAAGGTGAGATCAAGGCCATGATCAACCAAAACAAGGCAGGCTCTAGCAAGAGTCAGCCGGCTAAAAAGACTCCCAATGATGGGAAGAAGAAGAAGCCAGTCAAGGACAGGCAGCCAACTCCTCACCCAAAGGAGAAGGCAACCGCAAAACTTGACTGGTCCAAGATTCTGATGCCTCGGCGACCCCAGCCGGAAGGCAAGAAGACGCCTACCTTCGATGCAAGAGAAGTCATTAATCGAAGGAGGCAGCAGCAGTCTGAGTCAGCCTCTACCTCGAGCTTTCCAGACAGCTTCAAACAAGCTTCAGCAAGGAATTCTATGTCCTTGCATGAGAGTCGGACAGGCGGTAAATCCGTCAACACCGAGCCTCAACTGATGATAGGGTCAATGCCATATGCACCTCAGGCGCAGTATGGACAATATGGCCTTCAATTCATGCAGCCACCTCCTTTTGGGGGTCAGGCGGCATACCCTCCTGCCCAGCCTCTGGACTGGCAGCTTCGGCTAATGAGGTTAGGCGAGCAACCGTCTGCCTTTGTAGCCAATATAACTGAGGCGGCTCAGCCGGCCAAGGTTAAGAATGTATTGGTGGGTGCCTATGATGGTACCACCAATCCTGAAGACCACCTGATGGCATACACCAACCTTATGTGCTTACAAGGTTGGGACGATGCCACCTGGTGTCGATGTTTCCCGGCTACACTGAAGGGCATCGCCCAGCAGTGGTTTGGCAACTTGCCAGCCGGCTCTATTGACAGCTTCAAGAGGCTGGCCTTCTTGTTTGCTACCAACTTCTCGATGAACATCCCTGCCAAAAAGACGAGCCTTGACCTGAGCACCGTCAGGCAGGGTGAGAGAGAAGGGCTACGCTCATATGTCAGGCGGTTCAACCTGGTCAGAATACAGATCCAGGGGCTGTCTGACGAGGTAGCTTTCACAGACTTCTTCAAGGGTCTGAAGGACGGGTCGGCCTTTAAGTTCGATCTTGTCCGAAAAGGGGCATTTACGCTACAGGCGGCCCTGAGGGAGGCGGAGAGCTACATCCAGGCTACCGACCTCTGCTCGCCTGGTAGCCAGTCAGACTCCAAGAAGTCTGACAAGCAAAAGGAAAACCGGTCTGCTCAGCCGGGTAATAAAAAAGAAGAGAGCAAGAAGAGAAAAGAAGTCTGGGCGGTTAGTGAGTCTGACCAGCCGTCCCAGAAGAAGAAGAAAGAATTTAAACCGTACGTCCCCAAGTACGAGTTTAACAAAGACTGCAACTCCATTTTCATGAAGGTAAAGGATCGGCTGTCTATTGAGAAGCCGAATCCGATGAAGAGTTCCGTCCAGTCTCGGAACAAAAATAAATTTTGCCACTTCCATGAGGAGGTTGGCCATGACACCAACGACTGCTTCAGTCTGCAGCGGACGTTGGACCGTCTGGCTGATAAGGGGCTCCTCAAATCCTACATCTCTAAGTCCCCTGCCGGGGCAAAGAAGAAGAACAAGGGTCAGACCTCCAAGGCTGACACCCAGCCGGCTAGTAGCTCGGAAACTGACAAGGATCCGGTCTACACTATAGCAGGCTGATTTTCATGTGGTGGCCCTACCATCCGGGGCACCAAGAGCCATCTTCGAAAGATGGACAAGGATGATGATGAGCAGGCGTCTGCCTCCTCCACCTTCCCAGACGTCCTTATAACTGAGAAGGATAAGGGCAGCGTCCGCCGTCCGCATGACGACCCGGTTGTCATTGAATGTAAAGTTGCCAACCAGCTGGTTGGACGGATCCTTATTGACACTGGCAGCTCGTCAGATATAATCAGCCTCCGGTGCCTGCAGAAGCTAAAGTATAATGCTAGTAGTATGCATCCGGTCACCCACCCCTTGGTTGGTTTTGGGGGTAGGATGGTATACCCAGCCGGCAGGGTAGACTTGCCCATCCGGTTGGGAGAAAAAGGCCAAGGGCGGCATTTAGTCGTCAGATTCTTGGTCGTTGAGGAGTTGACCGCCTACAATATCATACTTGGTAGGCCAACCCTCAACGAAGCCAAGGCGGTCATTATCCCATCTCTCAAGCTCATCAAGTATGAGCGGGATGATGGCTCTGTTGGTTCCTTGAACGGGGATCAGAAGACGGCAAGGGAGTGCTACCTCTCAGCCGTGAAAGATACTGTGGCCTTAGACGGCCAAGGGAAGGAACCAATAGACCTTGACGATGTCAAGGAAGCCAACCCAGCCCCACCAGCCGTTGGTAAGAAAAGAAAAGCACCTCTGCTGGTGGAGGTGAAGAAAGAGAAGAAATAGCAATCACTGACCGGTGAACGGTCAGACGAGCTCCGTCCCCAACCGGCTGGAGAAAGTGTTGATCTCGTTCTGGACGACAGCCGTCCAGAGCGAACGGTGAAGGTTGGGACGGTTGCTTATGCTACTCTGGGTGCAAGCTTGCACCTTCTGCTGCAGGAGTTCAAAGACATTTTTGCCTTTGAAGTGGAAGAGATGCCAGGCGTCAGTCCGGATCTCGCTGTCCACAAACTCGCCGTGGATCCCAAAATGAAGCCCATCCGGCAAAAGAAAAGAAACCATGGCGAGGAAAGAAGTCAGGCGGCAGCTGCCGAAGTCAAAAAGCTGCTAGACGCCAGGTTCATTCGGCCCTGTAATTTTCCCGACTGGGTAGCCAATGTGGTCCTTGTCAAGAAGCCGAATGGAACCTGGCGCATGTGTGTAGACTACACAGACCTCAACAAGGCGTGCCCAAAAGACAGTTACCCACTTCCAAAGATCGACAATCTGGTCGACTCTACAGCCGGTCACGCCTTGATGAGCTTCATGGATGCCTACTCCGGCTTCCATCAGATACCCCTCTGGAAAAAGGATCAAGAGAAGACGACCTTCGTCACTGATTTGGGGTTATTCTGCTATACTGTGATGCCGTTTGGCTTGAAGAATGCGCCTGCCACCTTCCAACGGATGATTAATACGGTCTTCATTAATCAAATTGGGAGGAATGTGGAGGCGTACATAGATGACATGATAGTCAAATCCAAGCAACAGGCGGATCACCTTGCTGATCTCCGAGAAACATTCACCACCCTCAGGCGGCATAAGGTCATGTTAAACCCCAAGAAATGCGTCTTTGGTGTTGAGTCTGGGAAGTTTCTCGGATTCCTGATTGATCAAAGGGGGATAGAGGCTAACCCCGAGAAGATACAGGCGGTGATTGACATGAAGTCACCCCGTTCTGTCAAAGAAGTTCAAAGACTAACCGGTTGCTTGGCCGCCTAGGGAAGGTTCCTCAGCCGGTCAGGTGACAAATGCCTCTACTTCTTCCAAGCAATCAGGAAGAAGACCAGGTTCGAATGGGGAGACGATGCTGAGGCGGCATTCCAAAAGCTGAAAGAGCACTTGCACTCTCTACCTAGGCTGGTCAGTCCTCTACCTAGGGAGACGTTGTATATGTATTTGGCCGTCTCAGATCATGCTCTCAGTGCCGTTCTCCTTGCTGAGCGAGACGGCGTTCAACTTCCAGTCTACTTCATTAGCCATGTTCTGAAAAATGCTGAACTCCGGTACCCTGTGGTGGAAAAATTGGTCTTGCTTTGTTCATGGCATTCAAAAAGCTGAAGCCTTACTTTTTGGCTCATCCGGTGGTGATTTACACCGACCATCCACTCAAGCGGCCAATGTCCACCTTGGAGTCATCCGGTAGAATGTTAAAATGGGCTATTGAAATGCAAAGTCTTGAAATCACCTACGAACCAAGGAAGGCAGTGAAAGGTCAGGCGTTTGCCGACTTCATTGTGGAAATGACCCGTCCGGTGGCTCCGGATAATCTCAGTCGGGTTTGGAAGGTGTATGTAGACGGGAGTTCAACTAAAAACGGTTGTGGTGCAGGCGTAATTTGTGAGTCTCCTGAGGGAGACAAATATGAGTATGCACTACGGTTCAAGTTTCAAGCCTCAAACAATGAGGCGGAATATGAGGCACTGCTAGCCGGAATCCGCATGTGTAAGGCGGCAGGGGCCACAAAGATTGACGCCTATTCTGATTCACAGTTGGTCGTTAGCCAATACGAGGGTACATTTGAAGCAACTCACCCGGCTATGATCAAATATCTTCAGGCGGTCAAAGATGAGGCTGGGTTACTTGAGGAGTTCCATCTGAATCAGGTGCCCAGGTCAGACAACAACCAGGCGGATGCTTTGTCTAAACTTGCATCCTCCGCCTGCCATGACACGCCTCGGTCAGTCTTCTGGGAAGTACTTGAAAAAAGAAGCATCTATGAAGATCCCATTGGAGTCCTAGACCGAAGCTCTACCTGGATGGATGGCATCCGGGCTTATCTCTCAGACGGGACACTTCCTGACTCGACACAGGAGGCGGCCGTCCTGAAAAAGCGAGCTGCAAACTTCGAGTTGAGAAATGGAGAGCTCTTCAAGGCGGGGTTCCTTAAGCCTCTTTTGAAGTGTGTAACCCCAGAAAAGGGGAAGGAAGTTCTTGAAGATTTGCACTCGGGTTTCTGCGCCTCCCATATAGGC
Organism: Chenopodium album; assembly: GCF_948465745.1. Classification (NCBI taxonomy): domain Eukaryota; kingdom Viridiplantae; phylum Streptophyta; class Magnoliopsida; order Caryophyllales; family Amaranthaceae; genus Chenopodium; species Chenopodium album. Next base: position 34,114,330 of record NC_137852.1, read on the forward strand.
GGCAAATCCTTAGCCGTCAGAGCCAGACGACATTACTTTTGGCCCACTCTAGAGGCAGACGCCAAGGAATTGGTGAAAAAATGTGACAAGTGCCAGAAATTTGGCAAGCTTATTCACCGTCCGGCAACTGATCTGACGGCCATCCACAGCCCAATCCCGTTTGCCAAATGGGGCATGGACATCTTGGGTCCTTACACGCCTGCACCAGGCGGAAAGCGCTACATCTTGGTGGCTGTGGATTATTTCACCAAGTGGGTAGAGGCTGAGGCGGTAAAAAATATCAAGACCACAGACGTGATCTCTTTCATCTGGAAGAACATCATCACCCGGTTTGGGGTCCCTATGTCTATGGTGTTTGATAATGGGCCTCAGTTTGAGACGCCTCAGCTCAAAACTTGGTTGGGAGATCAGGGGGTCTCAAGTTACTTTGCATCTGTTGGCCGGCCTCAAGCAAACGGCCAAGTTGAAGCTTTCAACAAACTAATCTCAGACGGTATAAAGAAGAAGATTGAGAGAGCCGGTGGCTTATGGGCTGAGGAATTAATTCATGTCCTATGGGCCATCCGGACAACTGCAAAAGGGGCAACCGGTGAAACCCCATTTCTCATGGTTTATGGTGCTGAGGCCGTCTTGCCTATTGAGCACTATGAGCCTACTCTTAGAGTCATGTTATATGATGAGGAGGTAAATTGGGAGGCAATGCGCCTAGCATTGGATTCACTTCCAGAACGTAGGGGCAATGCCGCCTTACGCCATGAGATTTACCGTCTGAGAATGACAAGAGCCTACAACAAGAGAGTACACAGGCGTCCCTTGAAAGTAGACGACCTTGTGTTACGAAAAATGGAGGCAACCGGTAGGGCCAATGAGCTTGGAAAGTTGACTCCAAATTGGGAAGGTCCCTACCGGATTTATGAAGAAGTGAGAGACGGCACCTACCGCCTGGAAACTCCAGACGGCAGGCGCCTGCCTAGAACTTGGAACGTAGACAATCTCAAAAGATACTACGTCTGAGATTTTGTAATAATTTTTGTAAGCAAGAAGTGTACTTTAATGAGAAAAAGCCTTTTTGTTTTCATCTCTAAGTTTTTATTTCCGTCTGAAATACAGACGGGTTGCATGTTTGTTTTTCTAAGTTTGATACTTGGAAATTAAAATTGGCAAAGAGGCCAATGGCCAGATAACTAAGCTGAGCACAAAAACGCTCAGTGGCTACCCAGCCGGTCTAAACCAGGACCATTGGCCAATGGCCAGACGGCTGACTATCCCATAAAACCGCTTGTCCCTACATGGACCTAGGCGTCCGGCGACACCCATCCGGGTGCAATCGTCGCAGAGAGAAGCCAACATGCTTACTCTACGTACCAACGCAGGCGGCCACGATTGGACGGCTGAATCAGCCGCTCATAGCCGTCTGCCTGAGCAACTTAAGGAAATATTAAGGTTGGAAAACAAGATGTCAACTGACATCAGACGGTTTCCTATACCGGCTGAATTCCTTACTTAGCATTTTTTTTTTTCGTATTTAAATTGTACGCAGCCTCGTTTGGGGCAAAAGAGTTGTACAAATCTCTTAATGAACTTCACCTAGGCGGTCAAAACCGTCCGGGTAGAAGCGGAAACGCCTGTATATGTACGGCTGTGCACTTGGTTTGGGGCAATCATTATTGTGATTGATTGACTTGCAAACGTATCATGCTCTTTGCAGCATCAGACGTTCCCAAGTCAATCAACCAACCCAGTTTAAAACCAAGCACACAGCCGTCCAGGGGCAAGGACAGCCGTATACTTTTGATAAGTTAGGCAAAAAACCAAAAAATTTGAAGCCGCATGCTTTTGATAAGTTAGGCAAAAAATAGAAAAAAACGAAGTGCAAACACAAGCGTAGAAAATATCAAAACCGACTCAGTCGGTGCATTCATTAATATTCCACTCAGCCAAACGACTGTGGTGGATCAATTGTTACCCGGACCCCGTCCGGAAAAGAAAGAAATTGTTTGATAAACACGGCTCCTCAGCCGGTAATGATACAAATATACTCGGCACGCAGGCCGGAAAAGCAAGTTTTTTGGCATACTGCCGCAGAAGAAAAAATAAAAAAAAAGTAAGACTTGGCACACAGCCGCTGAAGTCACTGCCCCGCAGACGGCCCCTCCTGGTTGTTCCCGTCTCCTTCCAGGATCTCAACCTCTGGAGCGTCGGCTTCGGCTTCGTCCCCCGGCTCAGGATGCTCTGTCTCTGCCCAGACCTTGAAGGACTCCGGCTCAGGCAGCCCCTTCTCTCTCAAGTAGATGACCTCGTCAGCGTACTTGTGAGCCAGAGCCCAGATGTCGTATTCCTTCCCAGGGTAAAGAGCATCCCAGGCGATCCTCATCATGGCATCCTGGTCGTTGGACATTTCAGCGACCAGGCGGTTCTGATCCGCCTCGAGGGTGGCCTTGAAGTTCTCCTGGGCCTTGGCTGCCGCCTCCTCCAGACGGGTCACCTTACTCTTCAGATCAGCATTCTCTGAAGAGGCGTTTTGGAGCGCCTGGAGGCTCTCCTGGGCCTTCTGGAGTTCCTCCCTGAGCTTGGGGAGGTCTGCCTCCGCCTGTTTCTGAGCCGCCTCTGCAGCCTCAGCCTTCTCATTGGCCGCCTTCAGCTGCGTCTCCAGCTCTGAGACCTTGGCCGCCTGCGTCATTTCGGTTGCTTTAGTTTTAAGTTCATTTACAATAGACGTGTGTAAAACGTCATTGGCAGTAGTGGCAGACTGATTGGCCCGTCTTACCTCATCCCGCTTGCGGGTGTAGGGACGCTTCAGCCCGTCTACCCGCAGCATGGCCTGCAAAAGAAGTTAAGTTCAGGAATGCAGGCGGAAAAAAGAGTTTTAAAAAAAAAAAAAAAAAAAAAAGAAAAAAGAGAAAAAATGGCTAAGTTACCTCAGCCAGAAGGGTCAGGATGCGTTCCAGGTTGAACGTCTCAATGCCTGGGATAGCATCCTTATCCCGCTTGCCCACAGCCTCCAGCATAGCCCGCGCGTGCTGTTGGACGTCTGGCCAGCGAGGTGACCGATCTGTACCATAATCAGCGTCAGATTGAGTAACTAAAGCTGCGCCTATCTGATTTCGACCGTCTGAGGATGACGTCTGCTGAGAGTGTGATTTCACTCGCAACGGTCATCCCAGCTCAGGCGGGGATTCAAAAGGATTCTTACCTGCAGAGCCGGCGTGGCGAGAGCCACTAGCAGTCGTGGGAACACCCCCGGTTGCAGTAAGACGGGGAACCATGTCCAGGCCAATGGGGCCTGCCACCGTTTCATTCCTTCCCCCAATCCTCATTTGCCTCCCAGACAGGGCAACGGGGGTGGTGACAGAGGAGGCGGCCTTTTTCGAGGACTTTTTGGAGACAGGCGTCTCCTCCCTCGCCCGTTTGAGACTTTTCTCAAACGACTTGTCAATTATGCCTCCCTGAAAAATTACAACACAATGTCAGCAGGCGAAGAAATGAAACTTTGAAAGAAAAACGCTTAAAAGAGGTCAGGCGGTTACCTTGGCCCTGAGGTCCTTCGCCTGGGCTTCCGCCAAGTCTCGGCGAATCTGGGCAGAGGACCGTCTGGTGGTTTTCTCTTCTGGCAACATGTTCAGAGCTTCTTCTGCAAAGGTCAGACGGGAAAACAGTTAGAACAATTTCAAGAAATAAACTTCCGATACAAAAGTAACACAGACGGAAGCAAGGCAGGCGCATACGTCTCTCAAACATGTGCCCTAGCCCGCAGGCGGCTAGGAAACACTCATCTCTGAACCAGGCGCTTTTGGGGATCCAATTCTTTGGAACCTTTATTGTCTCGCCTGTAGACAGAGTTGCGTCTTTGAGGCCAAAGAGATCAGCCTCAATTATTGCGTCGTAGTCCTCATCCGGGATACGAGGCAGACAGCATTTTCGCCCCATTAGCTCGGGCTTCTTATTATACCGGCGGAGTTCGGAATTCTCCCGCCTGGTAGGAGCCGTACACAGGTAGAACCTGTTCTTCCAGCCGTCGAACTTGGACACTTTGTCCAAGGTCATCATATATTGGGGAAACGTGGTCAGAGTATACCACGCTCTATACCCGCCTGGGTTGCGGCTTAGATAATGCATTTTTGCAAAGGCCTCCCAGCCGGGGTGAACCCCTTGAAACTCACAGGCGGCAACATACCCCAATATGTTTGCCCAAGAATTGGGGGTAAGTTGCCAGACGCCGAGGCCGTAGCCTCTCAAAATTTCCTTCACCGCCTGGTGAAGGGGGAAGCGAAGCCCCGCCTTGAATGTGGCCTCATAGCAGCCAAAGTAGCCGTTTGCGTTGGGCTGATCGTCCTCCCAAGAAATGGTGCCGTCTGGGGGAGGCACCCTTATTCTCCACCCGTCTCCCATGGGGTGAGTTTGCAAAAACTTTTCAAGACCTCTTTGCATGAGGTCAATGTCCTTTGAGGAGACGTGGATTTTAAATGGATCATCCTTCTCCTTCCACGTCTTCCTCTCCTCCTCTTCACTATCCTCAAAGGGAGGAAGATCATCAACATCATCTGAAGAAGAGGCGTTGAGGCTACTTTCCGCCTCCTCCCCAGACGAGGACGAAGAAATAGAGACGGCTTCTACGCCGCCTAGGTTGTGGGTCTCATCCACACTTCGGTCACATTCCTCCAAAAAGGAATCAGGAGGAGTTGGGGGGCCTCGAGGCGGAGATCTTTCCGGAGCCGTCTGGTGTCCAGAGCCAGACGACTCCCCGTCAGGTGAATGCCCGCCTGAGGCATCACTTCGGTAATCTGGATCTCGTGCCGTCTGCATAGTCCGAGCCATTGTGTCCTGCACAGACGCGCAAATGGTCGGAATCCAAGCATGAGGGTGGTCCCAACACCCTGAGACGGCACTACCAGTCCTAGACTCAGCCGTTCCTGGTGAACGGCTGGATTCTACCCTAGGTTGTGCCGTGTGTGTTGGTGATGAATCCATTTATTGCAAGGAATATATACAAACGGAAAAAATGAAAAAGAGCTGAAAGAGTCAGAGACGGTACCTTTAGATTTGATATCTGAAGGTAGACGGGTCCGCCTGTGTTGATGCGACTGAGTTTCTTCGAAAAAAGTGCGCCTGACTCAGACGGGTGACTTCTGATCTCTCTTTCAAGAAAATTCTCTAAGTTTGTTTCGGAATTTGTGAAGCGTAAATGAGAAATTGAGGGGTAAAACGCCTCTATATATGGAGGGTGAAATAAGGGGTATTTCCGTAATTCACCCGGAATTTGAAAAGTTAAAATGGGCAGTAAAATTACCACCACCCGTTGCGTGACAAGTGTCACAGATGCCACGTGGCATGCCACGTCACATCTGTGAGGGGCAAATGTTTAGGGTAATTTTACCCCTCACACGTGGCCCAATCAGAGGGTGACACGTGTCAGCTTAGGAATGGACCACAATGGTCCAATCCTAGGGTGACACGTGTCTTCCCAGATATCAGGGGGAATGTCGGCCTTCAGGCCCAATTCCCGAGAAAGCCGCAAAACGGCGCAGCCCATTTATGATTAGGGTTCTGTCACCTAATCAGGGGCACAAATCCCAATGACCCTATAAATAGGGAGATTCCCCTCTTTTGGAGGGCACGTTCCTTCATTTACTACACACAACTGTCCCTTTGATAGAGACAACTGAGCTAGACAACCTAGCAGATCCCCTCCTAAATTTCCGCACCTTTTTCCCCTTCAAGTTACTAACTTGATCGTCGGAGGCGGAGCACCACCCAAACGGTGTCTCCGTTGGTTTTGCAGGTACAGAAGCTTCTCGGACCAGTCTTGTGTTGTAACTCTCCCGAGGGACAAAAACACCCAAAACAATGACTCTAAGTCTAATGTATGCGGAATATTGTAAAAACTAGAAAAGAGAGAAAGAAAGCATAAAGTGCTCAAGAGAGAAGAGAATAAGAAATAATAGAGAGAGAATTGATTATTGATGATAATTGATTATTCTGAAAACAGGAATCCGGACGCTATTTATAATGAAAATAATCCGGAAAAACACGGAATTTGATAAGGAATAAAACTCCACGCTGTCGCCAGGAATTAACCCTGTCGCAAGGCGACAGGGTGGCGACAGACTTGTCGTCTGGCGACAGCCTGTATAAGCGCGTTTTTATCTTTACACGGTATCCGATCTTTAATCAACTTGATCTACGGAATCCGTACAGAAGATAAAATACGTATTTAAGATAATATAATAATATTTTATTCCAAATAAAAAACCTTTAAAGATAATTAATTATTAATCCTATCAACATTAGAATTAAAAAGAACTTTCTAGAAACTTCTAGAAAACTATAATTAATCCTAATAACTTTAGGAATAATAATTAACATTGGGCCCTCCTCTAGATCATTGGGCCGTATTAAAATAAAGCACCGGGCCCAGTTTAGTATTTTGGCCATAACTTCCTCAATATTCATCGGAATTGGGCTTATAATATATCGTCGGAAAGGTATTTTCAAGCCCCATCCAACTACACTATTATTGGACCCTTATCATGGACCAAAATAAACTGAAATGGACGTTTTCAAATAAAAAAAGTCATTTTCAAAAACAGAGAGAAAAGAAATTAATTAAAACTAAACCGCAACACTTGACTTTCGAACCACTTTCACCTAATTCGATTATGTTTCGACGTACAAGGCATTCATCACTAGTTTTGGTTTTGGGGAGACACAAATGGGTGTCTACACCTTCCATAATAAAACTTGTTAAAATCATACTTTTCTATAATAAACCCCAATTTTTATAAAATAATAATTAAATAAACTTTCCTTTCTATAAAATACTTTCAAACTAATATAAAATAAATAATTAAAATGACATACTTAAACATTAAAATTATTTAAATACTTTTACAAAATACATATTTTAAATAAAATACGTATAAAAATATGGGGTATTACAGTCTACCCCCCTTTAAAAGAAGTTTCGTTCCGAAACTTGGGGAACGAAATTCCTACTTTTTCCTCTTTTTTGTATAATATTGCTGTAATTTTTGTCATTTCCTTACCCTTTTGTTTCTCTTTGAGAACACAATTACTCAAAATACCTAGTAAAATTGTGCAAAAAGCACAAAAACATAGGGAAAAAGCGCGAAATTCTACTGCATTCTACCCCCTTAAAGAAAACGAGTTACGTCCCCGCAACTCAACATACCTGAAACAACTCTGGGTTTTTTTTTATTTCATCTTTTGCCTCCCAAGTGGCTTCCTCATATTCTTGGTTAGACCATAGTACTTTTGCAATCTTAACATTTTTATTGCGTGTACTACGCACTTTACTATCAAGGATCTTGACAGGTCTTTCTTCATAGGTTAAATTTTGGTCTAAGCCAATGGTTTCAGGTTGTAGCACATGGGATTTATCAGGTATGTATCTTCTCAATTGAGACACATGAAATACATCATGTACTTTACTTAACTCCATAGGTAAGGTCAACTTATAAACTATTTTGCCTATTCTTTGTAGTATTTCATATGGGCCAATGTATTTTGGGCTAAGCTTTCCTTTCTTCCCCAATCTCATCACTCCTTTCATTGGTAACACTTTTAACAACACTTTGTCACCAATTTCAAACTCTTATTCTCTACGCTTCAAGTCTGCGTAGCTCTTTTGGTGATCTTGAGCCGCCTAAATCTTAGCTTGAATTTCCCTTACTTGCTTTACTGTATCCTCAATAATTTGAGGCCCTAGAATCATTGTTCCACTAATCTCGTTCCAACAAATTGGACTACGACGCTTCCTCCCATAAAAAACCTTAAATGGAGCCATTCTTATGCTCGCATGGTAACTATTATTGTAGGAAAATTCAATTAAAACCAAGGTAACTTCCCACCTTCCTTGGAAGTCTATAACACAAGCTCTCAACATGTCTTCCAAGGTTTGAATTGTTCTCTTGGTTTGTCCATCTGTGGCAGGGTGAAATGTTGCACTCATCTTAAGTGTTGTACCAAAGTTTTCCCGAACACTTTTCCAGAATTTTGAAAGAAACCTAGAATCTCTATCAGAAACAATATCATTTGGATCCCTATGTAACCTCACAACATTTTTGATGTAAGCTTTCGCAAGTTTCTTCGCCTTCGAAGTTTCCTTCATTGGTATAAACACTGCAGATTTCGTAAGTTTATCCACCACTACCCAAATAATGTCATTTGCACTCTTCGATTTAGGAAGACAAGTTACAAAGTCCATTGAAATGCAATCCTACTTCCATCTTGGAATTTCCAATGACTGCACAGTCCCTTGAGGTCTCTTGTGCTCTATTTTCACCTTTTGGCAAGTTAAGCACTTTGCTACAAACTCTGCAACCTCATTTTTCATTCTAGGCCACCAAAACATCTTTTTCAAATCCTTGTATAGCTTGTCCCTTCCTTGGTGTATTGAGTAGGGTGTATTGTGGCCTTCTTCCATCAACTTTCTTTTTACTTCATCACATTTCTGTGGTACGCACCATCGACCTTTGTACCTTAAACTCCCACCTTCATGAATTTTGAAGTTTGTAGCTTTTCCTTGCTTAATTTTCTCGCGAATCCTATCCAACTTTACAGCTCCCTCTTGGTTTGCTCGTATCACATCAAATATTGTTGGTAGTATGCTTAGGTTCGCAAGAATACCTGCTGGTACTCCCCATTCTATAACTTCTAGATTCAATTTTATCATTTCTCTATATAACTCATTAGCAACTACTAATGTGTTTAGTCCATGGCTGGTCTTATGACTTAGAGTATCTGCAACTACATTTCTTTTCCCTCATGGTATTGTATATTTAAGTCGTAATCCTTTGTATATTCTAACCATCTTCTTTGACGAGAGTTCAGGTCTTTTTGGGTGAAAATGTACTTCAAGCATTGCTGGTTTGTATAAATTCTATATTTCACTCGACATAGGTAATGGCGCCAAATCTTTTGTGTAAAAATGATTGCAGCTAATTTTAAGTCATGGGTTGAGTAGTTCACTTCATAGGTCTTTAACTGCCTTGATGCATACGCAATCACCTTTCCATTTTGCATAAGCACACACCCTAAGCCATTCTTTGATAATACATCACTATACACATCATACATTCCACTATCATCTAGTAGTGTAAGCACTGGTGCTGTAACTAGTTTGTGTTTCAAGAGTTGGAACGCTTCCTCACACTTATCATCCCACTCGAAATTCTTGTCCTTCTTCATTAGCTTAGTCATAGGTTTAGCAATCTTCGAGAGATCCTTAACAAAACGCGTATAGTACCCTGCTAAACCTAAGAAACTTCGCACATCCGATACTGTTTTGGGCGCGGGCCAACTCTTTACAGCTTCAATTTTGGCTGGGTCTACTTCTACTCCATCCTTAGACACAAAATGACCTAGAAATGCTACCTTTTCCAACCAAAATTCACACTTAGAGAACTTTTCATATAGGTGGTTTTCTCTTAGTTTTTTGCAGAATTGCTCTTAAGTGTTCAACATGCTCTTCTTTGTTCTTTGAGTACACCAATATATCATCTATGAACACTAGCACAAACTTGTCCATAAATTGATGAAACACCCTATTCATCAAATCCATAAAGATTGCCGGTGCATTTGTCAATCCAAATGGCATCACTGTAAACTCGTAGTGTCCAAATCTTGTCCTAAATGCAGTTTTAGGGATGTGCTCATCTGCAATCCTCAATTGGTAATACCCGCACCTCAAATTTATCTTTGAAACCACTGTTGCACCCTTTAATTGGTCAAACAAATTATCAATTCTTGGTAGGAAATACTTATTCTTTATGGTCACCTTATTTTAGTTCCTTGTAGTCAATACACTACCTCATACTCCCATCTTTCTTTTTCACAAATAAAACTGGCGCTCCCCAAGGAGATGCGCTTGGCCTAATGTACCCATTTTCCAACAAATCCTGCAATTGCTCCTTTAACTCACTCATTTCTGCAAGTGCCATTCGATATGGTGCTTTAGATATTGGGGTTGTTCTTGGAACTAAATCTATGGTGAAGTCGATTTCTCTCTTAGGTGGCATTCTAGGAATCTCCTCTCGAAATACATCCAGGTTTTCATTCACTACTTCTATATCTTTTGGTTTAGACACTTGCTCATGATCCATGTACTTAACACTACAGAAATATACTGGGTGCCCTTTCTTAATTCATTTGCCAATCTTAGCACAGATATTAACCTTGGGCACTAGGTTTCACCATGCATCCAATAAGTCACTAACTCTTTGTCACTTGTGGTCATTTTCACTTCATGCGATCGACAGTTGATCTCAGCATTGTACTTACTTAACCAATCCATTCCCTGAATAAGATCAAAGTCACTCAACCAAACTCAATGAGGTTAGACAAAAATACTTTCCCTTCTATTTCTAAAGGCACGTTTCTAAAGGTTTTTGTGCATTTCACTACCCCACTTGTAGGAATGGTTATAGGTAGATCTACTACTTCTATTGTTTTTAGACAGTATTTAAGTTTTGAAATTATACCCTTTGAAACAAAAGAAAAGTTGCACCATAATCAAATAATACTTTAACAGGAATAAAGTTAATAGAAAAAGTACCGGTGATAACATCTTTCGTGGAATCAGCCTCATGCTTACTCAAAACATTCAGTTTCCCTGCAGCTCCACTTTTCTGTTGGTTGTTCCCACTATTATTGTTATTGTTCTTCACTCCATTTTGCTACACTCCCTTATTCCTAGTAAAGTTGTTGTTGTTCCCCTGAAAATTCCTTTGGGCTCCTCCTGAATTATTATTCTGCCTGTTCCCATTGGTATTCTTAGAGAAACACTCATACTCCCTATGACCAACTTTATTGCAAGTGGGACAAGCAACTAAATGCAGTCCCTACCAGGGTGATTATTCTTGCACCTTTTGCAAAAATAATGCCTCTCATTCTTGCTATTCCCTTGGTTATAGTTTCTAGCCCCTCATTGAAATTACGTCCTCATTGACGGTTGTTACCTTGGGAATTATTATTGTTGTGGAAGTTGTTGTTATGGTGGTACTTTTGCTTCTTAAAATTATTCTGGTTTCCCTATTCGTTACTAGAAACTTGCCCTACCTCTTTTTTCTTCTCTCTACCTTCTATCTCAGCCAACTCTTTCTTTTTCTACTCCTCCAATGCATAAAGGTGTGCGACCCTCCCATACACTTCGTCCAAGGTTTCAAACACTTGTCCGCACAACTTTAACTGCAAATCAGTAGTCAAACCACTTTCAAACTTCCTAGCCTTTGCCTTCTCTGTAGCACCAAGCTCTTCAGCAAAACGGGACAACTCAATAAACTTGGTGTAGTATTCAGTGAATGACATTTTCTCCATCCTAAGGTTTGAGAACTCCTCAGCCTTCTGCTTCTGTAAGAAGTTAGGGTAAAACTTGTCTCTCACTTTCTCTTGGAACTTAGTCCAATTGAATCCAGGTAGTGCTCTAATGGTAGCTTCATTTTGTTGCCACCAAAGGTCAGCTTCACCCCTCAGATAGTAGGTAGCACAACCCACTTTATAATTTTTCTGGGCATCCTACTGCTCCAAACAGTTTCTTAAACTCCCTCAACCAGTTTTCTAATATGGTAGGATCATGCTCCCCTTGATAGGTTGGTGTTTTGCTTTGGGCCACCTTCTTGAAAAGCTCTCCCTGAGCATCCCCATTACCAATCGGGTTTCTTGCCAATTGTTGGGCAACTGCTGCTAATTGCCTTACTACTTCGCTAAGTTCGCCTCCATCATTATTAGCATTACTCCCCCCTGCCATCTTTCTTCTCTTGAATTAAAAGAATGAAGGTCTATATTAAATATTGTAATACCCCATATTTTTAACGTATTTTATATTTTATTTATTTATTTATGAAGTATATTTTGGGTCAAACCATTTTAGTTATTTAATTATTAATAAAGCAAGTGTTTATATTTTGGATCAACAAGTATTTAATCCAAATATAACCCATACCCAACTATCCTATTTTTATAATTTGGGCCAACTATTTTATTATCCAACTCCATAATTTTTATGAAGCCCAAAATCTACCCTAACTTACTCCACACTATAAATACTCCATTTATCCCCAAAAATTTCCCACACAAAAAGGTTAGTCTTATTTTCTATCTCCTCTTGTTTTAATTATTGTTCTAACAATTCATAATTTGGGTTTTTGATTTAATTGTTTAAATAAGATTAGTATGTTTGGTAATTGTATTTTAATGATTAAAGATTGTAAATTTTAAATAATAAAGTGTTTTATTTTCAGATTTCATAAAATTATAAGTTAGGGTTTTAAAATTATTAAAGACTTGATTTTTAGGGTTTTTATGAACAATTGATTTAGGGATTTTATAGTAATGATATTTTGGAAATTTTGGTGAATATAACTACTAATCAGTTTAACTTAATTCCAGATTATTTTGAACACATAAATTCGTGTTTTAATTTTTAGATTTCCGTTCGTTAATATTAATCTCGTATAAATCCCGATCAGGTTCTAACTCATCCGATTTTGACAAAGAAAATAGTGTTTTCCATGTGGAAACAACGTTTTAAGAAAGACTCACTATCTTTGGTAGTGAGCACCACCCTCTCGTGGCCAAATTCAGCCTCTAAGTATGATTTTCGGGCAGCTTATGGCTTTTAACGAAGTTTTTTTTTTTTTAATTTTTATCCCTGAGTTTAAAGGGTAAGAGATAATGTAATTTTTCTATGGATAATTAAAGTATGGAGATGTATTTTGATGAAGTTTTAAAGGGGTTTTTGATTAGTTTAAAATGCTGGAATTTTATTTAAAGTAGTATAATTGTGATTTTAATAAAAGGGTGTGATAACCTATTAAAAAGAAGTTAAATTAGGGGTTTTAAAAATAATTTTCAGATTATTTTAAATGGTTTAAAGTGAGTTTAAGTTGCTGGAAATTGTGTATACAAGGGTAATTAATTTAGTATTATTGTCCCTTTATGTAGGAGACTTGATTCGGAAATTGTTGTAGTATTTTCGGCCACTTTATGGGCTTAATTGAGGTACGTTCGCGTACTTAGCATAATTATGTTGATGTAGTAGCATGCTAAATGTGTTTGATTGATTTCAAGTAATGTCATGCTAAGTTTGGAATGAAAATTATGATTTGAATGTTATTGGTGATTGGATTATGAAGCATGATTTATTTATGATGGATTATTGATTGGAAAATAGTAGCTTGAATATTATTTATGAACCACATATTTATTTATGGCATGATAAAGAGCATGTTTAATTAAACTAATTGTTTAATTTGGTTTGGAATATTGAAAAGAAATTTTTATTATGGTTCATATAATTTTTATTGATGCTTTAAGCATGAGGAAGGAGCTATATAAGTGTCTATGTACACGAGGAATAAATAGTATGTTGGTGTCTTTGTGCACTTAAGGTGTTTATAACACTGAGGGATTGAATTTTTGGCGCTCTATGCGTTTAAGGTGTCTTTGACACTGAGATAGATTTAAAAAGGGTTCAACATTAAATTTATATGTGGTCACTAATTATTCAAGATTTAAATTGGTATGTTTGTTTGATTGAATAATTATTGTTGACTGAATTATTATGATTTGGGAGTCATCACCAAGTTTAATAATCTGTAAATAACGTAAAGTGAAAGAGATTACGCACCAAAACTCTTGGAACGTATATACCTTGAGTATGAACAATGGGGGGAGTTATGGGGTTTTATATTTAACCATAACTTCTAATGGAGTACAGGACGTTGTATATTCCCTTTTATTATTATGCGCTGGAATTCCGCCACCAATGTGTGGCATAGGTGATGCTGGCACGGTTAGCTCCCGTGTCAGTGGTCCTCAATTTATTGAGGCAGGTTTGGTTTAGTTGGAAACCCGTTCGATGCGTAATCAACGCTAAATGAATCATTTAGTGTCCAGTTAAAGAGTCTTGTTGTTTGTTGTGTGTGCTTGTAAGCAGGTGCAATGAGGTAAGTGTGTGTGATGTTAGGAGTTGCATGTTAGTGTGTTTAGTTACGCTTATGTACTTAGCTTTGCTGATTGTGTGTGTTGTTTGTGTCTGGCTACGTCTTTATCTTGGCCCTACGATGATCCATATTAATGGAGAGTAGTGGGGGCAAGTGGAGATAATCTTTTCAGGTGTTGAAGCATATACATGACGGGGCATGAGTGAAGAGTGAATCATGCTAGTTTCTATTAGTTGAGATGTGGTTTAATGCTTTCAAATATTATACTATGTTATGCTTATGAGACTAACACAAAGGTTTTCTTAATTTAATTGGTTTTGATAAGGGCCTTCAATGGTTCCAAGTTGTAGGTTGATTTTATTTGACTTCGTTTGACTTTGGTTTTAATCTTTACTTTCGTTTGGTTGACTTTTAAGTTGACTCATTTTTGAATGGTTTTGAGTTAAGTACGTCTCAGCTATGTGTCTTTGATAATTGCCTTAGCCGTTTTCACGGTGGCGGTAATGTCTTAGATATTCCAAAATCGTATTTTAAAAAGAGTAAAGTGTGTTTTAAAAGGAAAGGAATTTCTAGGGTGTTACAAATATGTTTTAGGTTAACTCCCGAGGTATGCACTCATCTATTAATTAATTACCCTTAAATGATACACAGAAAATTTGAAGCTAACAAATTGGGATGAAAGTACTAAAATTCCCAAAATCTGTAGCTTTATCAATTAATTATTGATTGCTGACCAACCATACATTTAATAAAGCATCACATAAATAAATTAAATGATTCCCATAAACCGTCAAGGCTTGGAACTATGAATTGAATTTAATTTGAGTAAGGCTTAGGCATTTTGAGATTGCAACACAAGTTGGATAAATTGGAGATGGAATGATTTATTTGTAATTGGAATGAATTTAATTGACTGAAAAATAAAGTGGAATTATATTGATATAGAGAAAGAATAAAATACTGAAATAAAATGAGTTTTGATCTCTTATGAATCTTCATAAGTTCACTGAGTCCTTGTTGACATGCTACTTATTTCTTATACTGAAAAGAATGCTAATTGAAAATAAAACTAAGAATACTTAATGAAGAGAAATTATAAAAGTCTAATCCTTTTGAACATTGTCCCTCTTGTCAGTGGATTGTTTGTAGTTTTCATGGTTGAATTCAGAATCATCTGTCTCTTCCATAGGTTCAGGTTTCTCAAGTTCGGGTTCTACTTGTACAAACTCTCCCTCTTCTTCCTCGTCCGATGAAATATCTATTATAATTGGAGTTGGAGGTGGATTTGAATTTGATATTTCCATAAGTGAACTATCTTCCTGTTGTTGTTCTTCATTTTTTGCTTGATTTCCCCTAAAGAATAAGAACTCCCTGACTGATTACTAGGTGGAGGATTTTTTCCTACTGGATTGTTATAATAATAATCAAGATATGAAATGTGCAAATGTTGACAATGAGCTTTTTCCACCCTTACGAGGTAATTAGTCAAAAATGCATAGTTTGGATACCATTGCCAAATATTTTTTGTATTTGTGGTAGTTTGGGATGTCTCCTGGAAGGTAAAAATCAGAAAATCTTTTTTTGACAGCAAGATAAGGAGGTTCTTCTGGAAGACAATAGACAATCATTAATGAAATGCGATAAAGGGGTGTCATAAACTCTGTCTCGTAAGACATTACTCATATAGGAACAAAAATATCGGATCCTTTATACATAATCAGAAGGGCGTTCATTGTATTTCTTAACGAGTGTGCCCAACTGAGTGAATTTGCTAGGAAATATTGGCATCATGTAAAGGAAAAGACTTAGAAAAGAATTCCCTTCCCAAAAATAAAATAAAATAAAATAAAAAATACAGTTCTTGCATGAATTAGGTTTAGTGTTCAATCAAACAATTTTTAAATTAGTTCAATTCACATAATCACATGGTCACAAGTAATCCATAAACATGATTAAACATCACAACCTAAATATTAATGCACACAAGAACATGATTATTTCTAACTTATATGACAAAATTCTTTCCTACCCAATTCACCAACGTGCTTTTAAAAGCTATTAACACATAATACTTACCTTAATCCTTGCTTTCCTGCAACATGAACAAACAAAAATATTTTCACCTTTCTTAAAAAAAATTTTGAAAATCAAGAGGGAAATAGGGGCCAATATTTCATCCCTCCCCTTAGCTTTAAAAAAAAATTCGGACACCCCAAATTAAAAAAATTCGGGTGTTCCTCTAAAAAAAATTTCGGACCCCTTTAACAAAAAAAAGAAAAAATATGTTCAGCCCTCTTTAAATAAAAACTAGAACAAAAATTAAAACAACTTACTTCAACACCGCTTAATTAAATAAGCACTTGACCAAGTTTAAAACATAGTTTAAAAAAAATGTTTTTGGGTTTAGTGGTAATTAAAAATCTCAATCAAAACTCCCAGATACCACTTTGTAACACCCTAGGAATTCCTTTCCTTTAAAAATACGTATTTACTCTTTAAAATACAAAAATGAATATCTAAGACATTACCGCCACCATGAGAACAGCTAAGGCAATTATCAAAGACACACAGCGGAATACTTAATTCAAAATCATTCAAAACAAGCCAACTCAAAAGTCAACCAAACGAAAGTAAAGTTAAAACCAAAGTCAAATAAAATCAACCTACAACTTGGAACCATTAAAGGCCCTTATTAAAAACCCAAACCAAATCCAAATCTTTGCATTATTCCACATATAAATAATACCATTAATAGTCAAAGCATAAAAACACATCATAAACTAATGGAAACTAGCATTATTCGCTCTTCACTCATGCCCCGTCATGAATATGCTTCAAAACTTGAAAAGCTTATCTTTACTTGTTTCCACTAATACTCTCCATTAAAAATGGGTCATCATAGGGCCAAGGTCCACAAGGCCAATAAACATACAAACACACAATCAGCACAGCTGAGTACATAAGCGTAATTAACACACTAACATGCTTTCACCTATTTACCTCAATGCACCTGTTTACAAGCACACAATATACAACAAAATTTCTCAACCAGACAACTAAGTACTTTATTTAGCATTGATTACGCATCAAACGGGTTTCCCACTCTACCTCCCCCAAATAATTGAGGTTACTGACACGGGAGCTAACCGTGCCAGCATCAAAACCACACATAGGTGGTGGAATTCCCGCGCATAATAATAAATAAAAGGAATGTACAATGTCATGTACTCCAGTAGAAGTTATGATCAAATATAAAGTCACATAACTCCCCCGTATGTTCATACTCAAGGTATATACATTCCAAGAGTTTTGGTGCGTAATCTCTTTCACTTTATGTTATTTACAGATTATTAGACTTGGTGATGACTCTCAAACCACAATCATTCAATCAACAATAATTATTCAATCAGTCAAACATACTAAATTAATTATTGAATGATTAGTGACCACATAATATTTAATGTTAAATCTTTTTTAAATCTACATTAGTGCCAAAGACACCTTAAACGCATAAAGCGTCAGAAATCCTATCCCTCGGTGTTGGAAACACCTTAAGTGCACTAAGACACCAAAATATAATTTAGCCTTCGTGTACAAAGACACTTTAATAGCTCATTCTTCCTGCTTAAAGCATCAATAAAAATATGTAAACCATGAATAAATTCCTTTTCAGTATTCCAAACTAAATTAAACATGTAGTTTAGATAAAAATGCATTCTATCATGACATAAATAAAAGTATGGTTCATACACAACATGCCAAACAATAAGTTTCCAACCGTTAATCCATCATAAATAAATCATGTTCTCCAATTCAATCACCAATATCAGTAATCCACAATTTTCAATCAAAATCTTAGCATGATACTACTTGGGATTTATTTAAATTACGCCTAGCATGATACTACATCACCAAAATATGCTAAGTACGAGAACGTACCTTGAATATAATCTTAAAATCGCCACGATTAGTAAAAATCGCTCACTACAATTTAAAATCATAGAAGAGTATTAAAATTCACTCTCCACAAATTTCCAGCAATATATACTATTATAAAACCCCTCATAATTTAATTAAAATAAGCTGATATTATATTTAAAATATCATACTTTAGTCTCAATTAATGGGAAATTTGTTAAAGAAACTTGATTTTAAATGCGCTACTAAAAATTCCAGCACTATATTTTAATATAAACTCGTTGTAATTAAGCCTTAAAACCCTTTAATCAAAGGTCTAAACCATTCTACATCAAAATCCTTCAATAATTTACAAATCAAGAACCTAGGGTTTCAAAAATTGGGGGTTTTTTTATTAAAAACATAATCTGAAAGTTAATTAACATACTACTCATAATCAAATATTAAAAATCAAATCCCAAAACTCATAACTAATATTTAGATCTAGGATTAAAGCAACAATTAAAACAAAAGACAATTTTAATTTTCGAAGAGGAGTATGCAGCAGCAGCCACCACGCCTGCTGCCAGCGACGATGGTTGCCTGCTGCCGGCGGTTGACGCTTCTGGTGGCTGGCGGCCACTGTTGTTGGTGGTTGGCGGTGAGGGGGTGTGGCGCCGAGAAAGGGTAAGGGGAAAGGGGAAAGAAAAAGAAAAAGAAAAACAAAGAGATAGGGAGAGAAGATTACCTTGGGTTTTCTCTACTCTGGGCAAAGTCTGATTTGCATCAAGTGTTGAATATTTATACCCCTTCTCTAGAAACCCTTCTCCCTAAACTTTCCTCTTTTAATTTTCCTAATCCCTTCCCTAATAAAACTTGTTATAATCATAATTTCCTAAAAGAAACCCCAATTTTTATAAACTAATAATTAAATAAACTTTCCTTTTTATAAAATACTTTCAAACTTATATAAAATGAATAACTAAAATGCCATACTTAAACATTAAAATTAATTAAATACTTTTACAAAATACATATTTTAAATAAACTACGTATAAAAATACGGGATATTACATCCTGTTCACTTCACTAAGTCCAAAACAAATTATACATTAATTATATTCCTATATAACAAATAAATATGTTTTCAAAAGAAAAAAAATATTGACAGGCTAAAGTCGTATTACCTAATCAAAAGTAATTACCTAAGTCCTCTAAATAAAGTAAATAGGGAAGTAGGGTCGAATCCACATGGAAACTAGTCTTTCTATTCCTAATTAATTTATAGCAATCTAAATTATTAGTAACAATTTGTTGTGATTTAAAAATTATACTACGAAGAATATAAGTAGGGAGAATAAAATAGGAGGAATCAATGAATTAAAGACTTAGGGCATAGGTTCACCAACAAATAATATTCCAGGGTAAAACATGATAACCAAACATCAATGCATCAATTAACCAGATTATAAAGGGCTTTCGCTTTACAATCACAGAACTAATCTACCGATATTAAATCTCATCCCTCGAATCTCGACTCAACCATTTATAGATTAACCTGCAGATTGAAACTAGACCTAAACATCAATTCTCATCTCTCGAATCTCGAATCAATATTGTCAAACTCATGCATAAAAGATCAGGCCTAATCTAGTCACAGAGCATTAAATCAATCAATAGAAAATTAATCTAGCATTGATAATTAACAACAATAAATTACCCTTTCATATTATTTATGTATCCCCATAAACCCTAGAAAGAGAACTACTCACACATAATTAAATCTAAACTAATCAAAGCAATAAAATAAGACATGATCGAAGGAATAAAATAAATAACTAAGATTAAGAGAAAAGAAATCTTTACCAAAGTAATCGGAATAAAGAGTTGAGTAAAGAACAAAGTATATAGTTTAGAGAGAGAAAATAAGCTTAAGTAGAGAGAGAAAGTCTAAGAGAAAGAATTACAAAAGTAAAGAGAGAATAAGGAAGTATAAAAAGAATCCTAAACTTGCTTAACGAAAACATATTTATAATAAGCAAGAATCCTAAACTAAAAAAACCTAAACGATGCTTAAAAGATCTATCAGAGACACGCGCTCGACCGGGCGCCACACCGCCCGATCGGGCGCACCTTTTTTAATCGGGCGAAGGGCTGCTGCGATATAAGTCTTCTTTGCCTGATCGGGCGCGCCATCGGGCAGACCATCGGGCGGACCACCCTTGGGCCGCTTGGACTCCTCGTTTGGGCTCATGACATGGCCCAAACCAAATATCCTCTTTGGGGCTTTAATCATTCGGTCCAAATGCGTCGTCTTCACACACATCGAGTGACAGGCTAAAGTCGTATCACCTAATCAAAGATAATTACCTAAGTCCAATAGCTTATGCAGATAGGGAAGTAGGGTCGAATCCACAGGGAAACAAGTCTTTCTACTCCTAATTAATTATTATAATCTAAATTATTAAAGTAACCAATATTATTGTGAGTAAAATCTATGCTACGAAGATTATGAGTAAGGAGAGTAATAGGAAAGAAATCAATAATATAAAGCCTAGGGCATAGGTTCACTAATAAACAATAATCCAGGGTAAAATATAATAATCAATCATCAATGCATTAATTAATCAGATCATAAAGGGCTTTCGCTACGTATTACAATCACAGAGTTAATTTACCGGTATTAAATGTCATCTCTCGAATCTCGATCTAACCATTTATAAATTAATCTGCCTATTGAAACTAAGCATAAACATCAATTCTCATCTCTCGAATCTCGAATCAATATTGCTAAACTCATACAATTAAACCTGGCCAAATCTAATTGCAAAGCATTTAAACAATCAATAGGAAATCAATTAAGCATTAACAATTAATAATCATAAAATTACCCCTTCATATTATTTATTAGATCCCCATAAACCCTAGAAAGAGAACTACTCAGACATGATTAAAGCTAAACAAAACATAGTAAATAAACAAGACATAAGAAATTGAATGAATAAAAATACTGAGATTAATAAGAGAGAAATCGTACCAAGACGGCGGAATTACAATGGAGTTTAGAAACAAGAGAAAATAAAGTCTAGAGAGAGAAAGTCTAAGTAGAGAGAGAAGAAATTAAAACTAAAGTGTAGAGAAGTGAAAAGAAGTGTCAAATCTTGCCTAATAAAATTACATTAATACTAAGCAAGAATTATACGCTAAAACAAACTAATCGGAAAATTAAATCTTCCTAAAAGCTACACGCGCCCAGTCGGGCAAGGGGCCGCCCGACCGGGCCCACCTTTTCCCTCTCATACAGCCTTCTCACGCCCGGCCGGGCACGTGCTCCGGGGCGGGCCTTCTCAAGTATTGCCTTGCCCCGCCCGGCGGCGCGAAGGTTCGCGCGATGCTCTGGTGTAGAGGTGATCATTTGCGGGCTTGGGCGGGTAGCGGGCCGGGCTTATGCTTATTTTTTTTGTCCAACGGGCTTCATGTATCAAGCCCGAGCCCTTTGATGCGGGCTTGATACTTTGTCCATGCCCGCTTATTAAACGGGCCGGGCTTGCCCGCGGGCTAACGGGCCTTCATTTTTAATTTTATTTTAGAACACTAATTAATCTATTTATTATTTACATGTGCTAAATTTATTTTGGTAGAGTTGTCTTAAATTATTTTATCCACAAATAATGATAATATAAATTAAAAACATACAAAGTATGTCATAATATAAAATTAAATTAAATAATTGTAACAAATAAAAGCTTATAGTTCATTATAGTCTCTTTGTATTTATTATTTTATTTTCTGAAATACACAAAGTATTATTTTTATTATTAAATATAACACTAACTAAATAAAATTATTAAAATATTATTATTATTATTATTATTATTATTATTATTATTATTATTATTATTATTATTATTATTATTATTATTATTATTATTATTATTACTATTATTATTATTACAAACAGACCGGTCGGGCTAGCCCACGACACATATTTTCTTGTCCATACCCGCCCATTTATATTAACGGGCCAGGCCTAGCCCGCCCAAAAATCCAATTTTTTAAAAAAAGGTTGTCCAAGCCCGCCTTTTTTGCGGGCCGGGTTGGGCGGGCTTAGCGGGCCGTCCCGCCCATGAACAGCTCTACTAGTCTGGTGGTCCGGG
Organism: Chenopodium album; assembly: GCF_948465745.1. NCBI lineage: Eukaryota > Viridiplantae > Streptophyta > Magnoliopsida > Caryophyllales > Amaranthaceae > Chenopodium > Chenopodium album. The sequence continues at coordinate 34,136,345 of NC_137852.1, forward strand.
CGAGGCTTCTTGGGCCTCGAGGCTCTTCCTTGGGCTCCCTAACTTGGCCCAAACGCCTCATATCTCCAAAACTGAGCCCTTAGTTACCGATTTGCTACCTCCAATCGGTCTTGGGCTATCGAAGGTGGTCGCGGCCTTCCAACGCTTGTAGATGCTCCTCGAAAATCCGGGAAAATGCTCCAAGTACGCAAATTCCTACAAAACTCAAGCAAAACAACAAAAACACTGGAAAACACAAATTAGTAATTGTAGACACCCATTTGTGTCTCCCCAAAACCAAACCCAGTGATGAATACCTTTTGCGTCGAAACATAATCGAATGAGGTAAAAGTGATTCGAAAGTCAAGTGTTGAAAGTCAAGTGTTGCGGTTACTTTTTATTAAAATCCTTCTTTTTGTTTTCGAAAACCATTTCTATTTTCTGAAAACGTCCAATTCAGTTTATTTTGGTCCATGATAAGGGTCTGATAATAGTGTAGTTGGATGGGGCTTTAAAAGACCTTTCCAACGATATATTATAAGCCCAATTCCGATGAATAATGAGGAAGTTATGGCCAAAATACTAAACTGGGCCCAAACCGGATTTTACCTACGACCCAATGATCATGAGGAGGGTCCAAAGGTTTAATCCTATTCCAAAACTAATTAGGATTGATTAGAATCTTCTATAAGTTTCTAAAATATCTTAATTATCCTTTTTTGAAAAGATAAGATCATAGAATTTGATTTGAATATAAACTTTCCTATTTTAAAACTTTCCTAATTCTATTCGGATTTAAAGATGTTCAAAGATAGTCAGATCTTATTTTCGTGCCTCATATATTTTATCCAAATTTTATATGGTTGGATAGATCTTGAAATTATCTTTCCAATGATATATTATAATAATAAATCCGAGCTATAACGAAAAAGATATTAAAGATATACGAAACTCTATCCAAAACTGACACCCTTTCACTATTTCGTCCATATCTTTTTATATACAAAAGATTTTAATCTGATTCCAATTGCATTAGAAAGAAGACTTCAAGAGATTTCCAACGAAATATTATATGACTTATTTGGACTTCTAGATCAAAAGATATGATAAAAACAAAATTCGTAAAAACTGCTGTCTACGAGTTTTATTTCGATTTGAATTCGGATTTCTTTTCTTATTCTTCGACCTTCTCCTTTTTCTTATAAATAGAGGTCATATCTCCCCTTTTTCAATCAACAATTAATCATCAACAATCATCAATTCTTATTCTTTTTTCTCTCTTGAGCACTTTATGCTTTCTTTCTTTCTCTCTTTTCTAGTTTTACAATATTCCGCATACATTAGACTTAGAGTCATCTAGCCAAGTTCGAAGTTGCCTTCGCCCTAAACGTGCAAGGTTTGATACTTTCTGAGGGTTTGGTCCAAAACTAGTCAAAACTTTATTTAATTTGATTTTCAATTTAATTATTTAAATATTCTTTATTATTTTCATTGAAGTTTACTAACTTGTGTATTTTGTTATTAGAAAGAGGTACGAGGCTTCAAAGTAAGTAGATTAGCTTACTCCCTATTTCTTTCACAATGTAGATTGCATGCTAATTATCGTTTATGATTCCTAGTATCATGTTAGGATGCTTTTAATGCTTTCTAGTATCATGTTAGGATGTTATTTAATGCTTTCTAATGTCATGATTAGGGTGCCTTTACTTAATTCTAATATCATGTTAGTACCATGTTAGGGTTCAAAGCTTTGATCTTTATTGCTTAGTGACATGCTAGGATTTGTTATTAATCTTGTTAGTATCATGCCTAGGGTCTTGCTATTATTATCAAGCTTTATTATGCCTTATCATGTTATTATCATGGTTATTATTATTTATTGTTTATTGTCATGTTGCTTTATATTTATTATTGTTATTGCTTGATCACGCCTTTTATGCAGGTTTAAAGGGAATTTGTACTTGAAATCACGCTTAATAAGATAATTAATAATTTGGTTTAGGCTAATGTGATTTTAATACAAGTGATCGCCAATAATAGTATTATTTGTGCATTAATATCTAACCAACATAGATTAAACAGGTTAGGATTAATATAATGTTTGTATGTTATTCGAAAAGCGCGCATGAACACGAGCAGAACAAAGTAGAGGCCTATTTTATAGGGCGGGTCCTTTCTTTTGTAGATTGGATTCGTACCCTCATCCCCGGACCCTGTTTGGTTCAAGACCTTATGGAGTAGTTGACGGTCCTTTGGATTGTCTTTTGGGTACAAGTTCCTTAAAACTTGTTGGCGACTCTTTTTGCTCTTTGTCTTTCCCTTTGGAACGCCACCGTACTTTAGTGTATGATCACAGTGGGGTTCAAGTTTGGGGTTATCATGATGCTTGAAATATTCCCTACAGTTTTTGGCGACTCCACTGGGGAGGATTTCTATTTATATTCCTGAAATTTATTAAATTTTGGCAATTATTTAGAATGAGCGGATGAGACTCGAAAAATTCTAAGTATTTCATGTGCGTGATTTGATTAACATTATTGTCATATGCATTAAAAGGTCCTCATGGGAGCACCCCATGAGTTAATCCATAGGAATTTTACACGTAGGAAATTTGGGAAATATCTTTCATGACTAGAATCGAAAAGATAATACGAAAACTGGAAAATTCGAAGAACACAGAAACTTGCCAAGGCATGTAGGAACTAGCGTCTAGAAAGCAGGGCTTGTCGCCCGTAAAAAGTTTCTGTCGCCTGGCGACAGTTTTGTCGCTTGGCGACAGGGACTTTTTTGCGGCGACAGTCCCTGTTGTCTGGCGCCAAGTTCTTCCAATACCGAGCCAGGGTTCTGTCTTCTTGCTTTGACCTTTTCTAGTGTTGTTGGCTCGATTTTGCTTATTGATTGAGTAGTTTTCTCACTTTTCTGAAACCCATATGTGTTCTACATATGGATATAACCCTCTGGGGGTTCCTGCTTTGCCTGCCCAATGGAGTATTCCACTATTTTGTGCAAAGCTCAGATTTGGGGACGTGTAAGTCTTGTGAATCCATCCAACCATGGCGTCGAGTCCGATCTCCTATCGCACTCGCGGAATCTTGTCCATTCGCTCCAACCCTCTTGGCAGGCTTGTGTGCAATGCATGTGGATTCTTAACCATGGACCTTTTTGACTTAACCCATATCCTCGAACTTTAGAGAACTAGAGCCATGGTTAGGTTGCAAACTCATCATGTTGTGACTATGTGAACTACGTGTACTCTTTGCTTGTATATATTATATGTGCGTTAACCGTTTGTTTGACTTGTGTTCAAGACTAATAAATTGACTAATGACAAAAGGACTTTGTTTAATTAATTAATTAATTAATTTGAACTAAAAAAAAAGCCTAAAGTCGAGTCATAATTCCTTTTAGTAAACCCGGATTTTTATTCCCGTATGCTGCACATGCGTCAACTTGTTTTGGTCATAGCCGGAGTTCTAGGAAGAACCACGAGTCGTATAACCTATAGATCTGTAGCCCCGAGTTTTATCTTTAATTTGGCGTTGGTTTTGTCTCAATCAGAGTCACAGATTAAAAGTAATGACTAAAATACCACAGCCTGTCCAGTTTAATGCATATACGTGAAGTCTTAACTTAGTCTTTACTTGAGTCTAGTCACATAGTCTAGCCACATGGTCATGACACAAGTGTTAACGTGTCACCTACACTCATTAGTCTTAGCACACACTTTGTACATGTCACTATGACCATGTCTTAGGCTCATGCATGAGTCGTTTTTCCGTCATTTGAGTTAGGGTCCTAACTATTCCTAATTCTTCCATATTTCTCCATCTACATCATCTTCCCACTCTCCACATACTTTCTTCCTTATTTCTCCATCTACATCATCTTCCCACTCTCCACATACTTTCTCCACACATATCATTCCCTTCATTAATTCATGATCTTTTCTCATCTATGCATGTTAAATCGAGTTTGAGTCATATGATTGACAAGAAAAAAAAGTAATGATGAGACAAAATACAAGGCAAGCTTCTCACTAAGATTTCATGCTTTCTTCTTCTTTTTTTTCAAACCTTTCCCCCATAAGTCTAGCATAGGCACCCTTTGTCTTCCTTAGATTTATTACATAGGTTTTTTATTTTTGTTCCCCTTTAATAAAATGAGCGTTTCTTCCCTTGCATATGATCATTGCATTATTTAAAAAAAAACAAAAAAAAAAAAACGCCGAATTAAGCACAAGGTATACCAATGATTTGAGGCACCCCTTGTAGCCATGTCATAACATCTTCACCCTTTAATATATAACCCTTTTTTTGATAAACCACTTTGAGCCTCGTCTAACGATAGACCTTTCATTTTTCAACCCACATCTACTAACCTTGGGATGGGATGGTGTGTAACTTATGCAATTTACAAATATGAAAGCTTGAGTGATCTCAAAATAAAAAAAAATGATACAAAAAATAATAATAATAAATAAAAGTGTACAAAAGGGCAAGTGTTCCAATGTCTTGGATATAAAAATATCTTTGATAAGAACATGTCTCAGATTGCGTCTCTTATCGAGTGCTCGGTACCGTGTCTGAGAAACATGAATGCCAAGTGAGTGATAGACCGCATGATCGGGATTGCCCACACTTATAAAAATAAAAAAATGCAAAAGCAAAAAAAAGAAGAGCAAAAAATATAATAATAAAAAAAAAGAGCCCAAAAGTGAGAAAAAACCTCAAGCATAAAAATACAAAGATTCAAAAGCAAGGTTGCACACCTTGGGGGCTTATTTAGGGTTTTGAGCCTGTATCCCCTTCTTCTCTAACCTTTAGCCTAACCACGTTACAACCCTTAAAAGACCTTTTTGAGGTATACATACACTTGTGCGAGGTTCGGCTAGAGCTACGTTTGGCCTGATTCCCAACGGATACGTAGGCAACCTCACAATGAGGTGCGGCCATAATTAAAATGCATTCATTTTCACATTCACACACTCACACCATGATCATATCAAGGGATTTCCAATGCTCATCCCTATTCATTTAGAGCTAGACTTGGGGGCTTGATCCTTACATCATTAGCCTACCTAGCCTAAGAGTCATCATTATTTGACTCTTATCTAATAATATTTTTCCACACCATTAGCCTTTGCAGCTTAACTTTAGTGTCACTTTCACACACATCACAGATACATGACCAAATAGACTTCCAATTAGGAACCTTTTGTCATGAAATCTTAACATAACGTTGAAGCATACCTTATCAAAATCACACATCACTCATCATTTATAATCATCATTGTATCAAAGTATGAAGTACTTAGCCTCTGCACCTAAGTTACCTAAATACTTTCATAATTGAGTCAACTAAGATAGTTTAGGATGAATTAATACTTATACCTTGAGGGATAGTATCAAATGCATATACTTGATTACGCTCATTCAACATGCACCATTAAACACTTTGATTCTTTTTCGCGTCTTTCTTTTTCGGGAGAAAGTCGGTACCCTCCACAAAAATGGCGGAAAATTTTTTGTTTTTTTGCATTTTCGAGTCATGTACATTGAGTCATGTTGTGTCATATCACATCGAGTTGAGTCTAACACATGTGTCAAACGATTTGAGTTGAGTCATGTCAAATCAATGAGTCAAGCAACACTAAGCCTTAGGTCAACCCTAAGATAATAAAAGATGAGCAAAGTCCTATAGTCAGAAATATAGATGCAGGTACATTCCAGCGAGCAAGAATATTTCCGGATTTTTTCGAAAAACCGCGAATATAGATATATGAGATTCTTCCAAGATGAGAGGAGTTTGAGCAAAAATTATATGGATCAGTAAATCACAGGTGAAGAGCCTTAATTTCCAAAAGATTTGAGCAGATTTGGTTGTAAGGAAACGACCAAATTGAAAGTTCGGAGCGAAACCGAGCAATGAACAGCAGCAGCGGTAGAAATGAAAAAGAAATCTGTCGCCAAACGACAAGATTTGTCGCCTGGCGACAGAACGATATCGCGACGACAGGCACTTTTGGCTTGCGCTGGTGCGACGACAGGTCACGTGGCTTCATGATGTGGTCATATGGACCTAGTGCAGAAGTTTGGGTTCCTTGGTACGCCAATTAGCCCCTCTAAGTAATTTGACATGATTTCGTAGTCGGCTCGATTACAATCACAATGAGTGATCGACCTGACAAAAGATCGTCTCACTTAGCTTAAAGCGCCTAAGTATTGGCTCATCGCAAGCACCAAAATAACGGTTCACAACGATTTCAATTCCTAGGATGGAAGAAGATTTGAAGATTCAAGATGACGGAGCCTTCAACAGGGGGCTTTAAGATTGAAAAAAGTTTATTACGTGGATTTAAGAAGGACGGTTTGAGATGAAGCGACCTTCAATAACTTTCGCTATGATTGGGGAGGTTATTATTAGATTTGAGAAGAACGATGCAAGATGAAGCGGTCTTTGATATCTTTCGCTAAGATTGAGGAAGTTATCACTTGATTTTGAGAAGATAGCGCGAGATGTGCGATCTTCGACGACATTCACTAAGATTGTGGAAGTTGTCCCCTATATTTGAGAAGAGCGGTTCGTGATGAGGCGGTCTTCGACGACCTTCGCTAAGATTGTGGAAGTTGTCATCATGATTTGAGAAGATAGCACGTGATGGACGATCTTCGACGACCTTCGCTAAGATTGTGGAAGTTGTCATCAAGATTTGAGAAGATAGCACGAGATGGGCGGTCTTCGATGACATTCACTAAGATTGTGGAAGTTGTTTGAGAAGAGCGGTTCGTGATGAGGCGGTCTTCGACGACATTCGCTAAGATTGTGAAAGTTGTCACCATGATTCAAGGAAAAGCTCGAGATGTAGCAGCAATGATAGACAGCGTTCCCTAGGATGTGGAGAGTTGTCAAAAATCTTGGAGATGGCGAAGTAAGGTCACCTTCGACGGTCCCTCAAGGTAAAGAAGAGATTGTCTATAGCAGCGATGTACTGCCGTGGCGACGTACGGCCACACCTAGAAGATAACGACATACAGTTATTTTTCGATGATGTTCCCGAAATACTGTGGAGGATTATCACCAAGAATATTGAAGGCGACGACATATGGTTATCTTCAAGGATGGCGTTCACAAGGCACAGTGGAGGTTGTCACAAACAACAAATGCAGCAAAACGGTTACTTTCAGAGACGTGTGCTCGACGGTGCAAGATACGCGTTTCTTAACTCTTTTATCTGTTTTAGCTAATGATTAGTTTCCAGGTATCGGCGTTATAAGAATGATTTGGAATTGCAGAACATTTTGAATCATTCTCCGTCCCTATCGATACTTTGACTCTCGTTTTTCGAAACATAAGTTTCTCCAAACTCAGTCAAAGTGGGGGCTTATGTAGACACCCATTTGTGTCTCCCCAAAACCAAACCCAGTGATGAATACCTTTTGCGTCGAAACATAATCGAATGAGGTAAAAGTGATTCGAAAGTCAAGTGTTGCGGTTAGTTTTTATTAAAATCCTTCTTTTTGTTTTCGAAAACCATTTCTATTTTATGAAAACGTCCAATTCAGTTTATTTTGGTCCATGATAAGGGTCAAATAATAGTGTAGTTGGATGGGGCTTTAAAAGACCTTTCCAACGATATATTATAAGCCCAATTCCGATGAATAATGAGGAAGTTATGGCCAAAATAATAAACTGGGCCCAAACCAGATTTTACCTACGACCCAATGATCATGAGGAGGGTCCAAAGGTTTAATCCTATTCCAAAACTAATTAGGATTGATTAGAATCTTCTATAAGTTTCTAAAATATCTTAATTATCCTTTTTTGAAAAGATAAGATCATAGAATTTGATTTGAATATAAACTTTCCTATTTTAAAACTTTCCTAATTCTATTCGGATTTAAAGATGTTCAAAGATAGTCAGATCTTATTTTCGTGCCTGTAGACACCCATTTGTGTCTCCCCAAAACCAAACCCAGTGATGAATACCTTTTGCGTCGAACCATATTCGAATGAGGTGAAAGTGGTTGAAAGTCAAGTGTTGCGGTTAGTTTTTATTAATTTCTCTTCTCTCTGTTTTTGAAAACCATTTCTATTTTATGAAAACGTCCAATTCAGTTTATTTTGGTCCATGATAAGGGTCCAATAATGGTGTAGTTGGATGGGGCTTGAAAAGACCTTTCCAACGATATATTATAAGCCCAATTCCGATGAATAATGAGGAAGTTATGGCCAAAATACTAAACTGGGCCCAAACCGGATTTTACCTACGACCCAATGATCATGAGGAGGGTCCAAAGGTTTAATCCTATTCCTAAACTAATTAGGATTGATTAGAATCTTTTATAAGTTTCTAAAATATCTTAATTATCTTTTTTTGAAAAGATAAGATCATGGAATTTGATTTGAATATAAACTTTCCTTTTTTAAAACTTTCCTAATTCTATTCGGATTCAAAGATGTTCAAAGATAGTCAGATATTATTTTCTTGACTCATATTTTTTATCCAAATTTTATATGGTTGGATAGATCTTGAAATTATCTTTCCAATGATATATTATAATAATAATTCCGAGCTATAACGAAAAAGATATTAAAGATATACGAAACTCTATCCAAAACTGACACCCTTTCACTATTTCGTCCATATCTTTTTATCTACAAAAGATTTTAATCTGATTCTAATTGCATTAGAAAGTAGACTTCAAGATCTTTCCAACTACATATTATATGACTTATTTGGACTTCTAGATCAAAAGATATGATAAAAACAAAATCCGCAAAAAAACTGTCTTGTCGCGAAACGACAGGATTGTCGCCTCGCGACAGACTCTGTCGCCTGGCGACAAGATAAATTCTTGGCGACAAGGTCGGTTTGATTAGCGACAGCGTGGAGTTTTATTCCTTATCAAATTCTATGATTTTCCGGACTTTTTCCTTATAAATAGGGTCCGAACCTCTGTTTTTATTCATCAACTACTATCAACTTTCATCATCAATTCTCAACTCTCTTCCTTAATTCTTATTCTTTTCTCTCTTGAGCAATTCATGCTTTCTTTCTCTCTTTTTCTAAGCTAGCTTTTTACATACAATATTCCGCATACATTAGACTTAGAGTCTCTTAACCAAGTTCGAAGTTGCCTTCGCCCTAGACGTGCAAGGTTGATATTTTCTGAGGGTTTGGTCCAAAACTAGTCTAAACTTTATTTAATTTGATTTCAATTATTTGATTATTCTTTATTTATTTTCATTGAAGTTTACTAACTTGTGTATTTTGTTATTAGAAAGAGGTACGAGGCTTCAAAGTAAGTAGATTGGCTTACTCCTTATTTTATTAACGATGTAGATTGCATGTTTATTAATGTTTAATTCCTAGTATCATGTTAGGATGCTTTTAATGCTTTCTAGTATCATGTTAGGATGTTTTTAATGCTTTCTAGTATCATGTTTAGGGTGCCTTTATTCTTTCTAATATCATGTTAGTACCATGTTAGGTTTAAAGCTTTGATCTTTATTGCTTAGTGACATGCTAGGATTTGTTATTAATCTTGTTAGTATCATGCCTAGGATCTTGCTATTATTATCAAGCTTTATTATGCCTTATCATGTTATTATCATCGTTATTATGATTGCTTATTATTATGTTGCTTGATATATTTTTATTGTTATTGCTTGATCACACCTTTTATGCAGGTTTAAAGGGAATTTGTACTTGAAATCACGCTTAATAAGATAATTAATAATTTGGTTTAGGCTAATGTGATTTTAATACAAGTGATCGCCAATAATAGTATTATTTGTGCATTAATATCTAACCAACATAGATTAAACAGGGTAGGTTTAATATAATGTTTGTATGTTATTCGAAAAGCGCGCATGAATACGAGCAGAACAAAGTAGAGGCCTATTTTATAGGGCGGGTCCTTTCTTTTGTAGATTGGATTCGTACCCTCATCCCCGGACCCTGTTTGGTTCAAGACCTTATGGAGTAGTTGACGGTCCTTTGGATTGTCTTTTGGGTACAAGTTCCTTAAAACTTGTTGGCGACTCTTTTTGCTCTTTGTCTTTCCCTTTGGAACGCCACCGTACTTTAGTGTATGATCACAGTGGGGTTCAAGTTTGGGGTTATCATGATGCTTGAAATATTCCCTACAGTAATAAAAGTGGCTCGAAGGAGCCAAAAACACTACTAATTACGACCAAGGGACGAAGGTAAATATATATGTAAAATGAACACATCATCGAGCCCTTATCCACCGGTTTGATTACTCTAACCGATCTTGGGTTACGAAAGATGGTCGTGCTCCTCCAATGCTCGTAGTTTCTCCATAAAATCTCGAGAAAATACTCGAAAGGTGCAATTCCCAACAAAACTCAACCAAAACTACGAAAACTTTTTTTAAGGGGGGTAGACTGTAATACCCCGTATTTTTATACGTATTTTATTTAAAGTATGTATTTAATGAAATATTTAATTAGTTATAATCATTTTAATTAAAGCATTTTATTAATATATTTTTATAAAAGGAAAGTTTAATTAAATTATTTTTATTTAAAAGATGGGGTTTTAATTTAAGAAAGTTTATTTTTTAACAAGTTTTATTTGGGAAGGGATTAGGAGAATTAAAAGAGGAAAGTTTAGGGTAAAAAGGGTTGATAGAAAAGGGGTATAAATATCCCACTTATGAGGCAAATCAACTTTGCCCAGAGTGGAGAAAACCCAAGGTAAGTTTCTCCCCTTTTCTCCCCACTTTTCTTTCTTTTTTTTCTTCCTCTTCCCCATCCCCTTCTCACAGCCGGCCACCACAACAGCCACACACGTGGCCGGACCACCATCGCACACCACCACAGCCGCCGGCGCACGGCCAGCAGCTGCAGCGGCAGGCGGCAGCAGCCCAGCCTTGCCGCGGTGGCTGCTGCTGCCGTGGTTGGCTCTCGAAAAAAAAAATTAATCTTTCTTGTTCTTATTTAATCTATGCTTAGATCTAATTATAAATTATGAGTTTTGGGATTAAAACTTGATGTTTGAATGTTGTAATTATGTTAATTAATTTTCAGATTTGATTTTAATTAAAAAGCCCCAATTTTTGAAACCCTAGGTACTTGATTTATTAAATTATGAAAGTATATGATGTATTAATGTTTAGACCTTTAATTTAAGTGCTTTAAGACTGATTTTCAGCAAGTTTTAATTATAAAATTAGTGCAGGAATTTTAAGTAGAAACCTAAATTTTATGCTTTTAAAGGGAATTTAAATTACCCATTAAAGGGGACTTAATTATGATGTTCTAAATATAATTTCAGCTTATTCTAATTAATTTATGAAGGGTTTTAAAATAGTATATATTGCTGGAAATTTGTTTAGAGTGGACTTTGATACACTATTATAATTTTAATGTGTAGGAGACTTTGAAGTAAGCGATTTTTACTAGTCGTGGCGAATTTAAGATCATATTCAAGGTACGTTCGCGTACTTAGCATATTTGATGATGTAGAATCATGCTATGTTTGGTTTCAATCAATTACAAGTAGCATCATGCTAAGGTGTATGTATTAAATTGTGAATTATTTGTATTGGTGATTGAATTATGAAGCATGAATTTATTTGTGATGCTCTATGGATTGAAAATTATATTTTTGGCATGATTATATGGACTACATATTTATTTATGGCATGTTAGAGAGCATGTTTAATTAAACAAATTGTTTAATTATGTTTGGAATATTAAAAAGGAATTTTATTATAGTTCATATAATTTTTATTGATGCTTTCGCATAAAGAAGGAGCTATATAAGTGTCTATGTACACAAAGAATAAATTGTATGTTGGTGCCTTTGTGCACTTAAGGTGTTTTTAACACCGAGGGATAGGATTGTTGGCGCTTTATACGTTTACAGTGTCTATGACACTGAGGTAGAATTAAAAAGGGGTTCAACATTAAATATTATGTGGTCACTAAATATTCAAGAATTAAATTGGTATGTTTGAATGGTTGAATTATTATTGATGATTGAATTGTATTGCTTTGAGAGTCCTCACCAAGTCTAATAATATGTAAACAACGTAAAGTGAAAGAGATTACGCACCAAAACTCTTGGAACGTATATACCTTGAGTATGAACATATGGGGGGAGTTATGGGGTTTTATATTTAACCATAACTTCTAATGGAGTACAGGACGCTGTATATTCCCTTTTATTATTATCATTATGCGCTGGAATTCCGCCACCAATGTGTGGCACAGGTGATGCTGGCACGGTTAGCTCCCGTGTCAGTGGTCCTCAATTCATTGAGGAAGGTTTAGTTAAGTTAGAAACCCGTTCGATGCGTAATCAACGCTAAATAAATTATTTAGTGTCCAATTGAAGAGTCTTGTCGTTTGTTGTGTGTGCTTGTAAACAGGTGCAGTGAGGTAAGTGTGTGTAATGCTAGGAGTGCATGATAGTGTGTTCACATACGCTTATGTACTCAGCTTTGCTGATTGTGTGTTTTGTTTGTGTCTGGCTATGTATTTATCTTGGCCCTACGATGATCCATTCTAATGGAGAGTAGTGGGGGCAAGTAGAGATACTCTTTTCAGGTATTGAGGCATGTTCATGATGGGGCATGAGTGAAGAGAGAACTATGCTAGTTTTCATTAGGATGTGATATGTTTAAATTTTGAATATTTTGTTTTATTATTTGTTGGACTAACATTATTATTGGATTGGACGGTTTTGAATAAGGGCCTTGAAGGTTCCAAGTTGTAGTGGTTAATATTTAACTTGGTTTTGTTGACTTCCAACTTTACTTTCGTTTAGTTCGGTTTTTAAATTGTGTTATTTCTTAGTTTGACTTTCAAAACTTCCACTGTGTATCTTTGATAATTGCCTTAGCCGTTTTTACGGTGGCGGTAATGTCTTAGATATTCCTAAATCGTGTTTTAAAGAGGGTAAAGCGTATTTTAAAGATAAGGAATTTCTAGGGTGTTACAAAGTGGTATCAGGGAGCTTAGGTTGAGATTTTAAATTACCACTAACACGAAAACGTTTTTTATGATTTATACTTGGCCAAGTGCTTATTTAATTTTTTTTTTTCATTATGTCTTTTCATTCCGATTTTATTTTATTTTCAATATTTTTTTTTAAGAAGGTCCGAAAATTTTTTTTTTTTATTTATTTTGGGCCGAAATTTTTTTTTTATTCATTGGTCCGAATTTTTTTTAAAAGGGCCGAAAATTTTATTTTTTTAGCAGGATAAAATATTTTTAGTTTGTTAATTTTGCAGGGAGCAAGGATTGAGGTAAGAATTATGTGTTAAAAGCTTTTATTAACATGTTGGTGAGCTTGGGTAGGAAAGGAAAGGGCATATAGGCTAAAATTTAATTTCTTCCCTGCGTGCATTAATTTTATTTCAAGGTGTTCAAGCATGTTGTATGATTAAATGTTTGTTGATTGAAGCCTGAAATATACGTATTGTTTTGTGGGAATTATTCAAATTGTATGATTGAACACCAAACTTAAATTTTTGCACGAATTGTATTATTTATTTTATTTCTTTGGGGAAGGGAAGTCTTTCTAAGCCTTTTTCCTCTACAAGATGCCTAACTTTCCTAGTAAGTATACACAAATGGGGTCATTAATAAAGAAAAATGATGAGCACCCCTATGATTTCGTAGAGAAAATCAGATATTATTGTTCTTATAGGAGTAATGTCTTGCGGGATAGAATATTTGAGACCCCTGATCGTATTTCAGCAATGATTGTACACTGTCTGCCAGAGGAGCCTCCCTATATTGCTATCAAGGAAAAATTTGCTGACTTTTATCTTCCAGGAGATATTCCAAACTACTACAAGTACAAAAATTATTATGGCCAGTGGTACCCCGGTTATGTTTATTTAACAAACTACATTGTAAGGGTGGAAAGAGCTCACTATCAGCGTTTAAATCTTCCCTACCCTAACTACTACTATGACAACCCAGTAGAGAACAACCCACCTTTAAATCAACAACCAGAAAGTTCCTCTTCTGCATCATCAGGGGGTAACCAAGCGGAGAATGGAGAGCAACAAGAGGGGGACAGTTCAATGATGGAGATATCCGATCCTAACCCACCTCCAACTCCAATTATAATCGACATATCATCAGACGAGGAAGAGGAGGGAGAATTCGTCCAAGTAGTTACTGAACCTGAGTCACCTGAACCAATGGAGGATTCTAATGACAATGATTTCGATCCTTCGAGTTATAAGCAGTCTACTGACAAAAGGGACAACGTTCGAAAGGACTGATTATTATAATCTCTTTTATTAGGACTTTCAGTTTATTTTCGGTATCTTTATTATTTGCAACTAGGTAATAAGTGGTATTCCCACAAACATTTAGTGATCTTATGAACACTTGCTAGTGATTATACTCATTTATATTCCAGTATTTATTCATTATTCCTATCAATAAAATTCCACTTTTCTTTCCTTACTACTTCCCAATAATTCAATTATTTCGATTACACCAATCACTCCATTTCCCAATAATTTTAACTTATGTTGCCATTCCAATTCTACAAACCATATTCCAGCAAATTAAATTCTAAGTCTCAAATATCGAGGGTTAACGGGGACTATTTTTATTTATTATTGTGATGCTTTATTAAATGCTTGGTTGGTTAGCAATCAATAATTAGTTGATAAAGCTATGAACTATGAATTTGGTAAATCCAATTAAAAATTTATTAGCTTCAAAGGAATTGTGCAAGTTTAATAATTCTATACTTAGTGAGTGGATGCCTTGGGAGCTAACCTAAACCACATTTAACTTAGAACCTGATTCTTTTAATTCAGGAGAAGAAAGATGGCAGGAGGAAGCAGTACCAACACTGGTGGAAATGAACTTAGTGAGGTAGTAAGACAATTAGCAGCAGCTGCCCAGCAGCTGTCTAGAAACACGTCCGGCAATGGGGATACTCAGGGGGAACTTTTTAAGAAAGTGGCACAGAGTAAGCCACTCGTTTATCAAGGGGAGCCTGACCCTACCATTTTAGAAAACTGGTTGAAAGAGTTCGAAAAACTATTTGAAGCGGTGGGATACCCTGAGGATTCGAAAGTGGGCTGTGCTAACTACTACCTAAGGGGTGAAGCTGACCTTTGGTGGCAGCAAAATGAAGCTACTGTTAGGACCTTACCTGGATTTAACTGGACCAAGTTCCAAGAGAAAATGAGGGATAAGTTTAACCCTAGCTTATTGCAAAAGCAGAAAGCTGAGGAGTTCTCAAACCTCAGAATGGAAAAGATGTCAGTTACGGAGTACTATACCAGGTTTATAGAGTTGTCCCGTTTCGCTGAGGAGACTGTTGCTACTGAAAAAGCAAAGGCTAGGAAGTTTGAGAGTGGTCTAACTACGAATCTGCAATTAAAACTCTGCGGGCAAGTATTTGAAACTCTGGATGAGGTGTATGGGAGAGCCGCACACCTGTATGCGTTGGAGGAAAAGAAGAAGAAGGAGCTGACTGATATGGAAGGGAAAGAGAAAAGAAAGGAGGTGGTGCAAGTTTCTGGTAACCAGCATGGAAACCAGAATGGTTTTAAGAAGCAGAAGTATCACCACAACAATAACTTCTCCAATAATAATAATTTCCAGAATAATAACCGTCAAGGTGGACGTGGCAACAATGGAGGGGTTAGAAACAATAACCGGGGGAACAACAAAGATGGAAGGTATCATCTTTGCAGAAGGTGCAATAACAATCACCCTGGGAAGGACTGCGAGGGCAATCTGGTTACTTGTCGTGCTTGTAACAAACTGGGGCATAGGGAGTACGAATGTTACTCTAAGAATGCTAATGGGAATAGGCAGAACAATTTTACCTCTAAAGGGAACCAGAAGAATTTCCAAGGGACTGCAACAACCACAACTTTAATGGGAACAAGGGAGCACAACAGAATGGGGTGAGGAATGGTAATCCCAATAATAACAATAACCAAAATAAGGGTGGAGCTACTGGAAAACTGAATCTGCTGAGTAGACATGAGGCTGAGGCCACGAATGATGTTATTACTGGTCTTTTTCCTATTAACTCTATTCCTGTTAAAGTATTGTTTGATTCTGGTGCAACTTTTTCTTTTGTTTCTAAAGGTACTGTGACAAAACTTAGGGACTGTTTAACAGCAGTAAAACCAGTAGATTTACCCATAACTATTCCGACAGGTGGGGTAGTGAATTGTACTAAGGCATTTAGAAATGTGCCTTTAGAAATAGAAGGAAAGATATTTCCTTCTGACCTTATTGAGTTTGGGTTGAGTGACTTCGATATTATTCTAGGAATGGACTGGATGAGTAAGTATAATGCTGAAATTAGTTGTAGGTCACGAAAAGTCAAAATGGTCGCTAGCGGCAATGGGTCAGTGACATATTGGATGAAAGGTGGTACTAAGTGCCCGAGATTAATTTCTGTCCTAAAGTTGGAAAAATACATGAAGAAAGGGCATCCTATATATTTTTGCAGTGTTAGGGATATGGACCATGAGCAAGTGACAAACCCAGAGGATATAACAGTAGTGAATGAGTACCTGGATGTGTTTCCAGAGGAAATTCCGGGGATGCCACCTAAGAGAGCAATCGACTTTACTATAGATTTAGTTCCCGGAACAGCCCCTATATCCAAGGCACCATATCGAATGGCAGCTGCGGAAATGAGTGAGTTGAAGGAGCAGTTACAGGACTTACTGGAGAAGGGATACATTAGACCAAGTGCTTCACCTTGGGGAGCTCCAGTTCTATTTGTGAAGAAAAAGGATGGAAGTATGCGGTTGTGTATCGATTACAGGGAATTAAATAAGGTGACGATAAAGAATAAGTATCCTTTACCACGAATAGATGATTTGTTTGATCAATTGAAAGGAGCCACGGTGTTCTCTAAGATCGACTTGAAGTCTAGATATCACCAATTGAGGATTGCCGATGAGGACATTCCTAAAACGGCATTTAGGACAAGGTATGGACACTATGAGTTCACAGTTATGCCTTTTGGGTTGACTAATGCTCCAGCGATCTTTATGGATTTGATGAATAGGGTGTTTCATCAATTTATGGATAAGTGTGTAGTGGTCTTCATAGATGACATTTTGGTATACTCCAAGACCAAAGAGGAGCATGTAGAACATCTAAGGGCAGTTCTGCAAACACTGAGAGAAAACCACCTTTATGCTAAGTTCTCTAAGTGTGAGTTTTGGTTGGAAAAGGTAGCATTTCTAGGGCACTTTGTGTCTAAGGATGGAGTAGAAGTAGACCCAGCCAAAATAGAAGCTGTGAAAAGTTGGCCTACACCCAAAACGGTATCTGATGTGAGAAGTTTCTTAGGTTTAGCAGGGTATTATAGGCGCTTCGTTAAAGATTTCTCCAAAATTGCTAAACCTATGACTACTCTAATGAAGAAGGATAAGAAATTTGAGTGGGATGAGAGGTGTGAAGAGGCATTTCAACTCTTAAAGCACAAACTAGTTACAGCACCAATGCTTACACTTCCAGATGATAGTGGATTGTATGATGTGTATAGTGATGCGTCAAAAAATGGTTTGGGATGCGTGCTTATGCAAAATGGGAAGGTAATAGCATACGCATCAAGGCAGCTTAAAACCCACGAGGTAAACTATCCAACCCATGACCTAGAATTAGCTGCCATCATTTTTGCCCTAAAAATTTGGCGTCATTATTCGTATGGAGTGAAATGTAGAATCTACACAGACCATAAGAGCCTAAAGTATATTTTCACTCAGAAGGACTTGAACTCTCGTCAAAGGAGGTGGCTGGAGTATACAACGGATTACGACTTGGACATACAATACCACGAAGGGAAGGCGAATGTAGTTGCGGATGCTTTAAGTCGTAAATCTAGTCATGGAGTAAACACGTTAGTAGTAGCTAATGAGTTATGTAGAGAAATGGCAAAATTGAACATAGAAGTCGTGGAATGGGGAGTACCAGCAGGTATTCTAGCAAATCTGAGTGTCCAACCAACAATATTCGATGAGATTCGAGAAAACCAAGAGGGAGATGTGAAGTTGGACAGAATTCGTGAAAAGATTAAACAAGGTAAAGCTACAGACTTCAAAGTTCATGAGGATGGGAGTTTAAGGTATAAGGGTCGATGGTGTGTGCCACAAAAATGTGACGAAGTGAAGAGAAAGTTGATGGAAGAAGGCCACAATACACCTTACTCAGTACACCCGGGAGGAGACAAGTTATATAAGGATTTAAAGAAAATGTTTTGGTGGCCTAGGATGAAAAACGAGGTGGCTGAATTTGTGGCAAGATGCTTAACTTGTCAAAAGGTGAAGATAGAACACAAAAGGCCTCAAGGGACTGTACAGTCATTGGAAATCCCAAGCTGGAAGTGGGATTGCATTTCAATGGACTTTGTGACCTGTCTCCCTAAATCCAAAAGCGGCCATGACACCATTTGGGTAGTGGTGGATAGACTAACAAAATCAGCAATGTTTATACCAATGAAAGAAACTTGGAAAATGGAACAACTTGCAAAAGCTTACATCAAGTACGTTGTGAGATTACATGGGGTTCCAAAAGATATCATATCTGATAGGGATTCCAGGTTTCTATCAAAATTTTGGAAAAGTGTGCAAGAAAACTTTGGTACAACACTTAAAATGAGTACAGCCTTCC
This sequence comes from Chenopodium album, assembly GCF_948465745.1. Taxonomy (NCBI): domain Eukaryota; kingdom Viridiplantae; phylum Streptophyta; class Magnoliopsida; order Caryophyllales; family Amaranthaceae; genus Chenopodium; species Chenopodium album. The sequence goes on from NC_137852.1 coordinate 34,154,978, forward strand.
ACCCTGCCACAGATGGGCAAACCGAAAGAACCATTCAAACCTTGGAAGATATGTTGAGAGCCTGCATTATAGATTTCCAGGGAGGATGGGAGGATAGCTTGGATTTTATTGAATTCTCTTATAACAATAGTTATCATGCGAGCATTGGTATGGCTCCATTCAAGGCCTTGTATGGGAGAAAAAGTCGTAGCCCAATTTGTTAGAACGACATTAGTGAAACTATAGTCCTTGGGCCTCAACTAATTGAAGATACAATCAAACAAGTAAGGGAAATTCAAGCTAAAATCCAGGCAGCTCAAGATCGCCAAAAGAGTTATGCAGACTCAAAGCGAATAGAAGAAGAATTTGAAATAGGCGATAAGGTGTTACTAAAGGTGTCACCAATGAAGGGAGTTATGAGATTTGGGAAGAAAGGAAAGCTCAGTCCAAAATACATCGGTCCATATGAAATACTGCAAAGAATAGGCAAAGTAGCTTATAGGTTAGCTTTACCTGTGGAACTTAGCAAAGTACACGATGTATTCCATGTATCACAATTGAGAAGGTACATCCCTGATAAGTCCCATGTGCTTCAACCAGAAACCATCGAGATAGATCAAAGTTTAACCTATGAAGAGAGACCTGTTAAGATCCTTGACAGCAAGGTGCGTAGTACACGCAACAAGAATGTTAAGATTGTAAAAGTACTTTGATCTAACCAAGAGTATGAGGAAGCCACTTGGGAGGCAGAAGATGAAATGAAAAAGAAATACCCAGAGTTGTTTCAGGTATGTAGAGTTACGAGGGCGTAACTCGATCTCTTTAAGGGGGGTAGAATGCGGTAGAATTCGCGCTTTTACCCAAATTTCGGTCATTTTTGGTGCTCTTGGCACAAATTTCAACAAGTATTTCAAGTATTTATGCCCTCAAGGGACATAAAGCAGTAAAAGGGTGACAAAAAGTACAGCAATACTATACATAATTAAGAAAAAGGTTTCAATTTCGTTCCCCAAGTTTCGGGACGAAACTTTTTTTAAGGGGGGTAGACTGTAATACCCCGTATTTTTATACGTATTTTATTTAAAGTATGTATTTAATGAAATATTTAATTAGTTATAATCATTTTAATTAAAGCATTTTATTAATATATTTTTATAAAAGGAAAGTTTATTTAAATTATTTTTATTTAAAAGATGGGGTTTTAATTTAAGAAAGTTTATTTTTTAACAAGTTTTATTTGGGAAGGGATTAGGAGAATTAAAAGAGGAAAGTTTAGGGTAAAAAGGGTTGATAGAAAAGGTGTATAAATATCCCACTTATGAGGCAAATCAACTTAGCCCAGAGTGGAGAAAACCCAAGGTAAGTTTCTCCCCTTTTCTCCCCACTTTTCTTTCTTTTTTTTCTTCCTCTTCCCCATCCCCTTCTCACGGCCGGCCACCACCACAGCAACACACGTGGCCGGACCACCATCGCACACCACCACAGCCGCAGGCGCACGGCCAGCAGCTGCAGCGGCAGGCGGCAGCATCCCAGCCTTGCCGCGGTGGCTGCTGCTGCCGTGGTTGGCTCTCGAAAAAAAAAATTAATCTTTCTTGTTCTTATTTAATCTATGCTTAGATCTAATTATAAATTATGAGTTTTGGGATTAAAACTTGATGTTTGAATGTTGTAATTATGTTAATTAATTTTCAGATTTGATTTTAATTAAAAAGCCCCAATTTTTGAAACCCTAGGTTCTTGATTTATGAAATTATGAAAGTATATGATGTATTAATGTTTAGACCTTTAATTTAAGTGCTTTAAGACTGATTTTCAGCAAGTTTTAATTATAAAATTAGTGCAGGAATTTTAAGTAGAAACCTAAATTTTATGCTTTTAAAGGGAATTTAAATTACCCATTAAAGGGGACTTAATTATGGTGTTCTAAATATAATTTCAGCTTATTGTAATTAATTTATGAAGGGTTTTAAAATAGTATATATTGCTGGAAATTTGTTTAGAGTGGACTTTGATACACTATTATAATTTTAATGTGTAGGAGACTTTGAAGTAAGCGATTTTTACTAGTCGTGGCGAATTTAAGATCATATTCAAGGTACGTTCGCGTACTTAGCATATTTGATGATGTAGAATCATGCAATGTTTGGTTTCAATCAATTACAAGTAGCATCATGCTAAGGTTTATGTATTAATTGTGAATTATTGGTATTGGTGATTGAATTATGAAGCATGAATTTATTTGTGATGCTCTATGGATTGAAAATTATATTTTTGGCATGATTATATGGACTACATATTTATTTATGGCATGTTAGAGAGCATGTTTAATTAAACAAATTGTTTAATTATGTTTGGAATATTAAAAAGGAATTTTATTATAGTTCATATAATTTTTATTGATGCTTTCGCATAAAGAAGGAGCTATATAAGTGTCTATGTACACAAAGAATAAATTGTATGTTGGTGCCTTTGTGCACTTAAGGTGTTTTTAACACCGAGGGATAGGATTGTTGGCACTTTATACGTTTACAGTGTCTATGACACTGAGGTAGAATTAAAAAGGGGTTCAACATTAAATATTATGTGGTCACTAAATATTCAAGAATTAAATTGGTATGTTTGAATGGTTGAATTATTATTGATGATTGAATTGTATTGCTTTGAGAGTCCTCACCAAGTCTAATAATATGTAAACAACGTAAAGTGAAAGAGATTACGCACCAAAACTCTTGGAACGTATATACCTTGAGTATGAACATATGGGGGGAGTTATGGGGTTTTATATTTAACCATAACTTCTAATGGAGTACAGGACGCTGTATATTCCCTTTTATTATTATCATTATGCGCTGGAATTCCGCCACCAATGTGTGGCACAGGTGATGCTGGCACGGTTAGCTCCCGTGTCAGTGGTCCTCAATTCATTGAGGAAGGTTTAGTTAAGTTAGAAACCCGTTCGATGCGTAATCAACGCTAAATAAATTATTTAGTGTCCAATTGAAGAGTCTTGTCGTTTGTTGTGTGTGCTTGTAAACAGGTGCAGTGAGGTAAGTGTGTGTAATGCTAGGAGTGCATGATAGTGTGTTCACATACGCTTATGTACTCAGCTTTGCTGATTGTGTGTTTTGTTTGTGTCTGGCTATGTCTTTATCTTGGCCCTACGATGATCCATTCTAATGGAGAGTAGAGGGGGCAAGTAGAGATACTCTTTTCAGGTATTGAGGCATGTTCATGATGGGGCATGAGTGAAGAGAGAACTATGCTAGTTTTCATTAGGATGTGATATGTTTAAATTTTGAATATTTTGTTTTATTATTTGTTGGACTAACATTATTATTGGATTGGACGGTTTTGAATAAGGGCCTTGAAGGTTCCAAGTTGTAGTGGTTAATATTTAACTTGGTTTTGTTGACTTCCAACTTTATTTTCGTTTAGTTCGGTTTTTAAATTGTGTTATTTCTTAGTTTGACTTTCAAAACTTCCGCTGTGTATCTTTGATAATTGCCTTAGCCATTTTTACGGTGGCGATAATATCTTAGATATTCCTAAATCGTGTTTTAAAGAGGGTAAAGCGTATTTTAAAGAAAAGGAATTTCTAGGGTGTTACAAAAACACTTGAAAACACATATTAGTAATAAAAGTGGCTCTAAAGAGTCAAAAACACTACTAATAATAATGACCAAGGGACAGAGGTAAAATACTACATAAATTAGACATATCAAATATAACAAATAAAAAAAATATCAGAGATATGCAATGACTATCGGAGACCTTATTAAATTATGAATAATACAAAACGTAAGTATGAACATATTCAATAAAGTAAAAATATAAATAAAGTAGAATGTTGAATTAAAGAAAGTTGACCAGCAATCGTTTTAAAATGTTTCAATTTATCTAATTTATTTCATAGAGTATTTAAGCAAGATACATATAAAGTCTGCAATTATCTTTGTGATTATGTCAGCAATGTCTAGTCTAATTTATCATTAACTCCAGCAAATATCTCGTCAAAAAATCCATTGTCCGATTCACAATTGACATCAGTCGTTAATCTCAGCTTTGAATTGAAAAAAATGAACAAATTTAATCGTCAGTTTAAGTATAAATTTAATTGCTAGTTTAGCAATAAAGGCATGGTATAAAGAAGCAAAATAATTGTGCATGATACTAATTAAGACTCTTATTTCAAGTAGCTTGTATGATAGAAAAATGATTTTTTTTTAACTTGTTATTAATTTTAGGCTCCAAAAGTACTCCATATGATGTAGCCAAGTAGTTATGAAAATGCAAAAAGATGAAAACATCGACAACGAACCAAATTGAATACCAAATGTCTCTGACAATGCAATAGAAGTTGTAATAAGGTTGAAAATAAGCTAGCATCTACACTATATATTAAAAGGAATTCCTAAAAACGTCGATGTGCCAGGTAGGCCCTTTTTAATTACGCCACGTCAGCTTCCCAACATCTCATGATGCCACATCACCTTTAACAATTTCAATTAATACGCCATGTCACCAAAGAAACCAACTTTAGTCCATATAAAGATTCAAACACCCAACCTCTTATAAGAAGTATGATAATTTAACTATTAAAGCCATTATTACCAACCACGTTATTAAAAAAAAGTATTTTAGTGCATACGGTTTACGCCTACTACAAAAGGAGTGTATTTTCGACGCTATAGCCTCGTCGCTAGAGCAGGGGGTGTCAGCAGGTAATTACGATATCCGCGTTTCCTCGACGCCTTTTACAGTCGAATGTATTTTAGACTACAAAAAGCGTCGAGAACACTAACATGTGGCCCCACACGTGAACTTAATAAGCTGTACCACAATCACAAAACCGCCCAACATCACGAAACCTACTTTCTTCTTTTTTCCTTCACTCGATTAGAATTCTTTACAGAGATTCATGAAGTCATGGCCTAGAGTTTGAATTCAGATCCTCTTTCTCCTTGTGTTTCTCATAATTCTATCAATATAACTTATATATCATGCCTAAAAATATTGTCTTTCTATCAGATCTGGTGGTGCGCATTGAAATTTGATTTGCTGACAGCCATTGCTCTTGTGCTCCTCATAGGTTACATATTTACATGAATCTTTGTTAATTCTTAGCTCTTAATAGATATAAATTGCTTCTTTTATTTTTTGTGTGATTTTAGTTGATACTTGCAAGTTGCAATTACCCAATTTTACTCGTTGTAAAACCCTAGGTCATAGATCTTGTTGAATTTTTATTTCTACAATTAAATCTCTTAGTTTCTAGATATTTTCTTACACATTAGTGATTTATTTGATTGCTAATTTCATTTGTTAGATCTATTTCTTTACTGCATGTAAAACTTGACATTGATTTTGTTACTCCATTCTTTTAGAGTTATTGGTTGGACCAAAGTAGAGTTTGGCCCTCAAATTGAAGAAGAAGGGGTTCTTGAAACCGAAGATCACCTTCTCATTATATTCAAGGAAAATGGTGGGTTGTAGAATCGCCGGGTCTCGAACAGCAGGGGCGAAAATCGCTGAATGTATGTCTCTTTGCGATTTGCAGTTTATAAAATTGATATGAAACTTTGATTTCTATTTTGTTGCTTTGATGTGAATTATTATTAGTGATTTCTCACCTTAGCTGAGATGAATTCATTTTTCTGGGCATGAAAAGTTCTTGATGTTAGTTTTTTTTTTTTTTTTTTTTTCAATTCCAGAGTCATTTCAGATATAGTATTAGTTTCTAAAATACTCAGCTTCATAATTTTGGTTATATTGATTTGCATTAACTTTGGTCAAATATTACTTTTGTTTTAACTAAATTGACAGTTCATATAGCACTTGTTACCTCTGTTATTGTGGTGCCTAGTTTAAGTAAGTGTTTATCTATTTGATCCTAAAATGCCCCATAGTGCATAATCTCTCTCTTTTTGATGCTCATAAGATATTTGTTTTCTTAGCATGTCAGAATATGATTATTGTTAATTGCTTAGGTATAGTCTAGTTGGACTTCTCTACCCTTAAACATGGATGATATATTTATTTAACTTTCCTTTTTTGCCATGTCAATTATTTATTTCTTTTATTTATGACAACTTACTTTTTATTGTTAACTTGCTGTATATCTTTATTAAGAAGTATTTTTAAAAAGGGAGAACAAGATTGTTTTTGTTGTGCTTATTCTAGAAAGTATGCTTGTGCTGCTAGCTTAGCTTCTTGTAACCTTATAATAGTCACATTAAGTTATTGCGTGAAATTATTCATTACAATAATCCTGATGAATTTTACCTTCCTATTAGTACTTGCTTTGTCTTTATTGTTTAGATATTTGATACATAGACAATAGATATTTCAAGTATACAAAGTATTAATATGTTTCATTGTGCTTCTGTTTTATGTCAAATTTGAAAATTTAGCTTTTTGTTCTGCATTTCAAGCATGATTATGATGAGTTTAGAGTTGTTTGATAGCCTCTTTTTGATAAATTAAATTTTTAATTTTGTTTATTCTTTTTGGTTTCGTATATAGTACGATGTTTTAGGTAAAAGTCAACATTCTTTGATCTTTTTTTCTTTTGTAAATTATATCTCTGGCTCAGGTGGCCTCTCACACTTTGGTCTATGATCTTGACATGGACATGTGGCCAAACATTCATCATCGAATGAAATACCTTTAACAAGCTTAAGGTGTAGTCATTGGTTATACCACGCTACAAAATACATGTAAGTTTTTTACCAGCCACTTTACAGAATACATGTCAGTTTTGTGTATTTACAAGAAATGAAAGTTGTAAACCCCCTACGAAATTATGTCAAAAATGAAAAAATATTTGACTTTTCCTATGCTTTCTAGCTTGTAGCATCTTTTACAAATTAATCAAATAAGCTGCTATCAAATGGATAAAAATTCAAATCAACTTGCACTTTAATAGAATCTGAGTGCTAAGCACTGCACCCATTTCGATGTATGGTGTTTTGTGGGGTGCTACAATGAATTATATATACTTTTGATTATATAGGTATCAACAACTACATTTTAGTATTCTTTTTTATTTTTATTTTTATTTTATCTTACTATTTAAATTTCAGCTCTTGGATATTTAGAGTGTATGCTATTGTGCTCTTATACTCTATGCTATTGTGCTCTCATACTCTTATGTATGGCAATGAGATTCCCAATCGTCCGGTGGGTTACGGACTAGGGGTTAAAAAGGGGGACATTTTTGGAGTACGTGGTGTGTTAAGGAAGGAAGGCTATGGAAAAGTTCAAAAGAGGACTATTGTGATGGATAGTATTAAAGAAGAAGTGAATGCTTGCTTGTGATGTGTGTGTGTGTGTGTGTGTGTGTGTGTGTGCCCTGCTCCCCTGCTACTACTTGTCCTGCTCCCCTACTGCTTTTATACTACTTGTCTGCCCTGCTCCCCTGCTACTTGCTGTAAAGCTCCCCTGCTGCTTGCTGTAAAGATTGAATTAAGTAACATTTAGAGCCACTTTTTGGAGGAAAGCTAATTATAACATATGATGGAATAATAGCACTTGTGATGTTGTTGCGTGACTTGTAAGTTATGTATTGGATATCAAATTTCTGAAATTGGATATTGATTCTCAAACTTTGGTGATGAGTAATGGAATTAATAAGGTGCTCAAAATTTCACATACTTATCTTGCTCAGACTTGGATATGATTGTCTAGCCCTTTTAAGTGTGAAACTGCAACTTTCCCTCTGTTATTCCCCTAGCTTCCCTTTCTTAAAATGTTGCATTTGTTCATTGTAATTATTATTTTTGTCATAGAGAGAAGACAAACATAATTCATCCTTAGTTAAAATTAGTGTCTTGTCATATGAAGAATCTTTAAATCTCTATGATATCTCAATCTCATGCTACAAATAACAAAATAGAAATAATGCACTTTGGGTTATCTTTTTTCCTTAAAAATATAATGTATGCCTTTGAGATCTTCATGAATCAATTATGATTTAAATCATTTCACTACAAATTAGTTTAGTGAGTTGGCTCACCCAAGATAAGCAATGGTGAATAGAAAAGAATTAAGCACCAGTAGTAGAAGCATAAAAACCATGAATAACTTTGTATTTTCTATAATATAGTGTAAGAATTACCTGCTGGCTGAGAATGTGAGGAACTCTAACTGATTGAGCATGCTTTATAAATGGCTCTAACTGATGGAGCATGTTGAGAATGCTTTGTAAATGGCTTTCTGATCTGCAAGGATTTCGGCATGGATGTCAGCTCCATAACTAAATAAGTTTATGCAAACCTAGCACCTAGGATTGACAAGCAACAGAAAATGGTCTGAACTTCATACAATTACGTCCACTAAAGCTCCATACTAATGCTACCAGGGCACTGACCATGCAGCTGAAAATGACATAGGTTTTTTTGTTCATTAACAGTGAGACCTTTTGATGAAATAACAGTGAGACAGTAGACGTCCACTAAGAACTCTTGATGAAAGACCTTTTGGCTTTTTTTGTTCATCTATATTTTTATGTTTAGCTCACAATTCTATGTTTAAATTAAATACAACATGTTGAATCTTGAGCCTAAATTGTGTAATGAACTAATTTATACTTTGTATTTTTTTTTTTTTGAAGATTGAAAAGGCAATGTAGGCGCAACAAAAGAATAGGCCGGGACACTTGAGCATCAACAAGCGACTATATCGATCAATGTGGCCATCATCTATTTATTTTGGTTTTTAGTCTTACATTAGTGATGTATTTATTTAAGGACAAGCTACATACTATAATATGCGACCTTTTTTTTTTTTTTTAATGATTGCACTGTGTTAATGTTTTCTTTTCTAAATTTGGTAATTAACTACGTACTCTTTTTATTGTTGATTAATTATTGTTTTTTTTAATCTAATTATATAGAATATTTGTTTATTTTTATTTTAATGTTATTAATTTAATTTATGATAAATTTAAATAATTATAATGTATGTAAGATGATAATAATTTGATAAAAGAAAAAAAAACTTAAAAAATAAATCTAGACGCTTTTTAATGTCTACAAAATTGCACATTTTCAAATTTGAAAGACTTTCCTACCATATCATAGGCTGACACGAATAAACGCAAGACAACAAAAAGCGTCGCTAAATTTGATTATGTGGACAGGAAAAAGCGTCGCTAAAAAACTACATACATTTGGAATAATGCGCGAAATACGTAATTTTCGACGCTTCGTATAATAGTTTGGACAATAAAAAGCGTCGAGAATCTCGACGCTTTTTTGTGTCCCTGAAAAATTTTCGACTCATGGATTTGCGACGCTTTTTTGCAGCGTCGAGAAATAATTTTTCGACGCTTTTTAGCGTCGAAAAAAGGCCTAAAAAGCGTCCAAAAAACACGCTTTTTGTAGTAGTTTAATTTTTGTAAAAAAATTAATTAAGATACTCAAAGAATAAACTCAATAAGTGTGGACGAAAGGCATGAAAAATTCATCTATATAAGTATAATACATGAAAACTATAAAACAATAATATATAACGTATGACCCGGGGCATCACTCAGGCTAAATACTAGTTTATTCTTGCAAAGGAGTATGAATACTTAGATTACATAAAACATAAACAAAGCCAGAAAAGCTGGTAATATATATAAGAATGAATAATACAACAAATACAAAGTAAGAAAAATTGGTAATATAAAAAGCATGAAAATGGTTTTTTCCACTACTAAAATAAATTACTTTCTTTCAAAAAAAAAAAAAAAATATTTTACTTTAACTTAAAAAATAAAGTTGATTTTAGCACCAATTAATAGTATTTATCCAAAAAATCTGTTAAGTGCGGTCCACAATGCCATGTTATTTATTAAAGAAAAAATAAATATATAAAAAATGAATAAAAACCCTAAAACTAACCCAACCACCCCACTCCCACCACCGACACCCTTCCCTCACCCAACTTAATTAGGAGACCACTGCTGCTTGCCCCACCTCCAACACACCCCTTCTCCAGCCCAATCACCGAAACCGCCCCTCCCTTTCCCCTACCTTAAGACTAGCCGTCACCTGTTTCCCTACCCAAAAATTACGCCATTCCCAAAAATGACCATCGATTTTGTCCACTATTGGTCAAAATTCGGCCGATTTAGGGTTGAAATGAAAATTTTTATAGAATAAAATTTCTTTATAAATTGAGGTGGCAAAAAAAAAAAAAAAAAAAAAAAAAAAAAAAAACTTGAATTTGAAAAGAAATGTAGAATTCTGTTCAAAAATATTAGTGATATTAGTATGACATTGCTTCATGTCATATGGCCATTATTATTTATAACATACTAGATTTGTTTTATATTATTTTGCAACGATTACACATTTTATACTCTGATCTAAGATAAATAGATTTGGTATTGAGAGATTTTATAATTTCATATTTGATGTAAAAATGTAATATTTTATAATTTCATATATGTTTCGTATTTTATTTTTGTATACGAATTAATGATTAACTATAATGCAATATGAGAATATGATTCACAATAAAGGCATTTGGTTTTACGATTATTACATTGCTAATTATTTCTTGAAAGATTATATCTTACTTTTTTTTGCTATGTTTTTTTAACTTGCAAAAATACAGTAGTTACAACTTACAAGGGATCACCAACTTACAAGTGGGATAAATTTGCCAACTTGCTTCCTCAATTCACTTTACTGCAGATTGCACCTCACTTTTTGATTGAGGACTCCAATGTGGCTGATAGCATATATTGGAAGGGATCAAATAGCAGATGGTAATGTGGAATCTAATTTGAAGTGGAATCTATCCTTGCCAGTCCCTATGCAACATAGATCTCGTGTCTTCTTATGGATCACTCTCCATGACCGTATTCTTTGCAACACTAATCGATTGAAAAGGTGTTTGACTGATGATCCTCGTTGCAAAAGATGCTTTCATAATGCTAGTGAAACACTCCTGCATTTACGTACTTCAAGACTGCCCTGCTTCAAAATTAATGTGGAAGAGTGTAGGTGGTACAACAAACTACCCCTTTTTCTTTAGAGGTGATCTTCAGGTATGGCTTTAAGAAAATCTTAAAGCTAATTGCCTTATTTTTTCTAAAAAGTGGCCTTGCCATCACCCTCTAATGGATATGGAAATGGAGAAATTGTGAACACTTTGGAAGAAATGCAGATATCCCTTTTGATAAGGGTAGCTTTATTCGACAAAAGGTGGACGAAACTTGGAATGCATCTTCTGATCAGGAAAGTACTAGCCTCAATGTTGCTGCTGTTAAGAAACCCAAGCATGATCTTTGTGAGATGGATTGCCCCACCTACTGGTTGGGTAGCTTTGAACACAGATGGTGCCTCTAATGGCACACCTAGTCTAGCAGGTGGGGGGGTGTTCTACGTGACTCAGATGGTTGTTTCTTGAAGGCTTTTATAGCAAGTGTAGGGCTGTGTAGTGCTTACATGGCAGAGATACAAGCAGCTCTCTATGGTCTTCAGATGGCAGTAGACATGGGCATAAGGAAGGCGATCCTTCAGATAGACAATGTGTCTTTAGTTGAAGTTATTAAAAGCGAAGAGCAGCAAGGAGGCTAGTGTGTGCATATATTAAGCAAGTGTCATAGTTTGTCTAGAGTCTTTGGTAATGATTTTCATGTTTTTCATTGTTATAGCGAGAGGAATAGAGTGCCTGATGTGCTAGTTAACTTAGGGGTAGTGCAAGAGGATCAAGTGACTTATTTTGATGAGCTTCCCATCAAAGTAAGGCACGTCCTTATGGAGGACATCTTAGGAGTGGCATTGCCACATTTAATTACTTATTTTGTATTTGTTTTTTCGGACTTTGCCCTCATTTGCACCAAAAAAAAGGATTACCAACAACTAGTCAACCAATGAATGCACAACCTATGTCGACTCTTTAGTATCACCTGGTAGCTGCGATTAGTGCTCTCGGTTGGAGAACGAGCTTAATGATTTACTTGAAAAGCAAGAAGCTCACTAGTTTATTCGATCTCGAGTTGCTGAAATTCGCGATGGTGATAGGAACACAAGTTATTTTCACCATAAGGCATCACAACGAAAGGAGAAGAATAGGATTGGAGGTATTTTCGATTTAGGTGGGGAATTGCAGCAAGATGACAAGAAGATTGAAGGGGTGATTACCGATTATTTTAAAGGAATTTTTGAGTCAGGGTCTCCCTTAGATCCGGACTTGGATAATGTCCTCCAGCAGGTTAAGAGTTGTATCACTTAGGAGAAAAATTCACTCTTGCTTATGCCGTACTCGAAGGATGAAATTTTTACCGTTCTTCAACAAATGCACCCCTGTAAGGCCCTGGGCCCTGATGCTATTTTTTATAAGAAATTTTGGCATATTGTTGGTGATGAGGTGACTAATTATGTGAGTGGTGTTCTTTGTGGTTCTTTGTCTCTACAATATGTTAATAAAACTAACATTAATTTAATCCCAAAAGTTAGTGAGCCGAAAGTGAATGCTAAATTCCGTCCTATTAGTCTGTGCAATGTGTTGTATAAACTGGTTTCGAAGGTGCTTATTTTGAGATTAAATTTAATCCTGCCTGGCTGGTATTGTTTCTGATAATTAAAGTACTTTTGTTCTAGGGAGGTTAATTACTGATAATGCCCTCATTGCTTTGGAACTATTTCATACGATGAAAAAAAGGAGTAAGAGGAAGAAGGGGACTATAGCTCTGAAACTTGACATGAGTAAAGCATATGATAGGGTGGAATGGGGATTTTTACGCAAGCTTCTTTTGACAATGGGTTTTGATGGAAGATGGGTGAATCTTGTCATAATGTGTGTGTCCTCTGTGAGATACTCTTTCATTATCAATGGAAGGTTTAAGGGGGATGTAGTGCCATCCAAGGGATTAAGGCAAGGGACCTTATATCTCCTTACCTTTTTATTCTTGTGGCGGATGCTTTATCTCTTATGTTGCAGAGTAGTGTTCATTCGGGTTTGCTCTATGGGGAAAAGGTAAGTCGACATGGACCTATTATCTCTCACTTATTCTTTGCAGACGACTGTCTCCTTTTTGCTAGAGCTAACCGACAGGAATGCGAAGCCATAGTTGATATTCTCAACCAATACAAAGTAGCATCCGGGCATAAAATTAATTATGAAAAGTCGGAGGTATCTTTTAGTACGGGAGTGAGACAAGAGCAATGAGATGAGTTGATGGATGTTTTGCACATAAGACAGGTTGACAGACATGAGAAGTATCTAGGTATCCCCACAGTGGTCGGTCGTTCAAAGAAGGTAATCTTTGCAACTCTGTTGGATAGAATATGGAAAAAGCTCCAAGGGTGGAAAGAGAAGCTTCTGTCACGTCCCGGAAAGGAAATTCTTTTGAAATATGTGATCCAAGCTATTCCGACATATTTAATGGGAGTGTATAAATTCTTGTGCTCGGTTGCGGAGAAAATTGGGAGTGCAATGGCTAGATTTTTTTGGGGTCAATTGGGCACGAGAAGGAAAATTCATTGGCGAAGTTGGGCGGCTATGTGTACGCCTAAGTGTTTGGGAGGGATAGAATTCGTGATCTAAGTGTTTTTAATGATGCTCTCCTTGGTAGACAAGCTTGTCGTCTTGCGACTAATGAGGACTCTCTTCTTAGTAGGGTGATGAAAGCAAAACACTATCCGAATTGCAATTTTCTTGATGCCTATTTGGGAGTTGCGGGTAGTGTAATACCCCGTATTTTTATACGTATTTTATTTAAAATATATATTTTATAAAGTATTTGAATAATTTAAATATTTCGATTATGGTATTTTAACCACTTATTCCATGTAAGATGGAAATATTTTTATAAAAGGAAAGTTATTTAATTATATTATTTTATGAAAGTTGGAGTTTTATTTTAAGAAAGTTTGATTTTAACAAGTTTTATTAGGGAAGGGATTAGGAAAACTAAAAGAGGAAAGTTTAGGGAAAAAGGGATTGGTAGAGAAGGGGTATAAATATCCCACTTATGAGGCAAATCAACTTTGCCCGGAGTGGAGAAAACCCAAGGTAAACTTCTCTCTCTTCTCCTAATTTTTCTTTCTTTTTCTTTTCCCCTTCCCCTTTCTTTTTATCGGTTGCTCTGTTTTTCCCCCTCCGCCGCTGCCAGCCATCGGCAGCAGGTGGCTGCGTGCTTCTTCTTCCCCTTTTTTTTGAGTATATATAAAAACAAAAAAAAAAACTTAACTTTATTGTTTTAATTTAATGTATGCTTAAATCTAATTGTAAATTATGAGTTTTGGGATTTGATTTTGATGTTTGATTATAATAATTATGTCGATTAATTTTTAGATTTGATTTTTAATTAAAAAGCCCCAATTTTTGAAACCCTAGGTTTTTGATTATGAATTATTGAAGGATTATGATGTATATTGGTTTAGATCTTTGTTTCAAGTGGTTTAAGGCTTAATTACAGCAGGTTTTAATTAAAATAAAGTGCTGGAATTTAATGTTGAACACTTAATATTATGTTTACCCATTAATTGAGACTTAATTATGGTGTTTTATATATATTTTCAGCTTGCTTTAATTAAATTATGAGGGGTTTTATAATAGTATATATTGCTGGAAATTTGTTTAGGGTGGATTTTAATACTCTATTATGATTTTAATGTGTAGGAGACTTCGAAGTAAGCAATTTCTATTAGTCGTGGCGATTTTAAGATCGTACTCAAGGTACGTTCGCGTACTTAGCATATTTTGATGATGTAGAATCATGCTAGGCTTGATTTCAATCAATTACAAGTAGTATCATGCTAAGATTAATGTATGAAATTGTGAATTTATTGGTGTTGGTGATTGAATTGTGAAGCATGAATTATTTATGATGGTTTACGGATTGGAAAATTTTATTTTGGCATGATTATATAGACTACACATTTATTTATGGCATGTTAGAATGCATGTTTAATTAAACTACATGTTTAATTTGGCTTGGGATATTGGAAAGGAATTTTATTATGGTTCATATAATTTTTATTGATGCTTTAAGCATGGGAAAGGAGCTATATAAGTGTCTATGTACACGAGGAATAAGTTGTATGTTGGTGCCCTTGTGCACTTAACATGTTTTTAACACCGAGGGTTAGGATTTTTGGCGCTTTATGCGTTTAAGGTGTCTTTGACACTGAGGTAGAATTAAAAAGGGTTCAACATTAAATATTATGTGGTCACTAATTATTCAAGAATTAAATTGGTATGCTTGGTTGATTGAATAATTATTGTTGATTGATTAATTATGCTTTGAGAGTCATCACCAAGTCCAATAACATGTAAATAACGTAAAGTGAAAGAGATTACGCACCAAAACTCTTGGAACGTATATACCTTGAGTATGAACAATGGGGGGGAGGTATGGGGTTTTATATTTAACCATAACTTCTAATGGAGTACAGGACGCTGTACGTTCCTTTTTATTTATTATTATACGCAGGAATTCCGCCACCTATGAGTGGTTAGTTGCTGGCACGGTTAGCTCCCGTGTCAGTTAACCTCAATTTGGGGGAGGTAGAGTTGGAAACCCGTTCGATGCGTAATCAACGCTAAATGAATTATTTAGTGTCTAGTTAAAGTGTCTTGTTGATTGTTGTGTGTGCTTGTAAACAGGTGTATTAAGGTAAGTGTGTTGATAGGTGAAAGCATGTTAGTGTGTTTAGTTACGCTTATGTACTCAGCTGTGCTGATTGTGTGTGTTCGTGTGATTGGCCATGTCTTTATCTTGGCCCTATGATGACCCATTTTTAATGGAGAGTAGTGGGGACAAGTAGAGATAAACTTTTCAAGTATTGAAGCATATTCATGACAGGGCATGAGTGAAGAGTGAATCATGCTAGTTTCCATTAGTTTACGATATGTTTTATGCTTTATTTATTAATGATATATTTTGTGTGGACTAACGCAAAGGTTTGGTTTTGGATCGGTTTTGAATAAGGGTCTTTAATGTTTCCAAGTTGTAATTTGATTTTATTTGACTTCATTTGTTTTGGTTTTAAACTTTACTTACGTTTGGTTGTCTTTAAGTCGACTTGTTTTGAACGGTTTTTGATTTTAAGTCTTCCGCTGTGTATCTTTAATAGTTGTCTTAGCCGTTTTCACGGTGGCCGTAATGTCTTAGATATTCCTAAATCGTATTTTAAGAGTAAAATGGGTTGTAACACCCCGACCCCAAACAAATTAGGGAGGGGCCTATTGTCACGAAATGTGCATCGAGGGCCAATAACTGTCCTCACAGACCAACACAAGTCCTTCCGGCGCATTTTGTCCTCACTCATGCGCACCCCGAGAAAACTTCCCAGGAGGTCACCCATCCCAAGACTACTCCCAGCCAAGCACGCTTAACTATGGAGTATTCTTAACATATGATCTCCCTAAAAGGAAGATGCATCTTGTTGATATGAGTAGTATATCAAACTCCTTTAAAGCAATCATGAGGGGTATTACATACACCCCCACTTGAGAACGGCAACGCCCCGTTGCGCCTGGAAGCCTGAGGACTCCAGTATTACGCCTAACGGCAACTGGGTAGCCAAAGTGTTATATCCAGTCTGGCTATGGCCATATGGCCCCAGAATTCGCCTCCGCTAGACGACTGACATAGGATTAATTATCCACGATCAGCACGCGGTCGCAGGGTTGCTCTGATACCATTTGTAACACCCCGATCCCAAACAAATTAGGGAGGGACATATTGTCACGAAATGCGCATCGAGGGCCAATAACTGTCCTCACAGACCAACACAAGTCCTTCCGGCGCATTTTGTCCTCACTCATGCGCACCCCGAGAAAACTTCCAAGGAGGTCACCCATCCCGAGACTACTCTCAGCCAAGCACGCTTAACTATGGAGTATTCTTAACATATGAGCTCCCTAAAAGGAAGATGCATCTTGTTGATTTGAGTAGTATATCAAACTCCTCTAAAGCAATCATGAGGGGTATTACATGGGTATTTAAAGGAAAGGAATTTCTAGGGTGTTACAGGTAATCATTCTTGGCAAAGTGTGTGGAGTGCAAAATCGCTTGTGAAAGAAGGGGTTATTTGGCGAATTGGGACTGGTTCGTTAGTGAATATTTGGAGGGACCCTTGGCTTGTTGACGAGCTTGGACGATTTGTCACAACTGAGTCTTGTGATGGCTTGAATCAATTTAGTGACCTTATTGATTTTAGTAGGATGGAGTGGAATGAGGAGCTAATTGCTGCTCATTTTAATGAAAGGGATCAGAAATGCATACTTTCGATACACCTTTGAGTTTGAGAGAGCCGAAGGATGTGTTAACTTGGGCTTTCTCAAATGATGGTTTGTGCTCCACTAAGACAACTTATATGTTCGGCAAAGGTTGCAACTTTGAGGATTTTCATTAGGTTTGGAGAGTTATTTGGGGCTTGGAGGTTTCCCCCAAGGTGAGGCACTTTCTATGGTGGTTATGCACAGGTACGTTACCCATTAGAGCTCTTCTTATGGATCGCCACTTCACCGAGTCTGATGGGTGCCCCTGGTGTGGGACGGAGGCAGAGACCAGCTCACACGCAATTTTGATTGCATTCGTGTGAGGGAGCTCTGGGAAGACAATGGATGTGCAACCTTGTTGAGCAACGGAGTGGCGGATTTGATTGAGCTAATTGTGAGCTGGGAGAAAGTTGATTTGAAGCTCTAGTAGCAGGCTTTTCTCCTTGCTTGGTGCTTATGGGTTGAGAGAAATCAAAAGGTGTTTTAAGACAAATTCACTCCTGTAGACACCCATTTGTGTTTCCTCAAAACCAAACCCAGTGATGAATACCTTTCACGTCGAAACATAATCGAATGAGGTGAAAGTGTGAAAAGTCAAGTGTTGCGGTTAGTTTTTATTAAAATCCTTCTTTCTGTTTTCGAAAACCATTTCTATTTTATGAAAACGTCTAATTCAGTTTATTTTGGTCCATGATAAGGGTCCAATAATGGTGTAGTTTGATGGGGCTTGAAAATACCTTTCCAACGATATATTATAAGCCCAATTCCGATGAATAATGAGGAAGTTATGGCCAAAATACTAAACTGGGCCCAAACCGGATTTTACCTACGACCCAATGATCATGAGGAGGGTCCAACGGTTTAATCCTATTCCAAAACTAATTAGGATTGATTAGAATCTTTTATAAGTTTCTAAAATATCTTAATTATCCTTTTTTGAAAAGATAAGATCATAGAATTTGATTTGAATATAAACTTTCCTTTTTTAAAACTTTTCTAATTCTATTCGGATTTAAACATGTTCAAAGATAGTCAGATGTTATTTTCGTGCCTCATATTTTTTATCCAAATTTTATATGTTTGGATAGATCTTGAAATTATCTTTCCAATGATATATTATAATAATAAATCCGAGCTATAACGAAAAAGATATTAAAGATATACGAAACTCTATTCAAAACTGACACCCTTTCACTATTTCGTCCATATCTTTTTATCTGCTATATATTTTAATCTGATTCTAATTGCATTAGAAAGAAGACTTCAAGAGCTTTCCAACGACATATTATATGACTTATTTGGACTTCTAGATCATAAGATATGATTAAAACAAAATCCGTAAAAAACTGTCTTGTCGCGAAACGACAGGCTTGTCGCCTCGCGACAGACTCTGTCGCCTGGCGACAAGATAAATCTTTGGCGACAAGGTCGGTTTGATTAGCGACAGCGTGGAGTTTTATTCCTTATCAAATTCTATGATTTTCCGGACTGTTTTCTTATAAATAGGGTCCGAACCTCTGTCTTTAATCATCAACTTTCATCAATCAACTCTCTTCCTTAATTCTCTCTTTTCTCTCTTGAGCAATATATGCTTTCTCTCTCTCTCTTTCTAAACTAACTTTTTACAAACAATATTCCGCATTCACAAGATCTTGAATCTCTTAGCCAAGTTCGAAGTTGCCTTCGCCCTAGACGTGAAAGGTTGATATTTTCTGAGGGTTTGGTCCAAAACTAGTCAAAACTTTATTTAATTTGATTTCTAATTTAATTCTTTAATTATTCTTTATTATTTTTATTGAAGTTTACTAACTTGTGTATTTTGTTATTAGAAAGAGGTACGAGGCTTCAAAGTAAGTAAATTAGCTTACTCTTAATGTAGATTGCATGATTATTATTGTTTAATATTCCTAGTATCATGTTAGGATGTTATTTAATGCTTTCTAGTATCATGTTTAGGGTGCCTTTAATTCTTTCTAATATTATATTAGCATGTTAGTATCATGTTAGATTTAAAGCTTTGATCTTTATTGCTTAGTGACATGCTAGGATTTGTTATTAATCTTGTTAGTATCATGCCTAGGATCTTGCTATTATTATTAAGCTTTATTATGCCTTATCATGTTATTATCATCGTTATTATTATTTATTGTTTATTGTCATGTTGCTTGATTTATATTATTGTTATTGCTTGATCACACCTTTTATGCTTGTTAAAGGGAATTTGTACTTGAAATCACGCTTAATAAGATAATTATTAATTTGGTTTAGGCTAATGTGATTTTAACTCAAGTGATCGCCAATAATAGTATTATTTGTGCATTAATATTCACCCAACATAGATTAAACAGGTTATGATTAATATAATGTTTGTATGTTATTCGAAAAGCGCGCATGAATACAAGCAGAACAAAGTAGAGGTCTATTTTATAGGGCGGATCCTTTCTTTTGTAGATTGGATTCGTACCCTCATCCCCGGACCCTGTTTGGTTCAAGACCTTATGGAGTAGTTGATGGTCCTTTTGGATTGTCTTTTAGGTTTACAAGTTCCTAAAACTTGTTGGCGACTCTTTTTGCTCTTTGTCTTTCCCTTTGGAACGCCACCGTACTTTAGTGTATGATCACAGTGGGGTTCAAGTTTGGGGTTATCATAATGCTTGGAATATTCCATACGGTTTTTGGCGACTCCACTGGGGAGGATTTCTATTTATATTCCTGAAATTTATTTAATTTTGGCAATTATTTAGAATGAGCGGATGAGACTCGAAAAATTCTAAGTATTTCATGTGCGTGATTTGATTAACATTATTGTCATATGCATTAAAAGGTCCTCATGGGAGCACCCCATGAGTCAATCCATAGGAATTTTACACGTAGGAAATTTGAGAAATATCTTTCATGACTAGAATCGAAAAGATGATGCGAAATCTGGAAAATTCGAAGAACACAGAAACTTGCCAAGGCATGCAGGAACTAGCGTCTAGAAAACAGGGCTTGTCGCCCGTAAAAAGTTTCTGTCGCCTGGCGACAGTTTTGTCGCTTGGCGACAGGAGCTTTTTTGTGGCGACAGTCCCTGTAGTCTGGCGTCAAGTTCTTCCAATACCAAGCCAGGGGTCTGTCTTCTTGCTTTGACCATTTCTAGCATTGTTGGCTTGATTTTGCTTATTGATTGAGTCATTTTCTAACTTTTCTGAACCCATATGTGTTCTACATATGGATATAACCCTCTGGGGGTTCCTGCTTCACCTGCCCAATGGAATATTCCACTATCATGTGCAAAGTTCAGATTTGGGTACGTGTAATGTTTGTGAATCCACCAAACCATGGCGTCGAGTTCGATTTCATCACGAACTCGCGGAATCCTGTCCATTCGCTCCAACCCTCCCGGTAGGCTTGTGTGCAATGCATATGGATTCTTAACCATGGACCTTTTTGACTTAACCCATATCCTCGACCTTTAGAGAACTAGAGCCATGGTTAGGTTGCAAACTCATCATATTGTGACTATGTGAACTACTTGTGCACCCTTGCTTGTATATATTATATGTGTGTTAACCGTTTGTTTGACTTGTGTTAAAGAATAAATAAACTAACCAATGACTAAAGGACTTTGTTTAATTAATTAATTAATTAATTTGAACTAATGAATAAGCCTAAAATCGAGTCATAATTCCTTTTAGTCAATCCGGATTTTTATTCCCGCATACTGCACATGCGTCAACTTGTTTTGGTCATAGCCGGTGTTCTAGGAAGAACCACGAGTCATATAACCTATGAATCTGTAGCCCCGAGTTTTATCTTTAATTTGGCGTTGGTTTCGTTACAATCAGAGTCACAGATTAAAAGTTATGACTAAAATACTACAGCCTGTCCAGTTTAATTCATATACGTGAAGTCTTAACTTAGTCTTTACTTGAGTCTAGTCACATAGTCTAGCCACATGGTCATGACACAAGTCTTAACATGTCACCTACACTCATTAGTCTTAGCACACACTTTGTACATGTCACCATGACCATGTCTTAGGTTCATGCATGAGTCGTTTTTCCGTCATTTGAGTTGGGGGTCCATTCTTTTCCTAATTCTTCCATATTTCTTTATCTCCATCATCTTCCCACTCACTACATTCTTTCTCCATACATATCATTCCCTTCATTATTTCATGATCTTTTCCCATCTATGCATGTTGAATCGAGTTTGAGTCATATGATTGACAATAATAATAATAAAAAAAAAGAGTAATGATGAGACAAAATACAAGGCAAGCTTCTAACTAAGATTTCATGCTTTTTTCTTCTTTTTTTTCAAACCTTTCCCCCGTAAGTCTAGCATAGGCACCTTGCATTTTCCTTAGATTTATTACATAGGTTTTTTTATTTTTGTTCCCCTTTAATAAAATGAGCATCTTAATTTCTTGCATATGATCATTGCACTATTTAAAAAAAAAAAATTCAAGGTTGAATTAAGCATAAGGTATACCAATGATTTGAGGCACCTCTTGTAGCCATATCATATCTCTCACCCTTTAAATATATAATCCTTTTCTTGATAAACCACTTTGAGCCTCGTCTAACGATAGACCTTTCATTTTACAACCCACATCTACTTAACCTTGGGATGGGATGGTGTGTAACTTATGCAAGTTTCAAATATGAAAAGTTTGAGTGATCTCAAAATAAATAAAAAAAAACGATACAAAAATAATAATAAATAAAAGTGTACAAAAGGGCAAGTGTTCCAATGTCTTTGATATAAAAATATCTTAGATAAGAACATGTCTCAGATTGCGTTTCTTATCGAGTGCTCGGTACCGTGCCTGAGAAACATGAATGCCAAGTGAGTGATAGGCCGCATGATCGGGATTGCCCACACTTATAAAAATAAAAAAATGCAAAAGCAAAAAAAGAAAAGAGCAAAAAATAAAAAAAAGAAAGAAAGCTCAAAAGTGAGAAAAAACCTCAAGCATAAAAATACAAAGATTCAAAAGCAAGGTTGCACACCTTGGGGGGCTTATTCAGGGTCTTGAGCCTTTATCTCCTTCTTCTCTAACCTTTAGTCTAACCACGTTACAACCCTTAGAAGACCTTTTTGAGGTATACATACACTTGTGCGAGGTTCGGCTAGAGCTACATTTGGCCTGATTCCTAACGGATACGTAGGCAACCTCATATTGAGGTGCAACCATAATAAAAATGCATTCATTTTCACATTCACACACTTACACCATGATCATATCTAGGGATCTCCAATGCTCATCCCTATTTACTTAGAGCTAGACTTGGGGGCTTGATCCTTACATCATTAGCCTACCTAGCCTAAGAGTCATCATTATTTGACTCTTATCAAATAATACTTTTCCATACACTTAGCCTTTGCATCTTAACTTTAGTGTCACTTTCATACACATCACAGATACATGACCAAATAGACTTCCAATTAGGAACCTTTTGTCATGAAATCTTAACATAACGTTGAAGCATGATTTGTCATATCACTTATCACTCATCACTTATAATCATCATTGTATCAAAGTATGAAGTACTTAGCCTCCGCGCCTAAGTTACCTAAATACTTTCATAATCGAGTCAACTAAGATAGTTTAAGATGAATTAATCCTTATACCTTGAGGGATAGTATCAAATGCATATACTTGATTAAGCTCATTCAACATGCACAATCAAATACTTCGATTCTTTTTCGCGTCTTTATTTTTCGGGAGAAAGTCGGTACCCTCCACAAAAATGACGGAAAATTTTTTCTTTTTTGCATTTTCGAGTCGCACCCTACACGAGTCATGTACATTGAGTCATGTCGTGTCAATTCACCTTGGGTCAACCTCAAGTCTGTCAGTCACATTGAGTTAGCCTCAAGTCAATCATTCACCTTAGGTCAACCCTAAGAAACACATCAAGCCTTAGGTCAACCCTAAGAAAAACACCAACAAAGTTTTTTGGCAATTCTTTTGATTTTTACAGGATACAACCATTCAGCAAAGCTCCTGTTCGCAGCCAACCGAACGATCGCAACAAACATTCAAGTATCAAGCTCTTTTGTTCAGAGACGCGTGGACATATCATCAAAGCTCTTTTGTTCAGAGACGCGTGGACATATCATCAAAGCTCTTTTGTTCAGAGACGCGTGGGCATTCTATCAAGCTCTATTGTTCAGAGACGCGTGGACATATCAAGAAAGCTCTTTTGTTCAGAGACGCGTGGGCATTCTATCAAAGCTCTTTTGTTCAGAGACGCGTGTACATATCATCAAAGCTCTTTTGTTCAGAGACGCGTGGACATATCATCAAAGCTCTTTTGTTCAGAGACGCGTGGACATATCATCAAAGCTCTTTTGTTCAGAGACGCGTGGACATATCATCAAAGCTCTTTTGTTCAGAGACGCGTGGACATATGGTCAAAGCTCTTTTGTTCAGAGACGCGTGGACATAATCGTTCAGAGACGCGTGGACATATCATCAAAGCTCTTTTGTTCAGAGACGCGTGGACATATCATCAAAGCTCTTTTGTTCAGAGACGCGTGGACATATCGTCAAAGCTCTTTTGTTCAGAGACGCGTGGACATAATCAAAGTTCTTTTGTTCAGAGACGCGTGGACATATCATCAAAGTTCTTTTGTTCAGAGACGAGTGAACAATCCTCAAAGAAGACTCCATTGTTCAGAGACGAGTGAACATTCCTCAAGAAAGCTCCATTGTTCAGAGACGAGTGAACATTCCTGTAACACCCTAGAAATTCCTTTCCTTTAAATACACACTTTACTCTTTTTAAAATACGATTTAGGAATATCTAAGACATTACCGCCACCGTGAAAATGGCTAAGGCAATTATCAAAGACACACAGCGGAAGACTCAACTCAAAACCATTCAAAAACGAGTCAACTTAAAAGTCAACCAAAGTCAAACGAAGTCAAATAAAATCAACCTACAACTTGGAACCATTGAAGGCCCTTATCAAAACCAATTAAATTACGAAAAACCTTTGCATTAGTCTCATAAGCACAACATAATATAATATTTGAAAGCAATAAAGCACATCTCAACTAATAGAAACTAGCATGATTCGCTCTTCACTCATGCCCGTCATGAATATGTTTCAACACCTGAAAAGATTATCTCCACTTGTCCCCACTACTCTCCATTAAAATGGATCATCGTAGGGCCAAGATAAAGACATAGCCAGACACAAACAACACACACAATCAGCAAAGCTGAGTACATAAGCGTATTTAAACACACTAACATGCAACTCCTAGCATCACACATACTTACCTCATTGCACCTGTTTACAAGCACCCACAACAAACAACAAGACTCTTTAACTGGACACTAAATAATTTATTTAGCGTTGATTACGCATCGAACGGGTTTCCAACTAAACCTTCCTCAATAAATTGAGGACCACTGACACGGGAGCTAACCGTGCCAGCATCACCTATGCCACACATTGGTGGCGGAATTCCAGCGCATAATAATAATAATAATAAAAGGGAATATACAGCGTCCTGTACTCCATTAGAAGTTATGGTTAAATATAAAACCCCATAACTCCCCCCATATGTTCATACTCAAGGTATATACGTTCCAAGAGTTTTGGTGCGTAATCTCTTTCACTTTACGTTGTTTACATATTATTAGACTTGGTGATGACTCTCAAAGCATAACAATTCAATCATCGATAATAATTCAACCATTCAAACATACCAATTTAATTCTTGAATATTTAGTGACCACATAATATTTAATGTTGAACCCTTTTTAATTCTACCTCAGTGTCATAGACACTGTAAACGCATAAAGCGCCAACAATCCTATCCCTCGGTGTTAAAAACACCTTAAGTGCACAAAGGCACCAACATACAATTTATTCCTTGTGTACATAGACACTTATATAGCTCCTTCTTCATGCTTAAAGCATCAATAAAAATTATATGAACCATAATAAAATTCCTTTTCAATATTCCAAACATAATTAAACAATTAGTTTAATTAAACATACTCTCTAACATGCCATAAATAAATATGTAGTCCACATAATCATGCCAAAATATAATTTTCCAATCCATAGATCATCACAAATAATTCATGCTTCACAATTCAATCACCAACACCAATAATTCACAAATCAATACGTGAACCTTAACATGATACTACTTGTAATTGATTGAAATTAAGCCTAGCATGATTCTACATCATCAAATATGCTAAGTACGCGAACGTACCTCAATTAAGCCCATAAAGTGGCCGAAAATACTACAACAATTCCCGAATCAAGTCTCCTACATAAAGGAACAATAATACTAAATTAATTACTCTTGTATGCACAATTTCCAGCAACTTAAACTCACTTTAAACTATTTAGGATAATCTGAAAATTATTTAAAAACCCTTAATTAAACTCTTTTTTAATGGGTAATTAAACCCTTTTAAATAAAATCATGATTCTACTACTTTGATTAAAATTTCAGCAACATAACTTTGTTAAAAACTACTTAAAACTCATCAAAAATCATATCTTTATCTTACTTTATAATCAAAATCAATGGGTATTCAAAATCCCCAATTTGATTGATATAAGAACCCTAAAAATTACATCTTTAATAAATTAGAAACCCTTACTTTAATCATATTCAAATCTGAAAATAATACTTATAATAATAATCTGAAATTATATCTTTTAATCATTTAAAACATGATTTGATACTAAATTAACCATTTTGAAACTAATAAAATCAAAACTAAACTAGTAAATAAAAATAAGAAAAGGAAGAGGAAGAGAGGAACCAAGCCAAAGAGGTGGTGGCTGGCGGCCTGCTGCTGGCCGGAGGTGGCAGCGGCGCCGGCGAGCAGCTGCGGTGGAGCCGCGGCAGCAGCGAGGTGGAGGCAGCGGTGTTCCTACGGGAAGACAAAGAAGAGGTTAGAGGAAAATAAAGGAGAAAAAGAAAAGAAAGAAAAGAGGAGAGGGGAAAGGCGTGGCTGCTGGGGTCGCCGGCAGGTGGCCGACGGCGGCTGGCCGTTTCCGACGGCGGCAGCAGCACGAGGTGGCGGCTGCTCTGTTCTCACGGGAAGAAGAAGAAGAAGAAGAAGAAGAAGAAGAGGAAAGAAAAGAAAGAAAAGGAAAAGGAAAAGGAAAAAGAGAAAATAAAAAATAAAATAAATCTTGACCCTTTGACCTTTTTTTTTAGTGGCAAATTTGGGGATCAAAGAGATATTTATAGGATAGGGTAAATTGTAATTATTTGGGCCTCATAAGGAATGGTATGATGGGAAAAATAATTGGCCCAAATAAATAAGTAAATAAAATGATTAGCCTTATAGTGAAAATGGGCTACATTTGGATTAATTAGTTATTAACCCAAAACTAGTTTTATTAATATATTCCAATAATTAAAATAGTTTTGACCCAAAATATATTTTATTATTAAATAAATAAAATATAAAATGCGTTAAAAATACGGGGTATTACAGTCTACCCCCCTTAAAAGAAGTTTCGTCCCCGAAACTTGGGTACGAAAACAAGAAAAGGTTCGCTTGAAAACGAATAAGTGCTTGTAAATTCTAAAAATATCCTTAATATTTTTAGTTGCTGTACTTTTGTGACACTTACTTTCTACCTCATCTATTCAATCACACACAAACTAGTGTGTAAAGTAACCAACTTATTAACCAACTTACACAAACTAGTGTATAAGATAACAACTTTACTTACATACTTACACAAAATAACGTTTAAACTATTAGACTATCTAACAAACTCACACTCCTTCACACTACTATTAGTGTAAGATTCAACTTTGGTAATAAACTTACACATTCTTGTGTGTAAAGCAAATAAACTAAATAACAAAATCAGTGTAAAGCTGACCGAAAAAGCACTTAAAATGCCAAAATTGAGGGAAAAGTGCGCAATTCTATCGCACTCTACCCCCCTTAAAGAAAACAAGTTACGCCCCCGTAACTCCACTTAATTCAACTTTAGAGTTATGCTTTTCTCTTTCGCTTTCCATCCTTGGTATAATCATAATACTTCTCTTTATTCATTCTTGTTGCAAGTACTAAAAGTCTCATCAATTCCGTACTCATTAGGCCAAAAATAATCAATACCCTCTATACTCTCTTGTACCAATCTTCTAGTAAAAGTAAGAAGCACGATTGAATTGCTATTTAAAACCTTGATTTTGTTAAGCTTTCTCTTGATTAAATTGGTTACCCGCAATAGTTTCCTTTGTAATTCATACCTTTAGTCAATGTTGTTTCACAATGACTCATGAAAAATGTCTTATACCTTACCAAGGTCCAATAATATACAAGTTATTTGCCACTTTACCAATTCTATGCAAATTCATATATTTCTAAATTCCTTGGCTCATTCTCTTTATTCTTCCATACTTTAACTTGCACCACTTAATCCGTTCATGGACACTTTTCTTGCTTCTCCATGACTTTACTCGTTTGAAGTCCTAAGACGATCTTCTCACTAATGTTTCCCGGCATAGTGAACTTTCTATACCAACCTCGAAATGTTGCCATGCCAATGTGGGCTTTCATGGTTATCTTGCATTTGTTTCCTCTCCAATGCTTCATGCTCTTTAATAACTTCCAACGTCAAATATTCCTTTTGTTTGTCCATTATTATTTGAAGGTTGTAGTAATCGTCCTCAATGTATCGCCACAGTTCTCCTGTATACCTCCTAGGATCTTGAAAGAAACTAGGAATCTCAATCTTATATGATATCTTTAGGAACTCCATGTAATCTCACAACAAATTTGATTTAAGCCTTTGCAAGTTGTTCCTTTCTCCAAGTCTCCTTCATCAGTTCCAGACACTGTGGACTTAGACAATCTATCCATCACAATACAAATGAAACGATCGCTCTTAATCATTAATACGCCTTTACCGAATCCTTTTACAACTTGTCCTTTCCTGGGTGTATTTCACCTTCCTTCCATTATATTTCACTTCAACTTCTTTCTCTTAAATGCATATTTAAGTTTATTTCCATGACCAATAAAATAGCACATCCTCCTACGAATTCGTCCCAAATTCACATTCTTTTCTTGATTTTCCAGCATACCCTCGAATATCGTTAATCTCAAGCTCTAGTTATCCCAACATTTTCTTTACTTTCCTACTTTGTATCAATCCACCACATTACCTTCACTTTCATAACATTGAATGCCTCACCCATAGTCCTTTATCAACTCCAATCATTCCTTTTCTACATAATTAAATCCTTGTGTGTGAGAGTCTATCTCAATCTTTAAACTTCATTGAAATAATCATATTTCCATACAAAATTTATTTCACGTTTATATTCCCCATAAACATTCTTTTACTCTCCATTAATACATTCACTTGTCTATTATACTTGAAAATCCATCGTGGACCCCTTTTTTTTTTTTTTTTTTTCACTTCCATTATCCAACTTAAAGACCTCAAATAACAACTAATGTATTGTCCATAATTCACCACTTCTATCCCTGTTACACCAACAATTCCTCTATACTTTATCACAAGGTCAAATGCCAATTTCGAAACGTCCTCTTTCAAATATTCTTACTTAATATTGGTTCATATCCTCAAGTCTATCCTTAAAATCATATTGCTCCTTTCATTTGATCAAACATATCGTCTCTTTTAATTAAAAGATAAGTTATTCTCCATTGTCACCTTGATCAATCAATCTTCCTAAGCCACTTTACAAATACAAATTTTCATCCCTTCACTTAACAAATTCATGCGCTTCCCAAGGCGATGTAACTTTCTTTCAATGCCTTACCACCGTATTCTTTAACTCCTTTAAATAATGCAACAATAATCCTTTCTTCACATAAAAGACGTCCTTATATTATTTCCAAAGTTCAATAATTTCAATACCTTTAAGTATATTAATTCTTCACGGTTTTAAATTTTAACCTCCAAGAATTTCTTAAGCCTCCTTCCTGCTTCTTCTTATTCCAAAAAATATCTTTTTAAAACTCCTTTAGCCATCTTGTTGATCTTTCACCCACCTTCTTTATGGTTTTGATCCCTTATCCTCATCCTTAGTCTCACCCCTTTTTATAAAATTCAGTCAAACTCCTAAAAACATTATATGTTGACAATTATCATTGGAGCTCATATAAAGATCATCATCCTTTAACTTGTTCCTTGGGCTTCTAAGCAGTACTACTTTCTTGAAAACTTTGAGATCTTAACTATTTGGAGTGCTACTTTAAAACAAACAATCTTTTCATTTCCACCCAAACTTCACTACATGTTCCTTCCATGTGCATGAAAGCTCGGTAAAACTTATTTTGAGTTTGCTAACTCAAATGTCCCTCAGATAGGATTAGGTGTATTCACAACTTATTAGTTCCCATTGACATGATAAAATCAACTCCTTCCAGTATTTATTATACAAACTTTCATTCCCTCTCAAATTCTCAAGACACATTTTGCCTTTAAACATCTTGCATATAGTTCTTTAACTCAATCCTCAAAACTTTGGGAATTGATCTCCCTTTGGTGTTTAGATGGTTTTCACTCTTTAACACTATTTAGTACAATTTCATCCACTATAGGATTATTGGTGGTTATATCATCCTTGGCAATTATTCAAGTATGCCTTACTACCTTGTTCAAATCATTTCCATTACTGGAATTGTTTCTTGTCACCATACTTCCTGATGATAAAACTGGATGCTATATAGGTTGAGTTGAAATACTTAGCTTTCTCTTGTTCTAATCAAAACATCAACCAATAAATTCAATCAAGGGACAATTATTATTTAATTCGAATTAAGGTTTGAGGTAACATATGTTTGTCCTCAT
The DNA here is from genome assembly GCF_948465745.1 of Chenopodium album. Classification (NCBI taxonomy): domain Eukaryota; kingdom Viridiplantae; phylum Streptophyta; class Magnoliopsida; order Caryophyllales; family Amaranthaceae; genus Chenopodium; species Chenopodium album. Next base: position 34,185,008 of record NC_137852.1, read on the forward strand.
TTCCAATAATTCAAATGCACAAAATTATGATTGATAAACAATCATAGTTCATATAATTAAACAAGCAATCAAAAATATAAATATCCCCATGACTGCTACCCAAAAAGGAGAGAAAGAAATTAGTAGCTCTTGGAAAACAATAGAAATCATAAGGTCGTTGAACAACTCTAAAAGAGTAGGTGAATAAGTTCAAGAACTTTCTTCAAAATGATAGCTTTGCTATTACTCCTTAACGTAAGATAATTATCTTCATATCCCAAGGTTAATAAGTAAATACTCCTAACTTTTAGATGATATTCTCAAGGTTCGACAAAACAAAAGTCCTCAATATTCCAACAAAATCATGATTTCTCAATGCTCCCATCATATATTAATATATATATATATATATACTCAATTCTCTATCCCAAACTCAATAACTTTAATCATAAGAAATGATAAGTCACTAAGCTTACAACGTCAAACTCCAATTGCTTCGGATTGAGTATCCCTCACCTCATATAATAACTTCCATCCTCATTCATCTCTAATCAATTCTAATGCTCACCTTTCTTGGGCTCTTGTTCAATTTTGGTTCATACTCAACCTTGTATTCAAAGACAAAACATATTCCTCAAATGGGTATAGAATCACAATTTTCCCAATTGCAAGCTCTTTAATCAATAGTATTAATCTCTTAATTCTCATACCTTTGTCTCGATACACAAGTGCACAAAACTCAAAAACTCATTCTAATAACTAGACAAGGTATCTTAACAACATGCTATCCCAAAACACAATACTCACACCTATGTGATGATGTGTATCCCAAGTTATCTTCCAAAATACCTCTCTAATAAGGAAATTGAAGCAAACAATCCTAAAATAAGCAATTGAACTCTCAAAATCCTTAACATTCCTCGAAATTCTCATCATGATAACTCACAAGGTATGAGTTTAGGGATCCTACAAAAAAAAAACGGGTTTGACCATCAAAAGGAAAACCCTTCCCATAACAATATAATACAGTTCTTGTAGAAAATTAAGTTCGGTGTTCAATCAAACAATCTTGATAGCTCACATATAATAATTCACATATTGCATGCTTTCATCAATAAACATTTAGTCATACAACATGTTTGAACACCTCATATAAAAATATGCACATAGGGAAGAAATTAAATTCTAGCCTATATGCCCTTTCTTCTCCTACCCAAACTCACCAACATGCTAATAAAAGCTTTAAACACATAATTCTTACCTCAATCCTTGTTTTCCTGCAAAAAGCACAAACTAAAAATATTTTTGACTCCTCTTTTTAAAATAAAAGTTGAAAATAAGCTTCGAAAAAGGGCCAAAATATTCGGTCATCACAAAAAAAAAATATTCGGACATACTATAAAATTTCGGATGTCCAAACTAAAAATTTCGGACCTCATAAAAAAAAAGTAAATAGATATTTTGGTCCTCTTTTAATAAAAATAAAGTAAAATAACTCGATTTTAAAACTACTTTATTAAATAAGCACTTGGCCAAGTTTTAAACAAAATACTTTAAAACACGTTTTTGGCTTTAGTGGTAATAAAAATCTCAACCAAAGCTCCCAGATACCACTTTGTAACACCCTAGAAATTCCTTTCCTTTAAATACACACTTTACTCTTTTTAAAATACGATTTAGGAATATCTAAGACATTACCGCCACCGTGAAAACGGCTAAGGCAATTATCAAAGACACACAGCGGAAGACTCAACTCAAAACCATTCAAAAACGAGTCAACTTAAAAGTCAACCAAAGTCAAACGAAGTCAAATAAAATCAACCTACAACTTGGAACCATTGAAGGCCCTTATCAAAACCAATTAAATTACGAAAAACCTTTGCATTAGTCTCATAAGCACAACATAATATAATATTTGAAAGCAATAAAGCACATCTCAACTAATAGAAACTAGCATGATTCGCTCTTCACTCATGCCCCGTCATGAATATGTTTCAACACCTGAAAAGATTATCTCCACTTGTCCCCACTACTCTCCATTAAAATGGATCATCGTAGGGCCAAGATAAAGACATAGCCAGACACAAACAACACACACAATCAGCAAAGCTGAGTACATAAGCGTATTTAAACACACTAACATGCAACTCCTAGCATCACACATACTTACCTCATTGCACCTGTTTACAAGCACCCACAACAAACAACAAGACTCTTTAACTGGACACTAAATAATTTATTTAGCGTTGATTACGCATCGAACGGGTTTCCAACTAAACCTTCCTCAATAAATTGAGGACCACTGACACGGGAGCTAACCGTGCCAGCATCACCTATGCCACACATTGGTGGCGGAATTCCAGCGCATAATAATAATAATAAAAGGGAATATATAGCGTCCTGTACTCCATTAGAAGTTATGGTTAAATATAAAACCCCATAACTCCCCCCATATGTTCATACTCAAGGTATATACGTTCCAAGAGTTTTGGTGCGTAATCTCTTTCACTTTACGTTGTTTACATATTATTAGACTTGGTGATGACTCTCAAAGCATAACAATTCAATCATCGATAATAATTCAACCATTCAAACATACCAATTTAATTCTTGAATATTTAGTGACCACATAATATTTAATGTTGAACCCTTTTTAATTCTACCTCAGTGTCATAGACACTGTAAACGCATAAAGCGCCAACAATCCTATCCCTCGGTGTTAAAAACACCTTAAGTGCACAAAGGCACCAACATACAATTTATTCCTTGTGTACATAGACACTTATATAGCTCCTTCTTCATGCTTAAAGCATCAATAAAAATTATATGAACCATAATAAAATTCCTTTTCAATATTCCAAACATAATTAAACAATTAGTTTAATTAAACATACTCTCTAACATGCCATAAATAAATATGTAGTCCACATAATCATGCCAAAATATAATTTTCCAATCCATAGATCATCACAAATAATTCATGCTTCACAATTCAATCACCAACACCAATAATTCACAAATCAATACGTGAACCTTAACATGATACTACTTGTAATTGATTGAAATTAAGCCTAGCATGATTCTACATCATCAAATATGCTAAGTACGCGAACGTACCTCAATTAAGCCCATAAAGTGGCCGAAAATACTACAACAATTCCCGAATCAAGTCTCCTACATAAAGGAACAATAATACTAAATTAATTACTCTTGTATGCACAATTTCCAGCAACTTAAACTCACTTTAAACTATTTAGGATAATCTGAAAATTATTTAAAAACCCTTAATTAAACTCTTTTTTAATGGGTAATTAAACCCTTTTAAATAAAATCATGATTCTACTACTTTGATTAAAATTTCAGCAACATAACTTTGTTAAAAACTACTTAAAACTCATCAAAAATCATATCTTTATCTTACTTTATAATCAAAATCAATGGGTATTCAAAATCCCCAATTTGATTGATATAAGAACCCTAAAAATTACATCTTTAATAAATTAGAAACCCTTACTTTAATCATATTCAAATCTGAAAATAATACTTATAATAATAATCTGAAATTATATCTTTTAATCATTTAAAACATGATTTGATACTAAATTAACCATTTTGAAACTAATAAAATCAAAACTAAACTAGTAAATAAAAATAAGAAAAGGAAGAGGAAGAGAGGAACCAAGCCAAAGAGGTGGTGGTTGGCGGCCTGCTGCTGGCCAGAGGTGGCAGCGGCGCCGGCGAGCAGCTGCGGTGGAGCCGCGGCAGCAGCGAGGTGGAGGCAGCGGTGTTCCTACGGGAAGACAAAGAAGAGGTTAGAGGAAAATAAAGGAGAAAAAGAAAAGAAAGAAAAGAGGAGAGGGGAAAGGCGTGGCTGCTGGGGTCGCCGGCAGGTGGCCGACGGCGGCTGGCCGTTTCCGACGGCGGCAGCAGCACGAGGTGGCGGCTGCTCTGTTCTCACGAGAAGAAGAAGAAGAAGAAGAAGAAGAGGAAAGAAAAGAAAGAAAAGGAAAAGGAAAAGGAAAAAGAGAAAATAAAAAATAAAATAAATCTTGACCCTTTGACCTTTTTTTTTAGTGGCAAATTTGGGGATCAAAGAGATATTTATAGGATAGGGTAAATTGTAATTATTTGGGCCTCATAAGGAATGGTATGATGGGAAAAATAATTGGCCCAAATAAATAAGTAAATAAAATGATTAGCCTTATAGTGAAAATGGGCTACATTTGGATTAATTAGTTATTAACCCAAAACTAGTTTTATTAATATATTCCAATAATTAAAATCGTTTTGACCCAAAATATATTTTATTATTAAATAAATAAAATATAAAATGCGTTAAAAATACGGGGTATTACAGTCTACCCCCCTTAAAAGAAGTTTCGTCCCCGAAACTTGGGTACGAAAACAAGAAAAGGTTCGCTTGAAAACGAATAAGTGCTTGTAAATTCTAAAAATATCCTTAATATTTTTAGTTGCTGTACTTTTGTGACACTTACTTTCTACCTCATCTATTCAATCACACACAAACTAGTGTGTAAAGTAACCAACTTATTAACCAACTTACACAAACTAGTGTATAAGATAACAACTTTACTTACATACTTACACAAAATAACGTTTAAACTATTAGACTATCTAACAAACTCACACTCCTTCACACTACTATTAGTGTAAGATTCAACTTTGGTAATAAACTTACACATTCTTGTGTGTAAAGCAAATAAACTAAATAACAAAATCAGTGTAAAGCTGACCGAAAAAGCACTTAAAATGCCAAAATTGAGGGAAAAGTGCGCAATTCTATCGCACTCTACCCCCCTTAAAGAAAACAAGTTACGCCCCCGTAACTCCACTTAATTCAACTTTAGAGTTATGCTTTTCTCTTTCGCTTTCCATCCTTGGTATAATCATAATACTTCTCTTTATTCATTCTTGTTGCAAGTACTAAAAGTCTCATCAATTCCGTACTCATTAGGCCAAAAATAATCAATACCCTCTATACTCTCTTGTACCAATCTTCTAGTAAAAGTAAGAAGCACGATTGAATTGCTATTTAAAACCTTGATTTTGTTAAGCTTTCTCTTGATTAAATTGGTTACCCGCAATAGTTTCCTTTGTAATTCATACCTTTAGTCAATGTTGTTTCACAATGACTCATGAAAAATGTCTTATACCTTACCAAGGTCCAATAATATACAAGTTATTTGCCACTTTACCAATTCTATGCAAATTCATATATTTCTAAATTCCTTGGCTCATTCTCTTTATTCTTCCATACTTTAACTTGCACCACTTAATCCGTTCATGGACACTTTTCTTGCTTCTCCATGACTTTACTCGTTTGAAGTCCTAAGACGATCTTCTCACTAATGTTTCCCGGCATAGTGAACTTTCTATACCAACCTCGAAATGTTGCCATGCCAATGTGGGCTTTCATGGTTATCTTGCATTTGTTTCCTCTCCAATGCTTCATGCTCTTTAATAACTTCCAACGTCAAATATTCCTTTTGTTTGTCCATTATTATTTGAAGGTTGTAGTAATCGTCCTCAATGTATCGCCACAGTTCTCCTGTATACCTCCTAGGATCTTGAAAGAAACTAGGAATCTCAATCTTATATGATATCTTTAGGAACTCCATGTAATCTCACAACAAATTTGATTTAAGCCTTTGCAAGTTGTTCCTTTCTCCAAGTCTCCTTCATCAGTTCCAGACACTGTGGACTTAGACAATCTATCCATCACAATACAAATGAAACGATCGCTCTTAATCATTAATACGCCTTTACCGAATCCTTTTACAACTTGTCCTTTCCTGGGTGTATTTCACCTTCCTTCCATTATATTTCACTTCAACTTCTTTCTCTTAAATGCATATTTAAGTTTATTTCCATGACCAATAAAATAGCACATCCTCCTACGAATTCGTCCCAAATTCACATTCTCTTCTTGATTTTCCAGCATACCCTCGAATATCGTTAATCTCAAGCTCTAGTTATCCCAACATTTTCTTTACTTTCCTACTTTGTATCAATCCACCACATTACCTTCACTTTCATAACATTGAATGCCTCACCCATAGTCCTTTATCAACTCCAATCATTCCTTTTCTACATAATTAAATCCTTGTGTGTGAGAGTCTATCTCAATCTTTAAACTTCATTGAAATAATCATATTTCCATACAAAATTTATTTCACGTTTATATTCCCCATAAACATTCTTTTACTCTCCATTAATACATTCACTTGTCTATTATACTTGAAAATCCATCGTGGACCCCTTTTTTTTTTTTTTCACTTCCATTATCCAACTTAAAGACCTCAAATAACAACTAATGTATTGTCCATAATTCACCACTTCTATCCCTGTTACACCAACAATTCCTCTATACTTTATCACAAGGTCAAATGCCAATTTCGAAACGTCCTCTTTCAAATATTCTTACTTAATATTGGTTCATATCCTCAAGTCTATCCCTAAATCATATTGCTCCTTTCATTTGATCAAACATATCGTCTCTTTTAATTAAAAGATAAGTTATTCTCCATTGTCACCTTGATCAATCAATCTTCCTAAGCCACTTTACAAATACAAATTTTCATCCCTTCACTTAACAAATTCATGCGCTTCCCAAGGCGATGTAACTTTCTTTCAATGCCTTACCACCGTATTCTTTAACTCCTTTAAATAATGCAACAATAATCCTTTCTTCACATAAAAGACGTCCTTATATTATTTCCAAAGTTCAATAATTTCAATACCTTTAAGTATATTAATTCTTCACGGTTTTAAATTTTAACCTCCAAGAATTTCTTAAGCCTCCTTCCTGCTTCTTCTTATTCCAAAAAATATCTTTTTAAAACTCCTTTAGCCATCTTGTTGATCTTTCACCCACCTTCTTTATGGTTTTGATCCCTTATCCTCATCCTTAGTCTCACCCCTTTTTATAAAATTCAGTCAAACTCCTAAAAACATTATATGTTGACAATTATCATTGGAGCTCATATAAAGATCATCATCCTTTAACTTGTTCCTTGGGCTTCTAAGCAGTACTACTTTCTTGAAAACTTTGAGATCTTAACTATTTGGAGTGCTACTTTAAAACAAACAATCTTTTCATTTCCACCCAAACTTCACTACATGTTCCTTCCATGTGCATGAAAGCTCGGTAAAACTTATTTTGAGTTTGCTAACTCAAATGTCCCTCAGATAGGATTAGGTGTATTCACAACTTATTAGTTCCCATTGACATGATAAAATCAACTCCTTCCAGTATTTATTATACAAACTTTCATTCCCTCTCAAATTCTCAAGACACATTTTGCCTTTAAACATCTTGCATATAGTTCTTTAACTCAATCCTCAAAACTTTGGGAATTGATCTCCCTTTGGTGTTTAGATGGTTTTCACTCTTTAACACTATTTAGTACACTTTCATCCACTATAGAATTATTGGTGGTTATATCATCCTTGGCAATTATTCAAGTATGCCTTACTACCTTGTTCAAATCATTTCCATTACTGGAACTGTTTCTTGTCACCATACTTCCTGATGATAAAACTGGATGCTATATAGGTTGAGTTGAAATACTTAGCTTTCTCTTGTTCTAATCAAAACATCAACCAATAAATTCAATCAAGGGACAATTATTATTTAATTCGAATTAAGGTTTGAGGTAACATATGTTTGTCCTCATTTCCAATAATTCAAATGCACAAAATTATGATTGATAAACAATCATAGTTCATATAATTAAACAAGCAATCAAAAATATAAATATCCCCATGACTGCTACCCAAAAAGGAGAGAAAGAAATTAGTAGCTCTTGGAAAACAATAGAAATCATAAGGTCGTTGAACAACTCTAAAAGAGTAGGTGAATAAGTTCAAGAACTTTCTTCAAAATGATAGCTTTGCTATTACTCCTTAACGTAAGATAATTATCTTCATATCCCAAGGTTAATAAGTAAATACTCCTAACTTTTAGATGATATTCTCAAGGTTCGACAAAACAAAAGTCCTCAATATTCCAACAAAATCATGATTTCTCAATGCTCCCATCATATATTAATATATATATATATATATACTCAATTCTCTATCCCAAACTCAATAACTTTAATCATAAGAAATGATAAGTCACTAAGCTTACAACGTCAAACTCCAATTGCTTCGGATTGAGTATCCCTCACCTCATATAATAACTTCCATCCTCATTCATCTCTAATCAATTCTAATGCTCACCTTTCTTGGGCTCTTGTTCAATTTTGGTTCATACTCAACCTTGTATTCAAAGACAAAACATATTCCTCAAATGGGTATAGAATCACAATTTTCCCAATTGCAAGCTCTTTAATCAATAGTATTAATCTCTTAATTCTCATACCTTTGTCTCGATACACAAGTGCACAAAACTCAAAAACTCATTCTAATAACTAGACAAGGTATCTTAACAACATGCTATCCCAAAACACAATACTCACACCTATGTGATGATGTGTATCCCAAGTTATCTTCCAAAATACCTCTCTAATAAGGAAATTGAAGCAAACAATCCTAAAATAAGCAATTGAACTCTCAAAATCCTTAACATTCCTCGAAATTCTCATCATGATAACTCACAAGGTATGAGTTTAGGGATCCTACAAAAAAAAAACGGGTTTGACCATCAAAAGGAAAACCCTTCCCATAACAATATAATACAGTTCTTGTAGAAAATTAAGTTCGGTGTTCAATCAAACAATCTTGATAGCTCACATATAATAATTCACATATTGCATGCTTTCATCAATAAACATTTAGTCATACAACATGTTTGAACACCTCATATAAAAATATGCACATAGGGAAGAAATTAAATTCTAGCCTATATGCCCTTTCTTCTCCTACCCAAACTCACCAACATGCTAATAAAAGCTTTAAACACATAATTCTTACCTCAATCCTTGTTTTCCTGCAAAAAGCACAAACTAAAAATATTTTTGACTCCTCTTTTTAAAATAAAAGTTGAAAATAAGCTTCGAAAAAGGGCCAAAATATTCGGTCATCACAAAAAAAAAATATTCGGACATACTATAAAATTTCGGATGTCCAAACTAAAAATTTCGGACCTCATAAAAAAAAAGTAAATAGATATTTTGGTCCTCTTTTAATAAAAATAAAGTAAAATAACTCGATTTTAAAACTACTTTATTAAATAAGCACTTGGCCAAGTTTTAAACAAAATACTTTAAAACACGTTTTTGGCTTTAGTGGTAATAAAAATCTCAACCAAAGCTCCCAGATACCACTTTGTAACACCCTAGAAATTCCTTTCCTTTAAATACACACTTTACTCTTTTTAAAATACGATTTAGGAATATCTAAGACATTACCGCCACCGTGAAAACGGCTAAGGCAATTATCAAAGACACACAGCGGAAGACTCAACTCAAAACCATTCAAAAACGAGTCAACTTAAAAGTCAACCAAAGTCAAACGAAGTCAAATAAAATCAACCTACAACTTGGAACCATTGAAGGCCCTTATCAAAACCAATTAAATTACGAAAAACCTTTGCATTAGTCTCATAAGCACAACATAATATAATATTTGAAAGCAATAAAGCACATCTCAACTAATAGAAACTAGCATGATTCGCTCTTCACTCATGCCCCGTCATGAATATGTTTCAACACCTGAAAAGATTATCTCCACTTGTCCCCACTACTCTCCATTAAAATGGATCATCGTAGGGCCAAGATAAAGACATAGCCAGACACAAACAACACACACAATCAGCAAAGCTGAGTACATAAGCGTATTTAAACACACTAACATGCAACTCCTAGCATCACACATACTTACCTCATTGCACCTGTTTACAAGCACCCACAACAAACAACAAGACTCTTTAACTGGACACTAAATAATTTATTTAGCGTTGATTACGCATCGAACGGGTTTCCAACTAAACCTTCCTCAATAAATTGAGGACCACTGACACGGGAGCTAACCGTGCCAGCATCACCTATGCTACACATTGGTGGCGGAATTCCAGCGCATAATAATAATAATAAAAGGGAATATATAGCGTCCTTTACTCCATTAGAAGTTATGGTTAAATATAAAACCCCATAACTCCCCCCATATGTTCATACTCAAGGTATATACGTTCCAAGAGTTTTGGTGCGTAATCTCTTTCACTTTACGTTGTTTACATATTATTAGACTTGGTGATGACTCTCAAAGCATAACAATTCAATCATCGATAATAATTCAACCATTCAAACATACCAATTTAATTCTTGAATATTTAGTGACCACATAATATTTAATGTTGAACCCTTTTTAATTCTACCTCAGTGTCATAGACACTGTAAACGCATAAAGCGCCAACAATCCTATCCCTCGGTGTTAAAAACACCTTAAGTGCACAAAGGCACCAACATACAATTTATTCCTTGTGTACATAGACACTTATATAGCTCCTTCTTCATGCTTAAAGCATCAATAAAAATTATATGAACCATAATAAAATTCCTTTTCAATATTCCAAACATAATTAAACAATTAGTTTAATTAAACATACTCTCTAACATGCCATAAATAAATATGTAGTCCACATAATCATGCCAAAATATAATTTTCCAATCCATAGATCATCACAAATAATTCATGCTTCACAATTCAATCACCAACACCAATAATTCACAAATCAATACGTGAACCTTAACATGATACTACTTGTAATTGATTGAAATTAAGCCTAGCATGATTCTACATCATCAAATATGCTAAGTACGCGAACGTACCTCAATTAAGCCCATAAAGTGGCCGAAAATACTACAACAATTCCCGAATCAAGTCTCCTACATAAAGGAACAATAATACTAAATTAATTACTCTTGTATGCACAATTTCCAGCAACTTAAACTCACTTTAACTATTTAGGATAATCTGAAAATTATTTAAAAACCCTTAATTAAACTCTTTTTTAATGGGTAATTAAACCCTTTTAAATTAAATCATGATTCTACTACTTTGATTAAAATTTCAGCAACATAACTTTGTTAAAAACTACTTAAAACTCATCAAAAATCATATCTTTATCTTACTTTATAATCAAAATCAATGGGTATTCAAAATCCCCAATTTGATTGATATAAGAACCCTAAAAATTACATCTTTAATAAATTAGAAACCCTTACTTTAATCATATTCAAATCTGAAAATAATACTTATAATAATAATCTGAAATTATATCTTTTAATCATTTAAAACATGATTTGATATTAAATTAACCATTTTGAAACTAATAAAATCATAACTAAACTAGTAAATAAAAATAAGAAAAGGAAGAGGAAGAGAGGAACCAAGCCAAAGAGGTGGTGGCTGGCGGCCTGCTGCTGGCCGGAGGTGGCAGCGGCGCCGGCGAGCAGCTGCGGTGGAGCCGCGGCAGCAGCGAGGTGGAGGCAGCGGTGTTCCTACGGGAAGACAAAGAAGAGGTTAGAGGAAAATAAAGGAGAAAAAGAAAAGAAAGAAAAGAGGAGAGGGGAAAGGCGTGGCTGCTGGGGTCGCCGGCAGGTGGCCGACGGCGGCTGGCCGTTTCCGACGGCGGCAGCAGCACGAGGTGGCGGCTGCTCTGTTCTCACGGGAAGAAGAAGAAGAAGAAGAAGAAGAGGAAAGAAAAGAAAGAAAAGGAAAAGGAAAAGGAAAAAGAGAAAATAAAAAATAAAATAAATCTTGACCCTTTGACCTTTTTTTTTAGTGGCAAATTTGGGGATCAAAGAGATATTTATAGGATAGGGTAAATTGTAATTATTTGGGCCTCATAAGGAATGGTATGATGGGAAAAATAATTGGCCCAAATAAATAAGTAAATAAAATGATTAGCCTTATAGTGAAAATGGGCTACATTTGGATTAATTAGTTATTAACCCAAAACTAGTTTTATTAATATATTCCAATAATTAAAATAGTTTTGACCCAAAATATATTTTATTATTAAATAAATAAAATATAAAATGCGTTAAAAATACGGGGTATTACAGTCTACCCCCCTTAAAAGAAGTTTCGTCCCCGAAACTTGGGTACGAAAACAAGAAAAGGTTCGCTTGAAAACGAATAAGTGCTTGTAAATTCTAAAAATATCCTTAATATTTTTAGTTGCTGTACTTTTGTGACACTTACTTTCTACCTCATCTATTCAATCACACACAAACTAGTGTGTAAAGTAACCAACTTATTAACCAACTTACACAAACTAGTGTATAAGATAACAACTTTACTTACATACTTACACAAAATAACGTTTAAACTATTAGACTATCTAACAAACTCACACTCCTTCACACTACTATTAGTGTAAGATTCAACTTTGGTAATAAACTTACACATTCTTGTGTGTAAAGCAAATAAACTAAATAACAAAATCAGTGTAAAGCTGACCGAAAAAGCACTTAAAATGCCAAAATTGAGGGAAAAGTGCGCAATTCTATCGCACTCTACCCCCCTTAAAGAAAACAAGTTACGCCCCCGTAACTCCACTTAATTCAACTTTAGAGTTATGCTTTTCTCTTTCGCTTTCCATCCTTGGTATAATCATAATACTTCTCTTTATTCATTCTTGTTGCAAGTACTAAAAGTCTCATCAATTCCGTACTCATTAGGCCAAAAATAATCAATACCCTCTATACTCTCTTGTACCAATCTTCTAGTAAATGTAAGAAGCACGATTGAATTGCTATTTAAAACCTTGATTTTGTTAAGCTTTCTCTTGATTAAATTGGTTACCCGCAATAGTTTCCTTTGTAATTCATACCTTTAGTCAATGTTGTTTCACAATGACTCATGAAAAATGTCTTATACCTTACCAAGGTCCAATAATATACAAGTTATTTGCCACTTTACCAATTCTATGCAAATTCATATATTTCTAAATTCCTTGGCTCATTCTCTTTATTCTTCCATACTTTAACTTGCACCACTTAATCCGTTCATGGACACTTTTCTTGCTTCTCCATGACTTTACTCGTTTGAAGTCCTAAGACGATCTTCTCACTAATGTTTCCCGGCATAGTGAACTTTCTATACCAACCTCGAAATGTTGCCATGCCAATGTGGGCTTTCATGGTTATCTTGCATTTGTTTCCTCTCCAATGCTTCATGCTCTTTAATAACTTCCAACGTCAAATATTCCTTTTGTTTGTCCATTATTATTTGAAGGTTGTAGTAATCGTCCTCAATGTATCGCCACAGTTCTCCTGTATACCTCCTAGGATCTTGAAAGAAACTAGGAATCTCAATCTTATATGATATCTTTAGGAACTCCATGTAATCTCACAACAAATTTGATTTAAGCCTTTGCAAGTTGTTCCTTTCTCCAAGTCTCCTTCATCAGTTCCAGACACTGTGGACTTAGACAATCTATCCATCACAATACAAATGAAACGATCGCTCTTAATCATTAATACGCCTTTACCGAATCCTTTTACAACTTGTCCTTTCCTGGGTGTATTTCACCTTCCTTCCATTATATTTCACTTCAACTTCTTTCTCTTAAATGCATATTTAAGTTTATTTCCATGACCAATAAAATAGCACATCCTCCTACGAATTCGTCCCAAATTCACATTCTCTTCTTGATTTTCCAGCATACCCTCGAATATCGTTAATCTCAAGCTCTAGTTATCCCAACATTTTCTTTACTTTCCTACTTTGTATCAATCCACCACATTACCTTCACTTTCATAACATTGAATGCCTCACCCATAGTCCTTTATCAACTCCAATCATTCCTTTTCTACATAATTAAATCCTTGTGTGTGAGAGTCTATCTCAATCTTTAAACTTCATTGAAATAATCATATTTCCATACAAAATTTATTTCACGTTTATATTCCCCATAAACATTCTTTTACTCTCCATTAATACATTCACTTGTCTATTATACTTGAAAATCCATCGTGGACCCCTTTTTTTTTTTTTTTTTTTTTTTCACTTCCATTATCCAACTTAAAGACCTCAAATAACAACTAATGTATTGTCCATAATTCACCACTTCTATCCCTGTTACACCAACAATTCCTCTATACTTTATCACAAGGTCAAATGCCAATTTCGAAACGTCCTCTTTCAAATATTCTTACTTAATATTGGTTCATATCCTCAAGTCTATCCTTAAAATCATATTGCTCCTTTCATTTGATCAAACATATCGTCTCTTTTAATTAAAAGATAAGTTATTCTCCATTGTCACCTTGATCAATCAATCTTCCTAAGCCACTTTACAAATACAAATTTTCATCCCTTCACTTAACAAATTCATGCGCTTCCCAAGGCGATGTAACTTTCTTTCAATGCCTTACCACCGTATTCTTTAACTCCTTTAAATAATGCAACAATAATCCTTTCTTCACATAAAAGACGTCCTTATATTATTTCCAAAGTTCAATAATTTCAATACCTTTAAGTATATTAATTCTTCACGGTTTTAAATTTTAACCTCCAAGAATTTCTTAAGCCTCCTTCCTGCTTCTTCTTATTCCAAAAAATATCTTTTTAAAACTCCTTTAGCCATCTTGTTGATCTTTCACCCACCTTCTTTATGGTTTTGATCCCTTATCCTCATCCTTAGTCTCACCCCTTTTTATAAAATTCAGTCAAACTCCTAAAAACATTATATGTTGACAATTATCATTGGAGCTCATATAAAGATCATCATCCTTTAACTTGTTCCTTGGGCTTCTAAGCAGTACTACTTTCTTGAAAACTTTGAGATCTTAACTATTTGGAGTGCTACTTTAAAACAAACAATCTTTTCATTTCCACCCAAACTTCACTACATGTTCCTTCCATGTGCATGAAAGCTCGGTAAAACTTATTTTGAGTTTGCTAACTCAAATGTCCCTCAGATAGGATTAGGTGTATTCACAACTTATTAGTTCCCATTGACATGATAAAATCAACTCCTTCCAGTATTTATTATACAAACTTTCATTCCCTCTCAAATTCTCAAGACACATTTTGCCTTTAAACATCTTGCATATAGTTCTTTAACTCAATCCTCAAAACTTTGGGAATTGATCTCCCTTTGGTGTTTAGATGGTTTTCACTCTTTAACACTATTTAGTACACTTTCATCCACTATAGGATTATTGGTGGTTATATCATCCTTGGCAATTATTCAAGTATGCCTTACTACCTTGTTCAAATCATTTCCATTACTGGAATTGTTTCTTGTCACCATACTTCCTGATGATAAAACTGGATGCTATATAGGTTGAGTTGAAATACTTAGCTTTCTCTTGTTCTAATCAAAACATCAACCAATAAATTCAATCAAGGGACAATTATTATTTAATTCGAATTAAGGTTTGAGGTAACATATGTTTGTCCTCATTTCCAATAATTCAAATGCACAAAATTATGATTGATAAACAATCATAGTTCATATAATTAAACAAGCAATCAAAAATATAAATATCCCCATGACTGCTACCCAAAAAGGAGAGAAAGAAATTAGTAGCTCTTGGAAAACAATAGAAATCATAAGGTCGTTGAACAACTCTAAAAGAGTAGGTGAATAAGTTCAAGAACTTTCTTCAAAATGATAGCTTTGCTATTACTCCTTAACGTAAGATAATTATCTTCATATCCCAAGGTTAATAAGTAAATACTCCTAACTTTTAGATGATATTCTCAAGGTTCGACAAAACAAAAGTCCTCAATATTCCAACAAAATCATGATTTCTCAATGCTCCCATCATATATTAATATATATATATATATACTCAATTCTCTATCCCAAACTCAATAACTTTAATCATAAGAAATGATAAGTCACTAAGCTTACAACGTCAAACTCCAATTGCTTCGGATTGAGTATCCCTCACCTCATATAATAACTTCCATCCTCATTCATCTCTAATCAATTCTAATGCTCACCTTTCTTGGGCTCTTGTTCAATTTTGGTTCATACTCAACCTTGTATTCAAAGACAAAACATATTCCTCAAATGGGTATAGAATCACAATTTTCCCAATTGCAAGCTCTTTAATCAATAGTATTAATCTCTTAATTCTCATACCTTTGTCTCGATACACAAGTGCACAAAACTCAAAAACTCATTCTAATAACTAGACAAGGTATCTTAACAACATGCTATCCCAAAACACAATACTCACACCTATGTGATGATGTGTATCCCAAGTTATCTTCCAAAATACCTCTCTAATAAGGAAATTGAAGCAAACAATCCTAAAATAAGCAATTGAACTCTCAAAATCCTTAACATTCCTCGAAATTCTCATCATGATAACTCACAAGGTATGAGTTTAGGGATCCTACAAAAAAAAAACGGGTTTGACCATCAAAAGGAAAACCCTTCCCATAACAATATAATACAGTTCTTGTAGAAAATTAAGTTCGGTGTTCAATCAAACAATCTTGATAGCTCACATATAATAATTCACATATTGCATGCTTTCATCAATAAACATTTAGTCATACAACATGTTTGAACACCTCATATAAAAATATGCACATAGGGAAGAAATTAAATTCTAGCCTATATGCCCTTTCTTCTCCTACCCAAACTCACCAACATGCTAATAAAAGCTTTAAACACATAATTCTTACCTCAATCCTTGTTTTCCTGCAAAAAGCACAAACTAAAAATATTTTTGACTCCTCTTTTTAAAATAAAAGTTGAAAATAAGCTTCGAAAAAGGGCCAAAATATTCGGTCATCACAAAAAAAAAAATATTCGGACATACTATAAAATTTCGGATGTCCAAACTAAAAATTTCGGACCTCATAAAAAAAAAGTAAATAGATATTTTGGTCCTCTTTTAATAAAAATAAAGTAAAATAACTCGATTTTAAAACTACTTTATTAAATAAGCACTTGGCCAAGTTTTAAACAAAATACTTTAAAACACGTTTTTGGCTTTAGTGGTAATAAAAATCTCAACCAAAGCTCCCAGATACCACTTTGTAACACCCTAGAAATTCCTTTCCTTTAAATACACACTTTACTCTTTTTAAAATACGATTTAGGAATATCTAAGACATTACCGCCACCGTGAAAACGGCTAAGGCAATTATCAAAGACACACAGCGGAAGACTCAACTCAAAACCATTCAAAAACGAGTCAACTTAAAAGTCAACCAAAGTCAAACGAAGTCAAATAAAATCAACCTACAACTTGGAACCATTGAAGGCCCTTATCAAAACCAATTAAATTACGAAAAACCTTTGCATTAGTCTCATAAGCACAACATAATATAATATTTGAAAGCAATAAAGCACATCTCAACTAATAGAAACTAGCATGATTCGCTCTTCACTCATGCCCCGTCATGAATATGTTTCAACACCTGAAAAGATTATCTCCACTTGTCCCCACTACTCTCCATTAAAATGGATCATCGTAGGGCCAAGATAAAGACATAGCCAGACACAAACAACACACACAATCAGCAAAGCTGAGTACATAAGCGTATTTAAACACACTAACATGCAACTCCTAGCATCACACATACTTACCTCATTGCACCTGTTTACAAGCACCCACAACAAACAACAAGACTCTTTAACTGGACACTAAATAATTTATTTAGCGTTGATTACGCATCGAACGGGTTTCCAACTAAACCTTCCTCAATAAATTGAGGACCACTGACACGGGAGCTAACCGTGCCAGCATCACCTATGCCACACATTGGTGGCGGAATTCCAGCGCATAATAATAATAATAAAAGGGAATATATAGCGTCCTGTACTCCATTAGAAGTTATGGTTAAATATAAAACCCCATAACTCCCCCCATATGTTCATACTCAAGGTATATACGTTCCAAGAGTTTTGGTGAGTAATCTCTTTCACTTTACGTTGTTTACATATTATTAGACTTGGTGATGACTCTCAAAGCATAACAATTCAATCATCGATAATAATTCAACCATTCAAACATACCAATTTAATTCTTGAATATTTAGTGACCACATAATATTTAATGTTGAACCCTTTTTAATTCTACCTCAGTGTCATAGACACTGTAAACGCATAAAGCGCCAACAATCCTATCCCTCGGTGTTAAAAACACCTTAAGTGCACAAAGGCACCAACATACAATTTATTCCTTGTGTACATAGACACTTATATAGCTCCTTCTTCATGCTTAAAGCATCAATAAAAATTATATGAACCATAATAAAATTCCTTTTCAATATTCCAAACATAATTAAACAATTAGTTTAATTAAACATACTCTCTAACATGCCATAAATAAATATGTAGTCCACATAATCATGCCAAAATATAATTTTCCAATCCATAGATCATCACAAATAATTCATGCTTCACAATTCAATCACCAACACCAATAATTCACAAATCAATACGTGAACCTTAACATGATACTACTTGTAATTGATTGAAATTAAGCCTAGCATGATTCTACATCATCAAATATGCTAAGTACGCGAACGTACCTCAATTAAGCCCATAAAGTGGCCGAAAATACTACAACAATTCCCGAATCAAGTCTCCTACATAAAGGAACAATAATACTAAATTAATTACTCTTGTATGCACAATTTCCAGCAACTTAAACTCACTTTAAACTATTTAGGATAATCTGAAAATTATTTAAAAACCCTTAATTAAACTCTTTTTTAATGGGTAATTAAACCCTTTTAAATAAAATCATGATTCTACTACTTTGATTAAAATTTCAGCAACATAACTTTGTTAAAAACTACTTAAAACTCATCAAAAATCATATCTTTATCTTACTTTATAATCAAAATCAATGGGTATTCAAAATCCCCAATTTGATTGATATAAGAACCCTAAAAATTACATCTTTAATAAATTAGAAACCCTTACTTTAATCATATTCAAATCTGAAAATAATACTTATAATAATAATCTGAAATTATATCTTTTAATCATTTAAAACATGATTTGATACTAAATTAACCATTTTGAAACTAATAAAATCAAAACTAAACTAGTAAATAAAAATAAGAAAAGGAAGAGGAAGAGAGGAACCAAGCCAAAGAGGTGGTGGCTGGCGGCCTGCTGCTGGCCGGAGGTGGCAGCGGCGCCGGCGAGCAGCTGCGGTGGAGCCGCGGCAGCAGCGAGGTGGAGGCAGCGGTGTTCCTACGGGAAGACAAAGAAGAGGTTAGAGGAAAATAAAGGAGAAAAAGAAAAGAAAGAAAAGAGGAGAAGGGAAAGGCGTGGCTGCTGGGGTCGCCGGCAGGTGGCCGACGGCGGCTGGCCGTTTCCGACGGCGGCAGCAGCACGAGGTGGCGGCTGCTCTGTTCTCACGAGAAGAAGAAGAAGAAGAAGAAGAAGAGGAAAGAAAAGAAAGAAAAGGAAAAGGAAAAGGAAAAAGAGAAAATAAAAAATAAAATAAATCTTGACCCTTTGACCTTTTTTTTTAGTGGCAAATTTGGGGATCAAAGAGATATTTATAGGATAGGGTAAATTGTAATTATTTGGGCCTCATAAGGAATGGTATGATGGGAAAAATAATTGGCCCAAATAAATAAGTAAATAAAATGATTAGCCTTATAGTGAAAATGGGCTACATTTGGATTAATTAGTTATTAACCCAAAACTAGTTTTATTAATATATTCCAATAATTAAAATCGTTTTGACCCAAAATATATTTTATTATTAAATAAATAAAATATAAAATGCGTTAAAAATACGGGGTATTACAGTCTACCCCCCTTAAAAGAAGTTTCGTCCCCGAAACTTGGGTACGAAAACAAGAAAAGGTTCGCTTGAAAACGAATAAGTGCTTGTAAATTCTAAAAATATCCTTAATATTTTTAGTTGCTGTACTTTTGTGACACTTACTTTCTACCTCATCTATTCAATCACACACAAACTAGTGTGTAAAGTAACCAACTTATTAACCAACTTACACAAACTAGTGTATAAGATAACAACTTTACTTACATACTTACACAAAATAACGTTTAAACTATTAGACTATCTAACAAACTCACACTCCTTCACACTACTATTAGTGTAAGATTCAACTTTGGTAATAAACTTACACATTCTTGTGTGTAAAGCAAATAAACTAAATAACAAAATCAGTGTAAAGCTGACCGAAAAAGCACTTAAAATGCCAAAATTGAGGGAAAAGTGCGCAATTCTATCGCACTCTACCCCCCTTAAAGAAAACAAGTTACGCCCCCGTAACTCCACTTAATTCAACTTTAGAGTTATGCTTTTCTCTTTCGCTTTCCATCCTTGGTATAATCATAATACTTCTCTTTATTCATTCTTGTTGCAAGTACTAAAAGTCTCATCAATTCCGTACTCATTAGGCCAAAAATAATCAATACCCTCTATACTCTCTTGTACCAATCTTCTAGTAAAAGTAAGAAGCACGATTGAATTGCTATTTAAAACCTTGATTTTGTTAAGCTTTCTCTTGATTAAATTGGTTACCCGCAATAGTTTCCTTTGTAATTCATACCTTTAGTCAATGTTGTTTCACAATGACTCATGAAAAATGTCTTATACCTTACCAAGGTCCAATAATATACAAGTTATTTGCCACTTTACCAATTCTATGCAAATTCATATATTTCTAAATTCCTTGGCTCATTCTCTTTATTCTTCCATACTTTAACTTGCACCACTTAATCCGTTCATGGACACTTTTCTTGCTTCTCCATGACTTTACTCGTTTGAAGTCCTAAGACGATCTTCTCACTAATGTTTCCCGGCATAGTGAACTTTCTATACCAACCTCGAAATGTTGCCATGCCAATGTGGGCTTTCATGGTTATCTTGCATTTGTTTCCTCTCCAATGCTTCATGCTCTTTAATAACTTCCAACGTCAAATATTCCTTTTGTTTGTCCATTATTATTTGAAGGTTGTAGTAATCGTCCTCAATGTATCGCCACAGTTCTCCTGTATACCTCCTAGGATCTTGAAAGAAACTAGGAATCTCAATCTTATATGATATCTTTAGGAACTCCATGTAATCTCACAACAAATTTGATTTAAGCCTTTGCAAGTTGTTCCTTTCTCCAAGTCTCCTTCATCAGTTCCAGACACTGTGGACTTAGACAATCTATCCATCACAATACAAATGAAACGATCGCTCTTAATCATTAATACGCCTTTACCGAATCCTTTTACAACTTGTCCTTTCCTGGGTGTATTTCACCTTCCTTCCATTATATTTCACTTCAACTTCTTTCTCTTAAATGCATATTTAAGTTTATTTCCATGACCAATAAAATAGCACATCCTCCTACGAATTCGTCCCAAATTCACATTCTCTTCTTGATTTTCCAGCATACCCTCGAATATCGTTAATCTCAAGCTCTAGTTATCCCAACATTTTCTTTACTTTCCTACTTTGTATCAATCCACCACATTACCTTCACTTTCATAACATTGAATGCCTCACCCATAGTCCTTTATCAACTCCAATCATTCCTTTTCTACATAATTAAATCCTTGTGTGTGAGAGTCTATCTCAATCTTTAAACTTCATTGAAATAATCATATTTCCATACAAAATTTATTTCACGTTTATATTCCCCATAAACATTCTTTTACTCTCCATTAATACATTCACTTGTCTATTATACTTGAAAATCCATCGTGGACCCCTTTTTTTTTTTTTTTTTTTTCACTTCCATTATCCAACTTAAAGACCTCAAATAACAACTAATGTATTGTCCATAATTCACCACTTCTATCCCTGTTACACCAACAATTCCTCTATACTTTATCACAAGGTCAAATGCCAATTTCGAAACGTCCTCTTTCAAATATTCTTACTTAATATTGGTTCATATCCTCAAGTCTATCCTTAAAATCATATTGCTCCTTTCATTTGATCAAACATATCGTCTCTTTTAATTAAAAGATAAGTTATTCTCCATTGTCACCTTGATCAATCAATCTTCCTAAGCCACTTTACAAATACAAATTTTCATCCCTTCACTTAACAAATTCATGCGCTTCCCAAGGCGATGTAACTTTCTTTCAATGCCTTACCACCGTATTCTTTAACTCCTTTAAATAATGCAACAATAATCCTTTCTTCACATAAAAGACGTCCTTATATTATTTCCAAAGTTCAATAATTTCAATACCTTTAAGTATATTAATTCTTCACGGTTTTAAATTTTAACCTCCAAGAATTTCTTAAGCCTCCTTCCTGCTTCTTCTTATTCCAAAAAATATCTTTTTAAAACTCCTTTAGCCATCTTGTTGATCTTTCACCCACCTTCTTTATGGTTTTGATCCCTTATCCTCATCCTTAGTCTCACCCCTTTTTATAAAATTCAGTCAAACTCCTAAAAACATTATATGTTGACAATTATCATTGGAGCTCATATAAAGATCATCATCCTTTAACTTGTTCCTTGGGCTTCTAAGCAGTACTACTTTCTTGAAAACTTTGAGATCTTAACTATTTGGAGTGCTACTTTAAAACAAACAATCTTTTCATTTCCACCCAAACTTCACTACATGTTCCTTCCATGTGCATGAAAGCTCGGTAAAACTTATTTTGAGTTTGCTAACTCAAATGTCCCTCAGATAGGATTAGGTGTATTCACAACTTATTAGTTCCCATTGACATGATAAAATCAACTCCTTCCAGTATTTATTATACAAACTTTCATTCCCTCTCAAATTCTCAAGACACATTTTGCCTTTAAACATCTTGCATATAGTTCTTTAACTCAATCCTCAAAACTTTGGGAATTGATCTCCCTTTGGTGTTTAGATGGTTTTCACTCTTTAACACTATTTAGTACAATTTCATCCACTATAGGATTATTGGTGGTTATATCATCCTTGGCAATTATTCAAGTATGCCTTACTACCTTGTTCAAATCATTTCCATTACTGGAATTGTTTCTTGTCACCATACTTCCTGATGATAAAACTGGATGCTATATAGGTTGAGTTGAAATACTTAGCTTTCTCTTGTTCTAATCAAAACATCAACCAATAAATTCAATCAAGGGACAATTATTATTTAATTCGAATTAAGGTTTGAGGTAACATATGTTTGTCCTCATTTCCAATAATTCAAATGCACAAAATTATGATTGATAAACAATCATAGTTCATATAATTAAACAAGCAATCAAAAATATAAATATCCCCATGACTGCTACCCAAAAAGGAGAGAAAGAAATTAGTAGCTCTTGGAAAACAATAGAAATCATAAGGTCGTTGAACAACTCTAAAAGAGTAGGTGAATAAGTTCAAGAACTTTCTTCAAAATGATAGCTTTGCTATTACTCCTTAACGTAAGATAATTATCTTCATATCCCAAGGTTAATAAGTAAATACTCCTAACTTTTAGATGATATTCTCAAGGTTCGACAAAACAAAAGTCCTCAATATTCCAACAAAATCATGATTTCTCAATGCTCCCATCATATATTAATATATATATATATATACTCAATTCTCTATCCCAAACTCAATAACTTTAATCATAAGAAATGATAAGTCACTAAGCTTACAACGTCAAACTCCAATTGCTTCGGATTGAGTATCCCTCACCTCATATAATAACTTCCATCCTCATTCATCTCTAATCAATTCTAATGCTCACCTTTCTTGGGCTCTTGTTCAATTTTGGTTCATACTCAACCTTGTATTCAAAGACAAAACATATTCCTCAAATGGGTATAGAATCACAATTTTCCCAATTGCAAGCTCTTTAATCAATAGTATTAATCTCTTAATTCTCATACCTTTGTCTCGATACACAAGTGCACAAAACTCAAAAACTCATTCTAATAACTAGACAAGGTATCTTAACAACATGCTATCCCAAAACACAATACTCACACCTATGTGATGATGTGTATCCCAAGTTATCTTCCAAAATACCTCTCTAATAAGGAAATTGAAGCAAACAATCCTAAAATAAGCAATTGAACTCTCAAAATCCTTAACATTCCTCGAAATTCTCATCATGATAACTCACAAGGTATGAGTTTAGGGATCCTACAAAAAAAAAACGGGTTTGACCATCAAAAGGAAAACCCTTCCCATAACAATATAATACAGTTCTTGTAGAAAATTAAGTTCGGTGTTCAATCAAACAATCTTGATAGCTCACATATAATAATTCACATATTGCATGCTTTCATCAATAAACATTTAGTCATACAACATGTTTGAACACCTCATATAAAAATATGCACATAGGGAAGAAATTAAATTCTAGCCTATATGCCCTTTCTTCTCCTACCCAAACTCACCAACATGCTAATAAAAGCTTTAAACACATAATTCTTACCTCAATCCTTGTTTTCCTGCAAAAAGCACAAACTAAAAATATTTTTGACTCCTCTTTTTAAAATAAAAGTTGAAAATAAGCTTCGAAAAAGGGCCAAAATATTCGGTCATCACAAAAAAAAAATATTCGGACATACTATAAAATTTCGGATGTCCAAACTAAAAATTTCGGACCTCATAAAAAAAAAGTAAATAGATATTTTGGTCCTCTTTTAATAAAAATAAAGTAAAATAACTCGATTTTAAAACTACTTTATTAAATAAGCACTTGGCCAAGTTTTAAACAAAATACTTTAAAACACGTTTTTGGCTTTAGTGGTAATAAAAATCTCAACCAAAGCTCCCAGATACCACTTTGTAACACCCTAGAAATTCCTTTCCTTTAAATACACACTTTACTCTTTTTAAAATACGATTTAGGAATATCTAAGACATTACCGCCACCGTGAAAACGGCTAAGGCAATTATCAAAGACACACAGCGGAAGACTCAACTCAAAACCATTCAAAAACGAGTCAACTTAAAAGTCAACCAAAGTCAAACGAAGTCAAATAAAATCAACCTACAACTTGGAACCATTGAAGGCCCTTATCAAAACCAATTAAATTACGAAAAACCTTTGCATTAGTCTCATAAGCACAACATAATATAATATTTGAAAGCAATAAAGCACATCTCAACTAATAGAAACTAGCATGATTCGCTCTTCACTCATGCCCCGTCATGAATATGTTTCAACACCTGAAAAGATTATCTCCACTTGTCCCCACTACTCTCCATTAAAATGGATCATCGTAGGGCCAAGATAAAGACATAGCCAGACACAAACAACACACACAATCAGCAAAGCTGAGTACATAAGCGTATTTAAACACACTAACATGCAACTCCTAGCATCACACATACTTACCTCATTGCACCTGTTTACAAGCACCCACAACAAACAACAAGACTCTTTAACTGGACACTAAATAATTTATTTAGCGTTGATTACGCATCGAACGGGTTTCCAACTAAACCTTCCTCAATAAATTGAGGACCACTGACACGGGAGCTAACCGTGCCAGCATCACCTATGCCACACATTGGTGGCGGAATTCCAGCGCATAATAATAATAATAAAAGGGAATATATAGCGTCCTGTACTCCATTAGAAGTTATGGTTAAATATAAAACCCCATAACTCCCCCCATATGTTCATACTCAAGGTATATACGTTCCAAGAGTTTTGGTGAGTAATCTCTTTCACTTTACGTTGTTTACATATTATTAGACTTGGTGATGACTCTCAAAGCATAACAATTCAATCATCGATAATAATTCAACCATTCAAACATACCAATTTAATTCTTGAATATTTAGTGACCACATAATATTTAATGTTGAACCCTTTTTAATTCTACCTCAGTGTCATAGACACTGTAAACGCATAAAGCGCCAACAATCCTATCCCTCGGTGTTAAAAACACCTTAAGTGCACAAAGGCACCAACATACAATTTATTCCTTGTGTACATAGACACTTATATAGCTCCTTCTTCATGCTTAAAGCATCAATAAAAATTATATGAACCATAATAAAATTCCTTTTCAATATTCCAAACATAATTAAACAATTAGTTTAATTAAACATACTCTCTAACATGCCATAAATAAATATGTAGTCCA
Organism: Chenopodium album; assembly: GCF_948465745.1. Lineage (NCBI taxonomy): Eukaryota > Viridiplantae > Streptophyta > Magnoliopsida > Caryophyllales > Amaranthaceae > Chenopodium > Chenopodium album. The sequence continues at coordinate 34,210,955 of NC_137852.1, forward strand.
CATAATCATGCCAAAATATAATTTTCCAATCCATAGATCATCACAAATAATTCATGCTTCACAATTCAATCACCAACACCAATAATTCACAAATCAATACGTGAACCTTAACATGATACTACTTGTAATTGATTGAAATTAAGCCTAGCATGATTCTACATCATCAAATATGCTAAGTACGCGAACGTACCTCAATTAAGCCCATAAAGTGGCCGAAAATACTACAACAATTCCCGAATCAAGTCTCCTACATAAAGGAACAATAATACTAAATTAATTACTCTTGTATGCACAATTTCCAGCAACTTAAACTCACTTTAAACTATTTAGGATAATCTGAAAATTATTTAAAAACCCTTAATTAAACTCTTTTTTAATGGGTAATTAAACCCTTTTAAATAAAATCATGATTCTACTACTTTGATTAAAATTTCAGCAACATAACTTTGTTAAAAACTACTTAAAACTCATCAAAAATCATATCTTTATCTTACTTTATAATCAAAATCAATGGGTATTCAAAATCCCCAATTTGATTGATATAAGAACCCTAAAAATTACATCTTTAATAAATTAGAAACCCTTACTTTAATCATATTCAAATCTGAAAATAATACTTATAATAATAATCTGAAATTATATCTTTTAATCATTTAAAACATGATTTGATACTAAATTAACCATTTTGAAACTAATAAAATCAAAACTAAACTAGTAAATAAAAATAAGAAAAGGAAGAGGAAGAGAGGAACCAAGCCAAAGAGGTGGTGGCTGGCGGCCTGCTGCTGGCCGGAGGTGGCAGCGGCGCCGGCGAGCAGCTGCGGTGGAGCCGCGGCAGCAGCGAGGTGGAGGCAGCGGTGTTCCTACGGGAAGACAAAGAAGAGGTTAGAGGAAAATAAAGGAGAAAAAGAAAAGAAAGAAAAGAGGAGAGGGGAAAGGCGTGGCTGCTGGGGTCGCCGGCAGGTGGCCGACGGCGGCTGGCCGTTTCCGACGGCGGCAGCAGCACGAGGTGGCGGCTGCTCTGTTCTCACGGGAAGAAGAAGAAGAAGAGGAAAGAAAAGAAAGAAAAGGAAAAGGAAAAGGAAAAAGAGAAAATAAAAAATAAAATAAATCTTGACCCTTTGACCTTTTTTTTTAGTGGCAAATTTGGGGATCAAAGAGATATTTATAGGATAGGGTAAATTGTAATTATTTGGGCCTCATAAGGAATGGTATGATGGGAAAAATAATTGGCCCAAATAAATAAGTAAATAAAATGATTAGCCTTATAGTGAAAATGGGCTACATTTGGATTAATTAGTTATTAACCCAAAACTAGTTTTATTAATATATTCCAATAATTAAAATAGTTTTGACCCAAAATATATTTTATTATTAAATAAATAAAATATAAAATGCGTTAAAAATACGGGGTATTACAGTCTACCCCCCTTAAAAGAAGTTTCGTCCCCGAAACTTGGGTACGAAAACAAGAAAAGGTTCGCTTGAAAACGAATAAGTGCTTGTAAATTCTAAAAATATCCTTAATATTTTTAGTTGCTGTACTTTTGTGACACTTACTTTCTACCTCATCTATTCAATCACACACAAACTAGTGTGTAAAGTAACCAACTTATTAACCAACTTACACAAACTAGTGTATAAGATAACAACTTTACTTACATACTTACACAAAATAACGTTTAAACTATTAGACTATCTAACAAACTCACACTCCTTCACACTACTATTAGTGTAAGATTCAACTTTGGTAATAAACTTACACATTCTTGTGTGTAAAGCAAATAAACTAAATAACAAAATCAGTGTAAAGCTGACCGAAAAAGCACTTAAAATGCCCAAATTGAGGGAAAAGTGCGCAATTCTATCGCACTCTACCCCCCTTAAAGAAAACAAGTTACGCCCCCGTAACTCCACTTAATTCAACTTTAGAGTTATGCTTTTCTCTTTCGCTTTCCATCCTTGGTATAATCATAATACTTCTCTTTATTCATTCTTGTTGCAAGTACTAAAAGTCTCATCAATTCCGTACTCATTAGGCCAAAAATAATCAATACCCTCTATACTCTCTTGTACCAATCTTCTAGTAAATGTAAGAAGCACGATTGAATTGCTATTTAAAACCTTGATTTTGTTAAGCTTTCTCTTGATTAAATTGGTTACCCGCAATAGTTTCCTTTGTAATTCATACCTTTAGTCAATGTTGTTTCACAATGACTCATGAAAAATGTCTTATACCTTACCAAGGTCCAATAATATACAAGTTATTTGCCACTTTACCAATTCTATGCAAATTCATATATTTCTAAATTCCTTGGCTCATTCTCTTTATTCTTCCATACTTTAACTTGCACCACTTAATCCGTTCATGGACACTTTTCTTGCTTCTCCATGACTTTACTCGTTTGAAGTCCTAAGACGATCTTCTCACTAATGTTTCCCGGCATAGTGAACTTTCTATACCAACCTCGAAATGTTGCCATGCCAATGTGGGCTTTCATGGTTATCTTGCATTTGTTTCCTCTCCAATGCTTCATGCTCTTTAATAACTTCCAACGTCAAATATTCCTTTTGTTTGTCCATTATTATTTGAAGGTTGTAGTAATCGTCCTCAATGTATCGCCACAGTTCTCCTGTATACCTCCTAGGATCTTGAAAGAAACTAGGAATCTCAATCTTATATGATATCTTTAGGAACTCCATGTAATCTCACAACAAATTTGATTTAAGCCTTTGCAAGTTGTTCCTTTCTCCAAGTCTCCTTCATCAGTTCCAGACACTGTGGACTTAGACAATCTATCCATCACAATACAAATGAAACGATCGCTCTTAATCATTAATACGCCTTTACCGAATCCTTTTACAACTTGTCCTTTCCTGGGTGTATTTCACCTTCCTTCCATTATATTTCACTTCAACTTCTTTCTCTTAAATGCATATTTAAGTTTATTTCCATGACCAATAAAATAGCACATCCTCCTACGAATTCGTCCCAAATTCACATTCTCTTCTTGATTTTCCAGCATACCCTCGAATATCGTTAATCTCAAGCTCTAGTTATCCCAACATTTTCTTTACTTTCCTACTTTGTATCAATCCACCACATTACCTTCACTTTCATAACATTGAATGCCTCACCCATAGTCCTTTATCAACTCCAATCATTCCTTTTCTACATAATTAAATCCTTGTGTGTGAGAGTCTATCTCAATCTTTAAACTTCATTGAAATAATCATATTTCCATACAAAATTTATTTCACGTTTATATTCCCCATAAACATTCTTTTACTCTCCATTAATACATTCACTTGTCTATTATACTTGAAAATCCATCGTGGACCCCTTTTTTTTTTTTTTTTTTTTTCACTTCCATTATCCAACTTAAAGACCTCAAATAACAACTAATGTATTGTCCATAATTCACCACTTCTATCCCTGTTACACCAACAATTCCTCTATACTTTATCACAAGGTCAAATGCCAATTTCGAAACGTCCTCTTTCAAATATTCTTACTTAATATTGGTTCATATCCTCAAGTCTATCCTTAAAATCATATTGCTCCTTTCATTTGATCAAACATATCGTCTCTTTTAATTAAAAGATAAGTTATTCTCCATTGTCACCTTGATCAATCAATCTTCCTAAGCCACTTTACAAATACAAATTTTCATCCCTTCACTTAACAAATTCATGCGCTTCCCAAGGCGATGTAACTTTCTTTCAATGCCTTACCACCGTATTCTTTAACTCCTTTAAATAATGCAACAATAATCCTTTCTTCACATAAAAGACGTCCTTATATTATTTCCAAAGTTCAATAATTTCAATACCTTTAAGTATATTAATTCTTCACGGTTTTAAATTTTAACCTCCAAGAATTTCTTAAGCCTCCTTCCTGCTTCTTCTTATTCCAAAAAATATCTTTTTAAAACTCCTTTAGCCATCTTGTTGATCTTTCACCCACCTTCTTTATGGTTTTGATCCCTTATCCTCATCCTTAGTCTCACCCCTTTTTATAAAATTCAGTCAAACTCCTAAAAACATTATATGTTGACAATTATCATTGGAGCTCATATAAAGATCATCATCCTTTAACTTGTTCCTTGGGCTTCTAAGCAGTACTACTTTCTTGAAAACTTTGAGATCTTAACTATTTGGAGTGCTACTTTAAAACAAACAATCTTTTCATTTCCACCCAAACTTCACTACATGTTCCTTCCATGTGCATGAAAGCTCGGTAAAACTTATTTTGAGTTTGCTAACTCAAATGTCCCTCAGATAGGATTAGGTGTATTCACAACTTATTAGTTCCCATTGACATGATAAAATCAACTCCTTCCAGTATTTATTATACAAACTTTCATTCCCTCTCAAATTCTCAAGACACATTTTGCCTTTAAACATCTTGCATATAGTTCTTTAACTCAATCCTCAAAACTTTGGGAATTGATCTCCCTTTGGTGTTTAGATGGTTTTCACTCTTTAACACTATTTAGTACACTTTCATCCACTATAGGATTATTGGTGGTTATATCATCCTTGGCAATTATTCAAGTATGCCTTACTACCTTGTTCAAATCATTTCCATTACTGGAATTGTTTCTTGTCACCATACTTCCTGATGATAAAACTGGATGCTATATAGGTTGAGTTGAAATACTTAGCTTTCTCTTGTTCTAATCAAAACATCAACCAATAAATTCAATCAAGGGACAATTATTATTTAATTCGAATTAAGGTTTGAGGTAACATATGTTTGTCCTCATTTCCAATAATTCAAATGCACAAAATTATGATTGATAAACAATCATAGTTCATATAATTAAACAAGCAATCAAAAATATAAATATCCCCATGACTGCTACCCAAAAAGGAGAGAAAGAAATTAGTAGCTCTTGGAAAACAATAGAAATCATAAGGTCGTTGAACAACTCTAAAAGAGTAGGTGAATAAGTTCAAGAACTTTCTTCAAAATGATAGCTTTGCTATTACTCCTTAACGTAAGATAATTATCTTCATATCCCAAGGTTAATAAGTAAATACTCCTAACTTTTAGATGATATTCTCAAGGTTCGACAAAACAAAAGTCCTCAATATTCCAACAAAATCATGATTTCTCAATGCTCCCATCATATATTAATATATATATATATATATATACTCAATTCTCTATCCCAAACTCAATAACTTTAATCATAAGAAATGATAAGTCACTAAGCTTACAACGTCAAACTCCAATTGCTTCGGATTGAGTATCCCTCACCTCATATAATAACTTCCATCCTCATTCATCTCTAATCAATTCTAATGCTCACCTTTCTTGGGCTCTTGTTCAATTTTGGTTCATACTCAACCTTGTATTCAAAGACAAAACATATTCCTCAAATGGGTATAGAATCACAATTTTCCCAATTGCAAGCTCTTTAATCAATAGTATTAATCTCTTAATTCTCATACCTTTGTCTCGATACACAAGTGCACAAAACTCAAAAACTCATTCTAATAACTAGACAAGGTATCTTAACAACATGCTATCCCAAAACACAATACTCACACCTATGTGATGATGTGTATCCCAAGTTATCTTCCAAAATACCTCTCTAATAAGGAAATTGAAGCAAACAATCCTAAAATAAGCAATTGAACTCTCAAAATCCTTAACATTCCTCGAAATTCTCATCATGATAACTCACAAGGTATGAGTTTAGGGATCCTACAAAAAAAAAACGGGTTTGACCATCAAAAGGAAAACCCTTCCCATAACAATATAATACAGTTCTTGTAGAAAATTAAGTTCGGTGTTCAATCAAACAATCTTGATAGCTCACATATAATAATTCACATATTGCATGCTTTCATCAATAAACATTTAGTCATACAACATGTTTGAACACCTCATATAAAAATATGCACATAGGGAAGAAATTAAATTCTAGCCTATATGCCCTTTCTTCTCCTACCCAAACTCACCAACATGCTAATAAAAGCTTTAAACACATAATTCTTACCTCAATCCTTGTTTTCCTGCAAAAAGCACAAACTAAAAATATTTTTGACTCCTCTTTTTAAAATAAAAGTTGAAAATAAGCTTCGAAAAAGGGCCAAAATATTCGGTCATCACAAAAAAAAAATATTCGGACATACTATAAAATTTCGGATGTCCAAACTAAAAATTTCGGACCTCATAAAAAAAAAGTAAATAGATATTTTGGTCCTCTTTTAATAAAAATAAAGTAAAATAACTCGATTTTAAAACTACTTTATTAAATAAGCACTTGGCCAAGTTTTAAACAAAATACTTTAAAACACGTTTTTGGCTTTAGTGGTAATAAAAATCTCAACCAAAGCTCCCAGATACCACTTTGTAACACCCTAGAAATTCCTTTCCTTTAAATACACACTTTACTCTTTTTAAAATACGATTTAGGAATATCTAAGACATTACCGCCACCGTGAAAACGGCTAAGGCAATTATCAAAGACACACAGCGGAAGACTCAACTCAAAACCATTCAAAAACGAGTCAACTTAAAAGTCAACCAAAGTCAAACGAAGTCAAATAAAATCAACCTACAACTTGGAACCATTGAAGGCCCTTATCAAAACCAATTAAATTACGAAAAACCTTTGCATTAGTCTCATAAGCACAACATAATATAATATTTGAAAGCAATAAAGCACATCTCAACTAATAGAAACTAGCATGATTCGCTCTTCACTCATGCCCCGTCATGAATATGTTTCAACACCTGAAAAGATTATCTCCACTTGTCCCCACTACTCTCCATTAAAATGGATCATCGTAGGGCCAAGATAAAGACATAGCCAGACACAAACAACACACACAATCAGCAAAGCTGAGTACATAAGCGTATTTAAACACACTAACATGCAACTCCTAGCATCACACATACTTACCTCATTGCACCTGTTTACAAGCACCCACAACAAACAACAAGACTCTTTAACTGGACACTAAATAATTTATTTAGCGTTGATTACGCATCGAACGGGTTTCCAACTAAACCTTCCTCAATAAATTGAGGACCACTGACACGGGAGCTAACCGTGCCAGCATCACCTATGCCACACATTGGTGGCGGAATTCCAGCGCATAATAATAATAATAAAAGGGAATATATAGCGTCCTGTACTCCATTAGAAGTTATGGTTAAATATAAAACCCCATAACTCCCCCCATATGTTCATACTCAAGGTATATACGTTCCAAGAGTTTTGGTGAGTAATCTCTTTCACTTTACGTTGTTTACATATTATTAGACTTGGTGATGACTCTCAAAGCATAACAATTCAATCATCGATAATAATTCAACCATTCAAACATACCAATTTAATTCTTGAATATTTAGTGACCACATAATATTTAATGTTGAACCCTTTTTAATTCTACCTCAGTGTCATAGACACTGTAAACGCATAAAGCGCCAACAATCCTATCCCTCGGTGTTAAAAACACCTTAAGTGCACAAAGGCACCAACATACAATTTATTCCTTGTGTACATAGACACTTATATAGCTCCTTCTTCATGCTTAAAGCATCAATAAAAATTATATGAACCATAATAAAATTCCTTTTCAATATTCCAAACATAATTAAACAATTAGTTTAATTAAACATACTCTCTAACATGCCATAAATAAATATGTAGTCCACATAATCATGCCAAAATATAATTTTCCAATCCATAGATCATCACAAATAATTCATGCTTCACAATTCAATCACCAACACCAATAATTCACAAATCAATACGTGAACCTTAACATGATACTACTTGTAATTGATTGAAATTAAGCCTAGCATGATTCTACATCATCAAATATGCTAAGTACGCGAACGTACCTCAATTAAGCCCATAAAGTGGCCGAAAATACTACAACAATTCCCGAATCAAGTCTCCTACATAAAGGAACAATAATACTAAATTAATTACTCTTGTATGCACAATTTCCAGCAACTTAAACTCACTTTAAACTATTTAGGATAATCTGAAAATTATTTAAAAACCCTTAATTAAACTCTTTTTTAATGGGTAATTAAACCCTTTTAAATAAAATCATGATTCTACTACTTTGATTAAAATTTCAGCAACATAACTTTGTTAAAAACTACTTAAAACTCATCAAAAATCATATCTTTATCTTACTTTATAATCAAAATCAATGGGTATTCAAAATCCCCAATTTGATTGATATAAGAACCCTAAAAATTACATCTTTAATAAATTAGAAACCCTTACTTTAATCATATTCAAATCTGAAAATAATACTTATAATAATAATCTGAAATTATATCTTTTAATCATTTAAAACATGATTTGATACTAAATTAACCATTTTGAAACTAATAAAATCAAAACTAAACTAGTAAATAAAAATAAGAAAAGGAAGAGGAAGAGAGGAACCAAGCCAAAGAGGTGGTGGCTGGCGGCCTGCTGCTGGCCGGAGGTGGCAGCGGCGCCGGCGAGCAGCTGCGGTGGAGCCGCGGCAGCAGCGAGGTGGAGGCAGCGGTGTTCCTACGGGAAGACAAAGAAGAGGTTAGAGGAAAATAAAGGAGAAAAAGAAAAGAAAGAAAAGAGGAGAGGGGAAAGGCGTGGCTGCTGGGGTCGCCGGCAGGTGGCCGACGGCGGCTGGCCGTTTCCGACGGCGGCAGCAGCACGAGGTGGCGGCTGCTCTGTTCTCACGGGAAGAAGAAGAAGAAGAAGAAGAGGAAAGAAAAGAAAGAAAAGGAAAAGGAAAAGGAAAAAGAGAAAATAAAAAATAAAATAAATCTTGACCCTTTGACCTTTTTTTTTAGTGGCAAATTTGGGGATCAAAGAGATATTTATAGGATAGGGTAAATTGTAATTATTTGGGCCTCATAAGGAATGGTATGATGGGAAAAATAATTGGCCCAAATAAATAAGTAAATAAAATGATTAGCCTTATAGTGAAAATGGGCTACATTTGGATTAATTAGTTATTAACCCAAAACTAGTTTTATTAATATATTCCAATAATTAAAATAGTTTTGACCCAAAATATATTTTATTATTAAATAAATAAAATATAAAATGCGTTAAAAATACGGGGTATTACAATTCCTCAATAAAGCTCCATTGTTCAGAGACGAGTGAACATCAACAATAGCAAGATGGCATTCTCTAGCTTGTAGAAGGTCGTCAAAATGCAACAAAACGGTTACCCAAGAGACGTGTGCTCGACGATGCAAGATACGCGTTTCTTAACTCTTTTATCTGTTTAACTAATGATTAGTTTGTAGGTATCGGCGTTATAAGAATGATTTGGAATCGCAGAACGTTTTGAATCATTCTCCGTCCCTATCGATACTTTGACTTTCGTTTTCGAAACATAAGTTTCTCCAAACTCAGTCAAAGTGGGGGCTTCTGTAGACACCCATTTGTGTCTCCTCAAAACCAAACTCAGTAATGAATACCTGTCACGTCGAAACATAATCGAATGAGGTGAAAGTGTGAAAAGTCAAGTGTTGCGGTTAGTTTTTATTAAAAATCCTACTTTCTGTTTTCGAAAACCATTTCTATTTTATGAAAACGTCTAATTCAGTTTATTTTGGTCCATGATAAGGGTCCAATAATGGTGTAGTTGGATGGGGTTTGAAAAGACCTTTCCAACGATATATTATAAGCCCAATTCCGATGAATAATGAGGAAGTTATGGCTAAAATACTAAACTGGGCCCAAACCGGATTTTACCTACGACCCAATGATCATGAGGAGGGTCCAAAGGTTAAATCCTATTCCAAAACTAATTAGGATTGATTAGAATCTTTTATAAGTTTCTAAAATATCTTAGTTATCCTTTTTTAAAAAGATAAGATCATAGAATTTGATTTGAATATAAACTTTCCTTTTTTAAAACTTTTCTAATTCTATTCGGATTTAAACATGTTCAAAGATAGTCAGATATTATTTTCGTGCCTCATATTTTTTATCCAAATTTTATATGTTTGGATAGATCTTGAAATTATCTTTCCAATGATATATTATAATAATAAATCCGAGCTATAACGAAAAAGATATTAAAGATATACGAAACACTATCCAAAACTGACACCCTTTCACTATTTCGTCTATATCTCTTAATCTACAAAATATTTTAATCTGATTCTAATTGCATTAGAAAGTAGACTTCAAGAGCTTTCCAACAACATATTATATGACTTATTTGGACTTCTAGATCATAAGATATGATTAAAACAAAATCCGCAAAAAACTGTCTTGTCGCGAAACGACGGGCTTGTCGCCTCGCGACAGACTCTGTCGCCTGGCGACAAGATAAATCTTTGGCGACAAGGTCGGTTTGATTAGCGACAGCGTGGAGTTTTATTCCTTATCAAATTCTATGATTTTTCGGACTGTTTTCTTATAAATAGGGTCCGAACCTCTGTCTTTAATCATCAACTTTCATCAATCAACTCTCTTCCTTAATTCTCTCTTTTCTCTCTTGAGCAATATATGCTTTCTCTCTCTCTCTTTCTAAACTAACTTTTTACAAACAATATTCCGCATTCACAAGATCTTGAATCTCTTAGCCAAGTTCGAAGTTGCCTTCGCCCTAGACATGAAAGGTTGATATTTTCTGAGGGTTTGGTCCAAAACTAGTCAAAACTTTATTTAATTTGATTTCTAATTAAATTCTTTAATTATTCTTTATTATTTTTATTGAAGTTTACTAACTTGTGTATTTTGTTATTAGAAAGAGGTACGAGGCTTCAAAGTAAGTAAATTAGCTTACTCCCTATTTCTTTCACAATGTAGATTGCATGATTATTATTGTTTAATATTCCTAGTATCATGTTAGGATGTTATTTAATGCTTTCTAGTATCATGTTTAGGGTGCCTTTAATTCTTTCTAATATTATATTAGCATGTTAGTATCATGTTAGATTTAAAGCTTTGATCTTTATTGCTTAGTGACATGCTAGGATTTGTTATTAATCTTGTTAGTATCATGCCTAGGATCTTGCTATTATTATTAAGCTTTATTATGCCTTATCATGTTATTATCATCGTTATTATTATTTATTGTTTATTGTCATGTTGCTTGATTTATATTATTGTTATTGCTTGATCACACCTTTTATGCTTGTTAAAGGGAATTTGTACTTGAAATCACGCTTAATAAGATAATTATTAATTTGGTTTAGGCTAATGTGATTTTAACTCAAGTGATCGCCAATAATAGTATTATTTGTGCATTAATATTCAACCAACATAGATTAAACAGGTTAGGATTAATACAATGTTTGTATGTTATTCGAAAAGCGCGCATGAATACAAGCAGAACAAAGTAGAGGTCTATTTTATAGGGCGGATCCTTTCTTTTGTAGATTGGATTCGTACCCTCATCCCCGGACCCTGTTTGGTTCAAGACCTTATGGAGTAGTTGATGGTCCTTTTGGATTGTCTTTTAGGTTTACAAGTTCCTAAAACTTGTTAGCGACTCTTTTTGCTCTTTGTCTTTCCCTTTGGAACGCCACCGTACTTTAGTGTATGATCACAGTGGGGTTCAAGTTTGGGGTTATCATAATGCTTGAAATATTCCCTACAACTCCAAATGCGATTCTGCTAGCTCGTGTCAACAGGTATGTGGAGGAGTATGGGCAATATAGCAAGAAAATCTATGCAGTGCCAAGCCCAAAACGTCATCGCAGCAACAAAAGGTGGTTAGCTCCTCCAAGGCGAGTGGTTTAACTCAATGCAGATGCATCCCTTGCTGATGAGGGGTGGGTGGGTTTTGGTGCCGTGACTCGAGATGATGAAGGGAAGGTTCTCTTTGCTGCTACTCGAAGGATGTGTGCTTGGTGGCCACCCGAGGTCGCAGAGGCAAAGCTTTGTGCTTTGCTACCAGACTTGCGAAGAGATATGGCTATAGAGATGTTGTGCTTGAATCGGACTGCCAAGTTGTGCTGAACCGACTGACCAAAGGAGCTGTCTACTTCTCGGACCTTGATGGAGTTCTTGAAAATATCTTATTTATTTGTACTAGCTTTAATTCTCTTTTTTGGGCGCATGTTAAGAGAGATGGCAACAATGTTGCTCATCATTTAGCTAAAGTTAGGCCTTTCGGTGTAGAGCAAGTGTGCGAAAATTGTTGTCCCCCGGAAATTTCCCCATATGTACTCTCGGACGCTTTGTCCCTTGATTAATTAATACACCATTTGCGTTTCCTAAAAAAAAATGTCGGTTCTTTAACTCTTTTGACAGTCTGTTGCTAAACTTCAAATTATTAAGATTCATCTAAATTAGGGCCTGTTCTCTTACGTTAAAATTCAGTTCAGTTCAGCTGAGTTCAGTTCTGTTCAGCTCAATTTAGTTCAGTTCAGCTCCTAATTTCCTTCTCTTATAAAATATTCATTTCAGCTAAGTTCATTTCAGCTGAGTTCAGTTTAGTTCAACTGAGTTCAGTTCAGTTCAGTTCAGTCAATGAGAACAGGCCCTTAATCCATTAGTACTTTATTTTTCAAACACAGGGAAAAAAAAAAAAAGTATACTTGTACAAATGAACCTAATTCCTACGTGAATCAAATTCCCTTATTCAAAACCAAACAGAGTTCACATCGAAACGAAAAAGCAATAAAACCCAAATTACCTAAATCCTCATTTTTCACAAAATCAAACTTGTCAAGATTGAAAGATCGATCAACAATGGAGTGTGTTTTCGGATTAGTAGGCAATGGATTCGCAATCATTGCAGCAGATACATCAGCTGTGAACAGCATTTTGGTGCACAAAACCAACGAAGACAAGATCATGAAGCTCGATTCTCACAAACTCTTGGGCGCCAGTGGCGAAGCCGGCGATAGGTTCAATCTCTTCTAATTTCGCAAAATTAATTTGTTCATTTGTGACGTTTAATTTGAATTTTGTTGTTTGATTGATTGATTGATTTTCAGAGTTCAATTTACGGAGTTTGTTCAGAAGAATGTTTCTTTGTATCAGTTTAGGAATGGTATCCCTTTGACTACTGCTGCCGCTGCTAATTTCACTCGAGGTGAACTTGCTACTGCCTTAAGAAAGGTACATTTCTGGGTTTTCGTAATTTTGAGGTTTTTTTTTTTTTTTTTTTTATTTGATTTGAATGTTTGTTTGATGATTGCGTGTGTATTTTAGATTTTGAAGAGATGCTATTTACGGTTCACAAACTCTTTTATGTGTCACTACCTATTATAGGGGTTACTTCGTTAGTGTTATGCGGGTTATTTGGTCAGTTCGCGAAGGGTTACTTAAGTGCTATAGGGATTACTCCACCAGTATTATAAGGGTTACTTGTTATGGGTTAGTGTTGTTTGTTGAACCTGAATGTATTACAAGTGTTGCTGACTTTATTACTGAATGTGGGTTTTTGTTTGAGAAGGCGGTTTCGTATGCTGTGGATTACATTAGATTACTGTCCTTTAGGTTTACTTGAAAAAAAAGTGCTGCGTAAGGGTGATTAAGAACCTATCTTGGTTCATCAAGATAGGTTTGGCTGGTTTAGTTGTATGCAGTGAGTTGATGTAGAGTACGAGTATTAGGCAAAGGAAGTTTGACATATTTCCACAATTAAGGGTCTTAACCTTAGGCAAATTAAGTCGAAACTGTGAGTTGATGTAGACTACTAAGGAAAGGAAGATTGATGTATTTCCACAGTTAAGGGTCATAACTAAAAGCAAATTAAGTCGAAACTGTGAGTTGAAGACTATTAGGGAAAAAAGAAGGTTGACGTATTCCCACAATTAAGGGTAATAACCTTGAGCAAATTAAATCGAAACTGTGAGTTGGTGTAAACTATTAGGCAAAGGAAGATTGACGTATTTCCACAATTAAGGGTCATAACATTAAGCAACCTGAGTTGAAACTAAGACTTTGCTAGTTAGTGAAGTAAACTGTCAGTTTCCCCTCATTTTTTTCACCAAACGCCAAACACTTGAAATTGTACTCCGTATCGTTTTTATGCTTGGTTGAACTTGTTTCATTTCCTGCAGCTAAAAATCACACTGTTGATCAATATTTTGTTAGAAGATGTTGTTATTCATGATTTTCAACTTTCACTGTGCAACGAACCAGCGTGGTGCGGTTAAATAAAATGGATGGAAGGTTGTTTTGGATAGAAAAAGCTTAAAGCTTGCGTACACTCGTTAATGGCTTTAGGCCATCACTCTCCAATACTCACTACAATAATAATAATCTGCCTAAAACTCTCTACTCTAGACTACTACTATTTATATTACTACTACATTGCATAAGTGGCAACAAGGCCTTAATTACTACAACTACTACTCTTGTCTTCTTCCTACTTCTTCCTACTTTACCACAGACTGCATGTTGTTGGTGTTGGTCTGCTGCTCTGCTACTGTCCCTTCTGTTGTCTGTAGTAGGCGAGAACAGTGGGTGGTGGTGAATTGTACTCTGTCCACCAAGTTTGCTAAGTTCTATGCAGTTCTGTATTATGTTTTGACTTTATATGAGTGGTCCAATATTTAGTTTTATGTCTAGTGCTGATGTACCTCAGGGTCTTCGAGCATCTATGGTATATTATATGTGCTAAGCATTTAATTGAAAAGCTTTTTGCTACTGAAATTTGGATTTTGTGTGTAATTTTGAAATGAAATATAAAAACATTAAGAAGAATATGAATCGAAGAGATTTGAACTGAATTTAATAATAAAACAAATTAGCCTTTTTTTTTTGGTTAGTTGGTTGGTTGGTTGGTTGTAGTAGTAGACTAGTAGTAGTAATAGTAGTAGTAATTAGGGATGCTCTTGAAAGCTTAAATTAGGATTTCATCTCTAGTATTGGAGATTTATTCTGGATTTTTTCCCTTTTAAATTAGGCTGTAATTAGAACTTTTTTTTCATAAAGTTCTCATTACTTAAGGTGCAATTATTATTTTTAAAAGAAAAATTTCTAATACATTTCCCTGAAATTGTTATGCCTTTTCGATACAGCACTTGTCTCGAGTTTGTTATTCCCCTTATAAGATTTCCTCTATATTTCCAACTCCATCCTCCATAATGCTTCCTTCCCTTTATTTGGCTCATTGGAACTTATGGATTCCACTTTGGTTGCTGGTAGGTTCTCTTGACATTTATCATTGTTTATTTGCAGAATCCATACTCAGTAAACATAATTCTAGCTGGTTTTGACCAAGACACTGGACCTTCATTATACTTTATTGACTACATAGCGACTCTTCACAAGGTAGATAAGGCAGCATTCGGCTATGGTTCCTACTTTGCTCTCTCCATGATGGACAGGCATTACCGTAGTGATATGTCAGTTGATGAGGCCATCAAACTGGTTGATGATTGCATTGTAGAGATCAGGACTAGGCTGGTTGTAGCTCCACCTAATTTCGTGATCAAAATTGTTGATAAGGATGGAGCTCGTGAATTTGCTTGGCGCGAATCCATTAAAGATCAGGCCGTTGCAGATGCAAATGCTGCTGCTGTATCTGCTTCTGCGTGAGGGTATCTGGTTGTTCAATAGTGATAACTAGGTTGTTTTTTATACTTTCTGAAGGTGGTAGCGTTGATATAACAGAATAATTTACTATGTTTGAAACTGTATGCCCTTACTTTGGAGTTGTCATCTTGAGATTTTACCCCACTGTTATTATAAATGCTGAAACAATCATCAAATTGCTTGATCTAGTTCATTTATCACCATTCTAATCTTGTGGATTCGTGGAAGGTTGAGCGAACACCTTACCAGCTCCATTCTACATCCTAGTGTGAAATCCTCACCATCTCTATTCTACATATCCACCTTTCCACTCTACTTGGTTGGAATTCTGAAATCTTTGGAGTACCTTTATGTGTCCTCCAGTAGCATAGCGAGACTCAAAAGTTCTTAGCAGAGTCAAAGTAGCAAGGGTTATCACTCTCTTTGGCTTTGTTGTTGTTGAGGCTATATAATCCCTTTCGATGGCGTCGTGCACCCTCTGGACACTTGTGCCCTCCCCTATGTTGATCGTATTATTTTTCACAATGCAATTTGCATTGCCTTTGCCCTTTGTCGTGGAAAACCTTCCTCACACATTTTCAGACAATGTGTGTAATCTTCTCTTGGGTGCCTATTTATCAATGTGTTCAAGCTAATTTATCATATTGTTTTTGTATCTCCATTGTACAAGCCTAATACGAGATTAGTCATTAGACATTAGTATGGTTTTTTTTTTTTTATATATTTATTTTTTATATGCAGAGCGGGGCATTATCAACAACCCTATAATTACTTTTATTAAATGTTAAAGTAGTGTTTTGACTGGTTAAAACACTAACTGATAACTCAAACGCTACAACCAAATGATACAATAAATTAACTTTTTCAAAAAAAAAAAAAAAAAAAAAAAAATCAATTACAGTATCAATAAGGTTGAAACGAATTGAGTAATAGGTAACGAAAAGGGTCTTCATTCAAAAAAAAAAAAAAAAAAAAAAAAAAAAAAAAAAAAAAAAAAATTGATGAACAGTGAAAATTTACAGTAGTCATTTGAAATATGACTACTGTAATGTTTTAATGATTATATAATTTTTAATTGACATATTTTTTCCAATTAATTAATTATATTACTTTATTACTGGTATTAAATAGTATTATCGATAGTTTTTGTATTTATCAAATTTTTAGTTTCATTTATGTAATTTTCATTCTTATTTTATATTTTTATTAAAATTTATAACATTTATATCTACATTGTAGATATTATAAGACTAATTGTGGCCATTTTATACCGTGAAAATATGAACCAATCATATTATATATGATCAAAATAATATGGTAGTTATTTTTCAACCGACTGCTTTTATTAATGGTATTAAATAGTATTATCGACATCTTTTTTTATTTTTCAAATTTTTAGTTTCATTTATGTAATTTTCATTCTTACTTTATAGTTTCATAATATAAAAATTATTATATGTTGGATTAAATTTTTAAAATTTATATCTACATTGTAGATATTGCAAGACTTAGGGCCTGTTCACATTTACTAATGAGCTAAACTGAACTGAACTGATTGGAGCTGAAGTGAACTGAACTGAACTGATTGGAGCTGAACTGAATTGAACTGAACTGATTGGAGCTACTGAACTGAACTGATTGGAGCTGAACTAAATTGAGTTGAATTAATATTTTATGAGAGAAGGAAATCAGGAGTTGAACTGAACTGATTAGAGCTGAACTGAACTGAATAGAAATTAAATAAATATGAACAAGCCCTTATTGTGGCCATTTTATATCGTGAAAATATGAACCGATCACATTATACATGATTAAATAATATGGTAGTTATTTTTCAAATGACTGCTATAAAATCATCCAACGAACATGGTTTATTGAGCTGTTATTTCTCATTGGTCAATATAAATCGGCTTATGAAGCATGCACTTTGAGATGAGGGTTGATCCTACAAAATGCAAATATTTTAATTAGGTCAAGGCTCTTCAAAGTTTGTTGGCTTTTATGTAATTACCTCTTTACCAAATTTGCCCCTAATGCTAAATTGGGTCAGAAAGCAATCAGTCCCTTTTGTTCAAAACTGTTTATCTAATTCTTTCAAAAAAAAAACTGTTTATCTAATTAATTAATATATTAGCACCAAAATTATATTAGTTGAATGGCCTAGCTGTTGCTGCCAACTCAACCACTAAGCCAAAAATTGTCAATAATAATCTCTCTTTGTTAATTTATGACACGTACTAATGCACTTCATTTAGAAACCATGCAAAAATTAAAGCAACTTCTAAATAATTATAATTATAGTATTAATGTCAACTAGGGTGAACATACTACCAAAAAGGTACTCGTATTGCTTTTAATCTGGATTCCAGTTTTGGTAGTTTTGTACTCTTTAGCTTGTGGTCAAATAACAACTAGAGGCCTAGAGTCAGCTTGAAATCTTCAATTGGCCCTTACATTGCAGTGAGTTAGTTAAAAAGGGGTAAGGCTAGAATCATTAGATACATTTTTCTAAAAATTGATACTTATCAATTTGGGTATTTGTGGAAAAAAAAATTACATATAAGGCGCTATTCGCTACACCAAAATTCTTTCAAAAAAAAAAAAAAAAAAAACTACACCAAAATAATTTCAATTCAATAAAATTAATTTTAGTTCAATAGTAATAATTTCAATTTAGTAAAAATTAGTAATTTTAAACAGAACATATAATAGTATAATCAGTAAAAATAATTTCTGTTTAGTAAAAATTAGTAATTTTAAAGAGAACATATAATAGAATGTCTGTAAAAATAATTTTAGTTCAGCAAATCCGTTTTCTAAGTTCTATTTACTTTTACATTATTCCTTTTATGACAATCTTTTTTATTATATTATCATCATCTACAATCCCATTTTGTGTAATTCAGTCTTTAATTCAATACAAAGTACCCAAATGTGTGGTCCCTTTTTTAATTTTCCTTGGTTTGTGTAGCTACACTGAGTAACACTCAGCAAAACGGAGGTAGTATGAGTGAAAAATGGTCAAAATGTATCTCTGAAAAATAGACGAAAAAAAGTTTATTGTTGTTTAATACTACAATGCAAGTATATGGTTTGGGTTGATTTTAATGGTATATTGGGGTGAATTTTTAGTTTACTTTCATTATTTAATAATATATCATCTTATTAATTTGTTAAGTTTTTTATTGAACTAACTGGGCCGTACCCGCAAACCAAGAGAGGGGATGAAAGTCCACTTCACAAGTCCAAAAAAAGTTCTGTTCCAAAACCATATGGTAATAGGAGGTTTAGTCCCTTAACCTTATTAAAGTGTTTAACTCTCTTTTCTTTTCTCAATGTGAAACACTTACATGTGCTATTTGGTAGGATACTTCAACACTCCCCCTCAATTATTAGGTCCTTAACTCAAGGTCTTAAGGATCACTTGATCCAATTCAATTTGGTTTAAAATACTTACGTTATTATGGTCCCAAATCTTGGGTCTGGCTCTGATACCATGTTAAATATGAGTCTAGGCCGCCCCAGAAACCAAGAGAGATGATCCACTTCACAAGTCCAAAGGAGGTTCCATCTTAAAAACAATATGACAATATGAGGTTAAGCCCCTTAGCCTTATAAATTATTTGACTCTATCAACTTCCATCTGACACTTACAAGTATTATTTGGTAGGATATCCTTCAAACAAATTACAATACTACTACAAGCCTTTTTTTTATATATGAGCTTTATTTTATTTTTCATAATGCATTTGCCAATAAAATTACAAATCATCATATGATAGGTTATATTATAGAATTTACTCGTATATGTTTATGAATTAATCTATTTTTGTCAGTTATAAAGGTTCGTGGGCTTCCTACTTTTGGAATATGCTCCACAATATTTGCACGAATTGAATGATTCACAAAATTGTAATATAAAAGAAAGAACCAATGCACGTCAAGTAAAAGGGTGTACAAAACATACCTAACATTTTGCACTTTCTCATCAAGAGTTATTGGTGGGATTGCAACTTGTTTACTTGGAGTTAACTTAGAGAAATACTAAGGATATATGATGTAGATTTTTGTGTTTGATTTATGATAATCTTATGTACCACCTTCAAATTTTGTTCAATAAACAAGTAGTACTTGGTATACTAGGAAGGATTTCATCACATTAGATCAATTTTCGATACAGGTATGACTTTAGAGAACTTAAAATCCCCTAATCATTTATCTCTGCATTTAACGGATATTGCCTGCTAATTTGGGTCAAGTCGATCCGTATTTTAGTATGGAACCTCCTTATCCTTGTTTGTGGACTAACTCAATCTCCTCTTTATTTGGGTTGACCATGTTCGTTATGTATTGTCTTAAAATTTAGCAATATTCATATAATTATACTCCATTTTAATCAGCATATATATTAACGAAAATATATATATTTTTTTGGTGTTTAAAGAGCCACAAGGACAAGTGATGAAAGTCGATTTCGTGATCACCTGAACGGGGAGGGAAACTCTAACAACTTGAGCTATCCCTCCCTCTCACATGTTAACGACAATATAGTTATTCTACTTGCGTGGTACAGACAAAAATGGAAAATATTGTTTGGTTAGATTATTAATTTGCTGAACATTAACAAGTGAGCGAGGCAACCATTGAAACATTGCCTTTTGCCCTTTATTTATATATGGACCGGTCCTTGGATGGTGGGTAAGTGGATTTTTGAGTTGGGATTTTTTTTTTTTTTTTTTTTTTTTTCTCTTCCGTAGTGTATAGCTCGGGCATTGTATCAGATTGCCATTTTAACTAAACTTTGTATTAGATCTTGTGGTTTGCAATTAGATACATTCATTTATATATTTATAATATAGTTGATAAATGACTTAGATGGTTAAATAACTATCCTTTTTATAAGAGATAGATTGAGTGTTCATTCGAGTATTCTTATCCTTATGTTTTTATATGGAGCAAAGGATAGTAAACAAAAATTATGCTCTTCTTTTATCGCTCTTTAAACCTAGTCACTATAGATAATCCTATGGGTTGCAAATCTTTCCATCGATAAATCAGTCTATGATAAACTCTGATTTCTTCCATGCGTTCTTTTTCAATTTTTTTTAGTCAATAATTATCACCAACATTATAGTGATTACACCCGGGGGTCGTTTGGTTGGATCATTTGGAATGAGTTGGAATGGAGTTATAATCCATTTCATCTATTTTTTTTTGTTGAGGTTTTTAGTAATGGAATCTTAATCCCAAGGGGTTTTAACTTCCCCCATACTACCATAACTGTGGAATCTCATACCCACCATACCCGTCCCCCTAAGATTCGCAATCCATTCTATAAATGAAGGATAGAATCCATTCCAACTATAAAACCAAACAACTTTGGACTAGTATGGATTTTAGAATCCATACCTCTCTAGTTTGAGATTACATACCAATCTATTCCAACTTGATGAACCAAACACCCCCTAATCTTTTCATACAAGATTTAGTCGATTTCCTCATGTTTGCCATAATGGAAATTTATAATTTTATTTGTTTGTTTATGGTAGGAAAACAAATTTGAAATATTTGTCTAGTAAACTCATGGAATTGAGTGTTTGAGTATATATATCATTGCAGACTTGAAATTTTTGTCTTGCAAATTTGCTAATCGAGAGTTGCCATCATCTCAGCCACAATACATTAATAATGTTTTGTCAACAGAACAACACAAATACATCTAAAATTATTATTCAGGAGCATATTAGAAGTGATGCTATTGATATAGGATCATGTACTTTTTATATTGAGAATTTAGATGAATGTTTGCAAGTTCCAAATAACCTTTAACAACGAGATCAACCCATATTTCATAAAATCCTTTTTTTTTTTTAATTTTTTTTTTTAATTAGTAAGGAAGATCCAGACCAGATATCAACTTTCACGATTTTTCGTTCTACTCCCTCCGTTTATTTTTAAATGCATCACTTGGGAATGCACACAGTTTTAGGAAATAAATATAATATCGTGAGTGGGTGAATCGTATGATGGAGACCATAAAAGAGACAGTATGTGAGAGAGAATAGATATTTTATTATTTAAGTGAGGATATAAAAGAGAGAGAAATGATAAAATAATTTGAGTGGGATTTAAAGTAAGATAGAGAAATATTAAAATACAATATAACTTTACCAAATATAGAAGTGATGCATATAAAAAAAAAAAAAAAACACCCATAAAAGAAAAGTGATGCATATAAAAAAAAAAAAAAAAACGGATAGATTAATATTTATAGGTAAGGCACTTGGGAGTAGAAGGAAGGGTAAGGAAATCCCTATCCCCAAGTACCCTCACTTGGCAGCTTAGGATTTGAATCCCATACCTCTACAATACGAACTAGTACCAATTGAGCCAACACTTGGTTAGTCACCATAAAATTGAGAAAGTTAATTAGACATTGAACTTTATCCAATCTCCTTACACCTGGCCCTATTCAACATTACTCATAAAATAAGAATAATGACTAGGAAATAACACATCTATTTGTTGATTAATCTAATGGTAGGGCTCACATTGATTTAGATAATCCTAATTAATTAAATCAATTAGAAACTAAAACCACATACTATGGGCAAAGTGCTAATTATCATCAACCAACTAGCGGAAAAGTGATAAACACAGCTACATATATACATATTGCCAAAATGCGTTTTAATTAATAAACCAATTTTAGTCCCCAATAAACCCATTTTAGTCCCCAACTCTACATAAGCTCTCTCTTTCTTTCTTAACCTCTCTCTTCATTTCAAATCATATTTCTACACTAAAACCCTCAAATTAAACCAAATCATCACTCAACTTAAAATTAGTGTACGATTACAATCAAGTTATAAACCTTAATCGCAGAAGGGTGGGGTCGGTTACATGAACAAAAGATCAAGTTCGTTACACTTTATTTTTCACCATCAAAATTCGTTAGAATTCCCGTGATATATATTGTCTCTCTTTTCAAGTTACATCTAAGGTCAGATTATTCATCATTTCTTACAAATAAGACATTCTATTTTTCCTTAAAAATTAATTCATTAATAGAAGAGTCATACTTATTTTTTTTTTTTCTACGTATAAGGCTTAAATTAGAAAGAATTTGACATATATTGGCGAAATAATATAGTTACGATGAAACCCAAACAAATAGCAAGGATAATGATGGCTAGAGGTAGAGAAGAGAGAATGGAAGGATCAACGTCGTCGTCTTCGTCGTCGTCGAATCGAGAGGAGGATTTTGTGGTGGAGCGGCCGAGAGAACGGCTGTATGAATCGGTGGGAAGCCGGTTCAACTTGCTAGTGACGGAGTTTAACCACGAGTCGAGTCAAAGGCAGTTTACAAGAGAAGGGTTCTTTGTTGGTGTTAAGGATCTTTATCATGGTCTTGTTATTCATCCAGAACACAACAGGTAAGAGTATCACATTCTCCATTTTGTTTTTACTGTTTCTTGATTTATTTTTAGCATATTGTTATTCGATTTGTTTTTTATCCGTACGTTAAATAAGGAAAATAAAGAGAGATTGTGACTAATGATTGATTCATTTTCGTAAAAATTTTTATAAATAATTTCAAAAAAATCATGATTGATTTCTTAGATAGAATTGGTGTAAGGTGTAACTAACTACGGCGAGCCTCATACAATTTTTCTAATTTTAATTATTTTTTTCTTTCTATGGATTTGCTATCTAATTAATATGAGTACTACAATTCCTCAAAAAAAAAAAAAAAAAAAAAAAATAATATGAGTACTACAAAATCTGTTTGTTACAGTATTTAAAGTTCGACTTACTTTAAATTTACGCAGTGTTCATTCTTCAATGCCTACCTTTGGCCATTAATATTTTTAACTATGTTGTAAATGATAGTGTAAGAAAAAAAAAGTTAATATTTAAAAAATTTACACTTAGGTGAATCCAATATTATAATATCATAAATAATAAGCTACTTTATTTCCTTTTAAAGAAAAATACTTTATTTCTTTGTACAAATAACAAAATATATTAATATTTTTTAATTTGACCAGATGAATAAGATAAAATTTTAGGGCTGGCAATTAGGTTGGGTCGGGTCAGGTCGACTTGTTTAGAAAAACGGGTCAACACCCCCAAACCTGAACCTGACCTGTTTACATAAACAGGTTAGAAATTCTGACCCGACCTAACCTGTTTATAAACGGGTTGACCTGAATTCGAAATAAATGGGTTTTAATTAAATGAGTTGACCTGAACCCGACCCATTTAACCTGATTTTGCCAGTCCTATAAAATTTTAGAAACCAAAGTAGTAAGATAATTATTGGTTATTTTATTTTATTTTTTATTTTTTATTTTTTTTAAGGGCGTGTTCGACAATGGCTTTTAGACATCTTTTATTGGTTTGACCAAGCCTAATCACTACTTCCCTACCTTTTAAAAAAGTATGAGAAAACACTT
The DNA here is from genome assembly GCF_948465745.1 of Chenopodium album. Classification (NCBI taxonomy): domain Eukaryota; kingdom Viridiplantae; phylum Streptophyta; class Magnoliopsida; order Caryophyllales; family Amaranthaceae; genus Chenopodium; species Chenopodium album. Next base: position 34,234,905 of record NC_137852.1, read on the forward strand.
ATAAATAGTGTGAGGACAAATATATCCTTAAAATTTGTTTGTTTACTTATATAGTTATATGCACCTATTGATCGATATGATGTTAATCATCTCTAAGTTTTTCCTATGTGATTTATTGATTTCTCTTATGAATTGTATTTGAACAAATATGCTCTTTAAAATATATATTCACTTATTTGCCCTTGTTAATAGTAATTTTCACATTTTTTTTAACAATTTAATTAAGAATAGAGTACAAACATTTATAATTAATGCTAAAAATATTTGTTTACATATTTTTCTATTGCCAACAACAAAAGGAGCTCTCTGAAAATTCCTAGATATGGCACGAGCATCACACTCGTTAGCCACCCTAGTAATTAAAAAAAAAAATGAGTATTTGACAATGTAGTGGCGGAGGTTATTTTTAGTGGTGGGGGTAGCTTTTGTTAAAAGTCAATGTTATTAGCTTTTGAAAGTTGGAGGTAGTTGTTGGTTTTTGTTATTAGTCGACCGTTACTTTACCAATACTCAAACTCAATTTTTTATGTACACAACTAACAATTTATTGACAGTTTACAGTAACTCCCACATTAATAGCTAATATCACAGCTAACTATGAACACTATTCAAAGATGGGCTCAAATCAGTAATTAGTTGTAATTATAATGAAGTTTGTTGGCATATTTTTCTACCGTAATTAAGGCGACTAGCGTGTGTGATGTGCACACCATAACTAGCTACTCCCTTTGTTTTTAAAAACTTGTTCCACTTTCTTTTTGTGGCCGCTTTAAGATACTTGCTCTATTTCATTATTTGAAAAGTTTTCACAATATTTAATTCATTTTTCTCAAATAGTGGGACGTGATTTTATTACTTTTATATTCTCTCTCCTCTAATTTACCTTCCACTAACCCTACCACCTTTATATTTTGTTACTTTCTTCAATTTCTCCTAAAACTCAGTACATGGAGAAATGGAGCAAGTATTTAAAAACGGAGTTAATATATGTGGGGAGATTTTTTTTGTTTATCCTTGAGTTACAAATTTAATTGTTGGCAGTATTAATGATGAAAATATATCAACAAATAATCCAAATTTTCAAGGGTATTAATGTCTACTTATTATTTTGAAGAGTTCAAAAACGAGGTAGTTAACATTGATAAGGGCAAATATGTAAATATAAACATTTTAAAATGTATAATTGGTCAAATTAAACACTACTCATAAAATGTATAATTGGTCAAATTAAACACTACTCATAAGAATCATGTCAAACTTTTTAAATGGTAGGATAGGAGTATCGCTTTGAAACAATAAAGTGAGCATAGTGTTCAACTAGATGGAAAAAATGTACTACACAAAATTAGTGAGTAAACATTGAGTAGTGGAAATTTATTTAGGTACTCCATACCATTAAACGACTGGAAATTATATCGATAAATTTACTTGGGTTTTATGTGAATTAAAATTAGGGACGGTCTTAAGCAGAGACAGTGAAAGATTTACTAATCTATAACAGCATCAAATAAGCACATTTTTGTATCTGAATCAAATATTTACATACTAACTAGAATTTAGGTAGGGGTGTCCATAATTTGGATTAAAACCGAAATTCAGTCCATTCCAAACCGAATTATCAATTCGGTTCGGATCCGAACTTTAAATCGGATCGGATTGAGATTTATTTGTAAAATCGGATTTTCGGATTGGATCGGATTGACCTAGCTAATTGGATCCAATCCAAACCGAAAAACGATTTGTAAAATATAAATATAAATATGGATTTCTTTGTTTTTTAAAGTCTAGCTTAAATATTTAGTAGTACATAAAATATATTAGGGAGACTTTGTATTAATTAATAAATGACCTGATGTTGAACTATTTATTTTAGTCATGATTTTGAAGACTTGTATTTATATTAAAGCTTTATTTATTTCTATAATCGTATTTTTATGTGGATTGGATCAGATTGGATTGAGAGAGAAATTCGGATCGGATTGTAAAATTGAAAACCAAATTATTTTTTTGATCAAATACCTCTAAATTTATGCTTTTCAACATTTTTGTTATGAAAAATATTTTGTTTTTTACAAAAATGTTCTTTTTTGTACGGGAAAAAATGTGCTTATTTAGTTCTATGGTAGATCACAAATAGATGTGTCGAAATTACACCTGACCTGATCCGATCCGAAATCGACCTGAAAAATATCTGATTTTGATTTTGACTTGCGTGGACAAAATAATTTGGCACGATTCAAGATTAATACTTTCTATTGTATCTCTAAATCACAATAGCAAGTCAACATGTAATATGTGATTACTATAAAAGTCAAATGGTGTTAACTAAAAACAAAACGGAGGAAGTAATAGATATGACCCAACCTCACCGAATCTGGTCGGTTGATCCACACATCCGAATTGACACCTCTTTTCACATATGCCTTGCGATCTAGTCATCAAAGTTATGGGCATTCGCATCACCACACCAAACAGCCTCTAGAGTGGAAAACCGACGGTCAGAGGCGCAATTAGATTGCGTCTATATTTGATTGTTTTCTGTTTAAGGTTGGTTCTCTTTGTTTGTGTGTCTTCACCTTTATAGATTCTTTACAGTAAAATCTGGTGTCTAACAATGGGCCAATGTTATTCCTTAGGAATCTTAATGACTTTTTAAACATAAGATTCGATTTTGTCACCAAAAATACTGATATCAATTTGAAATGATACATAAAATAATTAAACTTGATCCAAATCAGAAAATCTAGTAGTGAATCAACTTAGATCAGAACCACATGTTCCTGACTTGCTCTCTTATATGTGTGACACAAGAGGCACTCCTATACTCCGTGAGTCCGTGTATGCTCATTACTAAACGCTACCAATAATCAATAAAAGTTGTTCAAAAAATGTTGTGTACGTATACTCGCTTTACAATAGTATTAATATACGTAGTATATCTTATTATTTTGCAGTAAAGTTTTTGTTAAATATTGGAGAAAATAATTCTTTGTATTTTGTCATTGTATTTTTCCATTTATAATATTCGGCCACAATACAATATATATAGACAATAGGAATATCTAAGTTAATATTCCCGTTAAAAAAAAAAACCTTAATATTCCCAAGTATCTTAACTTCGTTAGAGCCTGTTCTCATTGACTGAACTCAGCTGAACTGAATTGAACCAAAATAAATATTTTATAAGAGAAGGAAATTAGGAGTTGAACTGAATTGAATTGAATTTCAACGTAAGAGAACAGGGCCTTAATCTATCCACAATATCTCACATATATCTTTTCACAATCATAATATCATATCACAAATTTACAATATATGTTCCAATTTCAATACCCTCCCTCCCTCAAGTAGGAGGTGTAGATCTCAAAGGTCCGACTTGGACAATAAAATTAAATCTCCATCTTGTTGTCAACATCAAGCCACAAAATTTGCATCTTGGACAATACTTGATCATGCCATGTTCATCCTCTTCATCAAAATCATCAAATTTCACCATGATCAACATAGTCACAAATAAATCGATTTCTCATAAAAAAATAAAAAATCATATTGTGAACTCTCGCAATAATTCTTACACTATTATCATACGGTAATTATGAAAATAACAATACTTATTAAAAAAAAAACAAAAATTTGAACTCTCACAATCTCACTATATTCGACGCACATAATGTGTAATGCATGCAATTAATCACTCATCATACACAAATTCTCGTGTTTAAGATTATTTAATTCTCCCACTTGATCAAAACGTCATTCTTTTCAACTCCATCAATCAACAATGAAATAGGAACGTCATTCTTTTCAAACCTGCAAATATATCAATACAACAAGAACACCTTTCTTTTTGATCCCGTTGTAATATTTTTTTTTCTTTCTCCCATTTTAAGGTTTTTTTCATTTTGTCACACGAACTCTCGTGTTTTTCATCCTATCCTCTCACACAAACTCTCGTGATTAATGTTAATTTTTCATTCTCTCATCTAACACAAACTCTTGTGTTCATCCTAGGATCTCTTTAGGCTCTGATACCATGTTAAATGTTGAGAAAGTAATATTTTTGTATATTTTCATTGTATATTGTTGTATATTCTCATAATATCAAATCACAATATGTGTTTCCATCTCAATAGTTTTACTGAATTTAAAATATCATTTAATTAATAGTCTACTTCGGGTAAATTTAGACTTAATGTGATTTTAATGCAAATAGGTCATGAGATAATTATACAAGATTTATATATACGAAATCTTTTCTTTCATTGTTAAATTGAAATTTAATTTGATATTTAAAAATGAAAGATGTTATATATAGCCCTGGCCTTACTTCTATGTATAAGAAGCTAAATAATGGAAAAGTATTAATGAAATATATTCTAAAATTGCACTAATAGGCGTTTGTCATGCATTTTTAAACTTATACCAAATAAAAAAAAGATTTTAAATTCTTATTTATAACTCAATGCTATATCACTTATGTATCATTATCCAATAAATAGATATGAAGTACTTATGTTCAATTGATAGAGTTACATATCCTTTTTAAATCAACAACTTTTTTGTGTGGCTGGCCACACCGTGTAGAAGGGTTTACTTGTACAGGGAACTTTTTCGGGGGTTACTTGTATGGGTTATTTGTTCAGGGGTTACATACTTAATTAGGGGTTATTACTTGTAGAGAATACTATTCAGGAATTACTTACTCAGTCGATTACGCGTTATCTGTGTGAGAGTAATTCCTAACCGACCGAGTAACCCTTAAATAAATAACCCCTATAATTTACCCCTGACCAAACAAGTATCTCCTGAATTAGTAATCGTTGACCAAACAATTATCCCGAACTAGTTACATTTTGACATAATTTTATGAAAACTATATAGTTCTAAAAATTTAATTTTCAGGTCAGGAAATCATGAAACCTTTACGATTTTAATATGAATTGGATTAATATTATACGTAGTATATAGTTAAGTTTTGACATAATTTTGTAAGATAAATTTTTATTTAATTTTGTTTTGTCATGTGAAAACCGAAATTCAAGCAGAAAAATTGTTTTGGGGTGCCATACATTACACACACTACGAACTGACTATAGTTTCATACAATGGTGGGTATACTAATGCAGGTGGTATAAAGCATGGGACAACATCATACTATTATGGGCAATCTACTCTTCATTCTTTACGCCGATGGAGTTTGGGTTCTTCAGGGGACTTCCTGAGAACTTGTTCGTCTTAGACATTGTTGGACAAGTTGCTTTCCTTATGGACATCGTGCTTCAATTCTTTGTCGGATACAGAGATAAACAAACTTACCGTATGGTCTACCAACGTCCTGCTATCGCCTTCAGGTCCCTTTTTTCTTGTCTTAAAATTTTAAGCCAAAAAATAAAAAATGAAAATTGTTGCTCATTGATTTTTATCATTCTTTTTTCTTATTATAGGTACTTGAAATCTACTTTTGTTTTGGATTTGCTCGCTTGTTTGCCATGGGATCTTATTTATAAGGTATTTTCTTATGTAATCATTTTTTTTTCTTAAGTGTCTTTCTTTCTCATGGAGTCATGGCATGTTTGTGTTTTATGGATTTCGATTATAATCACTATGAGCATGGTCATTTGATAGAGTTCTTAGGTTTTCGTCTCATAGTTCAAGCACGAGTCACCATACAAACTCGATTTTCTTTTAGAATTTCATCTGCTGTAGAGTTTATTTATGCTGCATAAATAGTTCTGTTTATATAAAATGTGAACTTTGAAAATATAATTCAAGCGATTTTCTTATTATAATCATCATGCTGTTAAAAAAAAGAATTTGTACTGCTATACTGCAACAATTCCCATATCTTGTGTTGTTTTAGCTTACAAATGATGGCAGGATCCAAAATTTTAATTGTTCTGAAAACAATAAATTTTTGCAGGCATCTCATAGGAAAGAAGCTGTGAGATACATGCTATGGATCAGGTTGTGTCGAGTACGTAAGATACATTTTTTCCTTCAGAAATTGGAGAAGGATATAAGGATCAACTACCTTTTTACTAGGATTGTAAAACTTCTTACAGTTGAACTCTACTGCACACATACAGCAGCTTGTATATTTTATTATTTAGCCACGACGATTCCTGAACGTGAAGAAGGTTACACATGGATTGGCAGTTTAACTTTGGGAGACTATAGTTATTCCCATTTCAGGGAGATTGATCTTTGGAGGAGGTATACGACATCTCTATATTTTGCCATCGTTACCATGGCTACTGTAGGTGAGCTACTCCTTTGATGTCTCAAGTGTAGAACAAAGTCGATTTAAATATCAGCTCAGAAAAAAACTATTGTCCTTTTTCAGTCGGATTTGCTTGTCCTGCAATTGATTACTCTTAATATAGTCATTGGCTTCACTGAACAAACGACGATCCTGTTATCTTGCAGGTTATGGGGACATTCATGCTGTTAATATGAGGGAAATGATATTCATTATGATTTATGTCTCATTTGATATGATTTTGGGTGCTTATCTGATTGGTAATATGACAGCACTGATAGTTAAAGGTTCGAAAACAGAACGATTCAGGGATAAAATGACAGAAGTGATGAAATATATGAACAGAAATAGGCTTAGCAGGGATCTTCGCAATCAGATCAAAGGTCATTTGCGTTTACAATATGAAAGTAGCTATACTGAGGCTTCTGTTCTGCAGGACATTCCCATATCACTTCGAGCTAAGGTAGTGTAAAATCAGAAAAGCATCAATTATATCTTTTAATGTTGATTCGTTGTTGTTTATTATCGAAAAGTAAACTAATTATGTTGTTTATGCAGATATCCCAATCATTGTACATGCCATACATTGAAAAAGTTCCTTTATTTAAAGGATGTTCTCCAGAATTCATCAATCAGATTGTAAGTTCCGATCCTCTTTTTTGATGCGTTCTTGAAGTTTCAGATAATAATGCATAAACTATCCATGGGTATAATTAGCATTTACAAGTCCACCTTTTCATTTCCTAATTCTTGTTTAATTTGCTGAAATTATGTTTAATAGAACCTATATTATGCTATCTTGTTAGACTGTTAGTAAAAAGTATGTAGGAGCTCGATATGAATCATATTATTCATGAATGAAATCGAGATGTTCTGTACAACATATTGATGCTACATGTAGCACAAACACAGTTGCGTTTTGCTGATACATGTTGAACATAGGATTCATACATGGGATTCATCAATTCTAAAAAAGATTCATTAGTGCAAAGGTCAATCTTAATGTATAGGAAAAAGAATGAAGTTAAATAAATTGATTATATGAGCTGATATATTTCAGCATGCTTCTTATAATTTACCAAGGAGATTTTTTAATTGGAGATTAAGGTTTGGTCTTAAGATACTTCATCTGTTTATGCATATTGAGAAAGTATAACTAATTGGAGTTTGCGATTTGGTGATGATATTGTATGCACAATGATAATAATTCATGAGTTTCTACATGCTGTTCTTTAGTAACACTAACACAGAACAAAGTTGTTTCTGTACATCTTTTAGCATGTTTCAGGCTTCCATATTACGGTGTTAAGTCCCCGATTTAAATTTTATGAATAATCGTTGCACATGGTTTTTCAGGTAATTAGAGTCCACGAAGAATTTTTCCTTCCCGGTGAAGTGATTTTAGAGCAAGGGAATGTAGTAGATCAACTTTATTTCATCTGTCATGGATTGCTGGTATGCCTGCATTTGCATTTTCTTTTATCCACAATATTAATGTTCGTAAATTTTCTTATCCTCATGTCATTATCGAGCATTAAACTACATACTTCGTATATGATTTTTAAAGTTTATAATTTCAATATACCATCCAGTGCAAAACTTTAGCTATAACTCATAGTGTGTTATGAACAATTAGCTTCACATGTGGGTTTGATTTCTTGAAAATGGCTTTACATTTACACATTGTTTCATCTTTGATTCTTTATAAAGTGGAGTATTAGAATTTGGATACAAATTGTAGGATTTTAGCAATATTTTGGCTGTTGTTTTTTCTACAGGAGGAGGTAGGCATTGGGCAAGATGGATCAGAACAGATAATTTCTCGTCTTGAACCAAATAACACTTTTGGACAAATCTCCATTTTTTGCAATGTTCCTCAGCCTAGTATCATCCGAGTTATTGATCTGTGTCGGCTTCTGCGGATTGACAAGGAGTCATTAAGCAATATTATTGACATATATTTTTATGACGGGAAGAAAATCTTTGACAATCTCCTTGAGGTAACGAGGGAATTCAATCATTCTGAAATGCATTTTGATTTTATACTTTTACATATACTTTAATCAATTATGCTCATGTAAGTCAATTGATTTAAACTTTTCTTGGTACAACGAGTAATATGTCTACCATTGCTATGTGACATGCAGGGTAATAATAATGGAAAATACAACTTGAAACAAGTTGAATCTGATATTGCATCTCACATTGCAAAACAAGAATCAGAACTTGCACTCAAAGTAAATAATGCTGCACACCATGGAGATCTTTATCAGCTAAAGAGTTTGCTTAACGCCGGAGCTGATCTAAAGAAGACAGATTACAATGGAAGGACTCCGCTGGTATGATACTTGATTACTTATATTATAATAGAACCGTGCTACCCTGTAGTTTTCAGGTACACTTACGCGCACCTGTCATGTACGAGTAGTTTGTAAATCTCAACTTTGGGCAAATATAGATTCACCTCTAAGACAATATCTTACACTAAAAGTAAAATGAAAGGCAAAATTCACCCCTCTCAAACTCTCCACTATCTATGTCATGCACATTGTTTTTGTTTATTCTATTTACTTTATATTCACTTGAATTGCTTCAGGAAAAATAAGTTCAGATAATATAAGTTTAGGAAAAATAAGTTTTTATCAGATCACCCAAGTTCACATTAAAACTATAATAAGTTTTGAAAAAGTCTAATAAGTTTAGGTAAATTGAGATAATCTCATATAACCGAAGTTGAATGAACACAACGTAGTGAGAGGTCAGCTCTGTTGGATTTATTATACTACAGATATTGGTGGCAAGATGGGTGGATTTGTAGCTTCAAGTAATCAGAATGCTTGAAGCTTGTTAACCTGTAATGATTTTGTAGCATCGTATTAAAGTGCAAATTATTTTGTACAAAATCTAATAACTTTGAAACTTTCTCTGGCCACAGCATATAGCTGCATCAGGAGGATGCGAAGACATTGTTCTCTTCCTTATTGAAGAAGGAGCCGATGTGAACAAGACAGGTGCATCATCTACATAACTAACTTTTGTTTTCTTTGTTCTTAAACAACATGTTTTCTAACACAGCACTCTCCCAACAGATAATTTTGGTAATACACCACTGTTAGAAGCTGTCAAAAATGGACATGACAAAGTTGCTGCGCTGTTGTACAAGGAAAAGGCCAGAATCGATGTCAAAGATGTTGGTTCTTTTCTTTGCACAGTTGTTCTAAGTGGGGATGTCGAATTTCTGAAAAGAATTTTGACTAATGGAATGGATCCAAATTCCAAAGATTATGATCATAGAACTCCACTGCATGTTGCTTGTTCTCAAGGATTATATTTGATGGCGAAACTGTTAGTAGAGGCTGGAGCTTATGTTACTTTAAAAGACAGGTAACGGCACACACACATACATTGTATGCTAATGACCAGCTTTGTATGTAATCCTAGTTTGATATCTTAAACATAAACTGATTAGAACTATCAGATGATCTTGCAATAATCTCTTAAGGTAATTTTTACTTATACATCAAAATTGTGAATTTTTACAGATGGGGTAACACACCATTAGATGAAGCATGGATGTGTGGAAATAAGAACTTGATAAAGCTACTGGAAGCCGCGAAAGCTGCTCAACTGTCTCAGTCTTCAGATCACATTGAAGAAATGCTTGGTAATAATCAAACATTTAAACATTGTTGTTTCAATATAAATCCACTTTTTTTCTGAATTATATCAGTTATGTTCGTGAATTGATATGTAGAACCAAATATTGTTAACTTGTTTTTATTTGCTTGTAGATAAAAAGCTCCATAAGAAATGCACAGTCTTCCCATTCCACCCATGGGGAACAAAAGAAAACCGAAAACCAGGGATTGTTTTATGGCTTCCACGTACAATAGATGAGTTGATTAGGTTGGCATCAGAAAAGTTAAACTTTCTTACAGGTTCATGTATATTATCAGAAGATGGTGGTAAAATACTTGATGTAGATATGATTGAAAATGGTCAAAAGTTGTATCTTATAAGTGAAAAAGAATAGGCTATGTTTGACTCTTTCGATCCTCATGTATAATTAGTAGTTCTATGCTATCACTGATTTGTATGTATAATCTTTGTAGAATATAGTTGTTCGACGCCTTTTTATTCATTAATAGATTAAGTAAGACGACTGAATTGCTTTGTGAGCTAATGATTAGAGTGAAATGCATTGATGTACTTGTAGAAGATGAATAGATCCAACATTGTAACTCAAGGGTTGTAAGTATTGCAACCGATTCTTATTGTACACGAACAATGTTTTAACAAGTATGAATGTATGATTTATGTAAGCTTAGAGCTTGTGTTTCTTAGGCAATTTTTTTTTTTTTTTTTTTTTTTTTTTTTTTTTTTTTTTTTTTTTGGTGTCTAGAGAGCCACAAGGGCGGATGATGAGAATCGATCTCAAGATCTCTTAGCTTGGAACCGGGAGGAGAGCTCTAACCACTTGAGCTATCCCTCACTCTCTGTGTTTCCTAGGCAATGAAATACATATAATTTCATCTTTCAATTTATCTCTAGCTTAGACCAAGTAAAAAGCACGTAAGAAAACAATTCAAAGACGCTTAGCTTGAAAATATTTTGGGGTCAAACCGTCAAACTTCTAACCAAGTTTAGTATTTTTACAATCTCTATATAATAGTGAAATCAAAATCTAAGGAAAAAAGTTAGATTTTCCAAACAAAATCTCTGTGAAAAATAACAAGCTAAAACATAATTATAGACATTTTATCTCAAGTTCTCAAAACTCGAAAAAGGAGCCAGACTTTTACTAAACTAAACAAGTAGCATATAAGCATCGCCTCATCCTCTTAATTATATTTTGATAATGCTGTAATTTTTTTTATTATTATTTTTTTATTTTATATTTAGTAAGCATTTCATATAATTTCGAAATTCATCTATTACTTCCTCCGTTTTTTTTTTTTAGTTGCTATACTTTTATTTTATGGTCTCCTAGACAATTTTGTAAGAGGAGAGAGAAAAATAAGACAAACCAATGTGGGTAAGAGAGAGATAGAGAGAAAGAAATATCAAAAATAAAAAGTGTTACAACTAATTACAATTTTTAAAATAAGAAAGTGTAGCAAAAGAAACGGAGAAACTAGAAAGTATCATTTTTGGTTAAAAAAAGAAATACTTTTTAATGTCTATGATTGTGCCATATATCATCCTTAAATTGTCAATCAACGAATTAAAAGTGGTACCTACATTGGGCAATTTTTAGCATTTATGAGTTTAAAGTTAAACAAATTACGTTCAGTTCAGTTCAGTTAAGTTCAATTCAGTTCAGTTCAGCTCCTAATTTTCTTCTCTTATAAAATATTCATTTCAGTTTAGTTCAGTTCAGTTCAGCTGAGTTTAGTTCAGTTCAGTTCAGCTGAGTTCAGTTCAGTTCAGTTCAGCTGAGTTCAGTCAATGAGAACAGGCCCTAAGAAACTTCCATAATTCATACAAAGCAAATCAAACTTTTAAGAGTAGAATGTATATTTTAAATTAGGATACCGGTTAGCTTAATATTTTATACACCCCTTCCAATCAAGAAAAAATGAACAATCAATAATCAATCAATAATATAATACTAAAAGAGACGCCAAGAATGGCACGTGCCGATTCCTGGTTTCGTTTTTTCCCTCCAAAAACATTTTACTTTTTTGATAAATTTCTTTGAGAATTTTAGTATAAAATATAGGAAATTTTGATTTTTACCACCTTCAAATAACGACTTTATTGAATTTACCACCTCTAAAAAAAAAGAATTACTTTACCACCTCATAAAAAAATAAAACATCAGTTTTACCACCTAATCCTAACTCCGGTGACGGGAACCGCCTATGGGGCCCACCATAACGGTTAGTTTTCAAAATTATCTCCAAATTCTCTCGATTTCTCTTCTATTTAAACCAACCTTCTTCATTTTTACATCTAATTCTTGAAGATTGAAGTTTTTTTTTTTGCAATTTTCTTCACAAATCCTTAATTTGGGAGATCCTTAACAATCCCACATCCTCAAATTATCAAATTATTCAAGATTGCACTCGGCCCTGAATCTATTGAACTATTCGACAACAAACAGCAAAAAGGTAAGCAATTTTCATGAAGTCTGTTGTAATTTTTTGCAATTCTTTGCGTGATTGTATTGCAATTGCTAAGTGTGATTGAAATTGTACATTTTGTGTTATTAATTCAACCCCAATTTCATTATAAAAAAATTAGGGTTCATGTAAGTATTAATTTGCGGGGGTTTTTGATATTTCAATTGGGCAGTAAAATTAGGGTTAGATTATGGTAATTGTGTTCAAATACAATTAATTTCAATGCTTTTGTTAATGAATTTCAAAAGGGAATGTCTTCTAGCTCCCCCTGTTAAAGATGACAAGTGAAGCTGAGGTGTTGCAATTTTGTGGTTCCAGCTCGTCTTCAACCACCCAAATTCATTTAGGGTTTCACTTTTTACAGAGAGAAAGATGAAAAATCAAAGGAGAGAAGAAATTACAAATGAGAGAGAAGAAATTGATGAGGAGGAAGGTGAGAAATTGAATAGGGAAGGTGAGAAAAGGAGGAGAGAGGGAAATCGTGTTTAAAACATTAACTTTGGAGGGCAAGTGATGGTTTGTGGGCCCCACTAGCGGTTTCCGTCACCGAAGTTATGATTTGGTGGTAAAACTGAATTTTATTTTATTTTTTTTGTGAAGTGGTAGAGTAATTTTTTTTTTTTTTTGGAGGTGGTAAATATAGTAAAGTCGTTATTTGAAGGTGGTAAAAATCAAAATTTCCTAAAATATAACTATCATAATATTATTCCAAATATTTTATACATATCTTATTTAATAAATACATTCCTTTATAGGTTTTTCATACTGCCTTCATTATGTATTACTCGCCATAAACATAAGGATTGCGGACTCCTAGGCAAAAGATGTTAATGTAATTAATGAAAATAAGGACAAGTGTTTAGTATTAATCTAAAACCCCCCCCCCCCCCAAAAAAAAAAAAAAAAAAAAAAAAAAAAAAAAAAAAAAAAAAAACAACAACAACAACAAACAAAATCAAACACAGCCACCCAGCACTACACAAACACCACCACCTAGCATCGTACCACCACCAGTCCACCACCTAGTAACCTAGAAAATCCGAACCACCAACCTAGAAAATTGGAACCACCATAGCCAGAAAATTGAACCACCATACCTAGTGAATTCGAACCACCGTACCCAGAAAAATTCAAACCACCAACCCAAGAACACAAAAAAGTTGATCCACCAACCAAACAACCAACTAACCCAGAAAAATTTTGAACAACCAACCCAACAACCAACAAACCACGAACCTAGAAAATTCGAACCAAAACAACCAACGAGCCACCAACCCACAAACCAAGAAAATTCGAACAACCAACCAAACAACCAGCGAACCCAGAAAAAGTCAAACACCAACTATCCACCAAATTCGAACCAATGAAATTCAATTCGAACCCAAAAAAAGTCAAATTTGGAAAATTAAAGCTTTAATAGGTCAACTAAATCATCAAAAGGCTAGATCTAGAGTTTTAATGGTTTAAATTTTTCCAAAAAACCATTAAATTTGAGCTTTAGCAACAATGAAGAAACAACAACAAAAGAAATAGAGAGAAAACAAAGGCGGCGACAAGGAAGAACACAATGAGGGTGACTTCCGGCAATGGTAGCAATCGCCATAGAAGGTTGCGGTGGTAGTGGTGGTGGTGGTTGCCAATGAAGATACAGTGGAGATCGGTGGTGGTGGTGGTGGTTGCCAATGAGAGTGATGATGAATTTAGATGGAAGGTGATGATTTTGGTGTAAATGGTTAATTTAACCAATGTTAGGTTTAAGTTAATAAAATAAAATTAGTAATTTAATTAGGGTGTTTAAAAAAAAGTAAGGGTAATTTTGTAAAATATCAAAAAAAAATTTACTATAAAAGGAAAAAAATTGGGTTGTTGCAAGTAATATGTAACGACCATTTTTAGTAATTGTTGCGAATAATATGTAACTGAGGGAGTATTTTAATAATACTTCGTAGGAAATACATCTTAAAAAAAATATTACACTGTATTTCATATGTTTAATACTTCAATATTTTATGCCTTAAAATGACTAAAATATTTTGAAAAAGCTAATTTTGTAACAATATTTAAAATAATGATTCTATTAAATAATAGATTCATACTACACAAATTGTAATAGTTATTATTATTAACGAGATTAATTTTCTTAATAGTTTCTCTCCTAATTTTATTATGAATAACATATCAAACTCGAGGAGTTTTAATTTTAAAAAATGAAAGTGATTTAACAACATAGCATAAAACTATAAACACTTTATCCATGCATGTAATTTCATGTAAGAAAATTTGATTAATTACAATTTTATTATTTGTTATTTTGTATCCCTAATTTAATATTTTCATATATTATCATTTTTTAGGAAAAAAATGACTAAATATCATTAAATAAGAGTATTATTATGGACTATTAAGTGTAATAAAAAAAAAAAAAAAAATTGATACTAATTTATCATTGAATTTATAAAACACTCATTTGGTCTAACGTATAGTTTTAATAGACTCACTTGTCTAATAAACTCTTTCGTTATATTTCATTTTTCATTTCATTTTATATACAAAATAAGAAGATAATATGTTATAGTTGTAGTGTATATATGTGTTATTTTATTTTTTATTCAATTTTTTTCTATTATTAATTAAATGTAGTGAAATTACAGTGCATGGCACGGAACCTAATCTAGTTATTCATCTATTTGATACAGAGATAAATTTAAACTTTTACATTTCAACAAGTAAGATTTCTGTTAACTTAAATCTTGTGTTTGTTGTGCAATGAAATTTCTTCTTCAATACACATGATTTCATCTTTCAGTTTTTGTACCTCAGCTTTACGGGAATGCTCTGTATCGCTAGGAGTGTCAATGATCAAGCTCAATAGCTTCTTCAAGCAAGAAGCATACTCCTCCTTCAATGCAATGGATGTAGAGGTTGAAGCTACAGCTCCATACTGCAGAGTAATGAAAGATTAATAAGTCAATTTCAGATATTACATGATTAATAAGAATCGCACGCAAAAACTGAACTAGGTATATAGCATGTTTGTTGATTATAATTAAGTGCTACCAAATTTACTTTGTCATCCCCTCTGCAAGACTGTTGCTACAACCAACTTGATTAGAACAATTTATGTGATGGGAAAAAGTTATAAATATTCACAAAATACACACAATAAAATCAATTTGAAAAGGCTCATTAACCTAGCTTCGTATTTGGCAAGACAGACATTAGAGTGATGATGAAATTACCAGATCGATATGAATTGGAAGGTCTGACATACCAGTCTACAAGATATGGTTTGAGCGACAAAATAACCTTAGCATTGAAGATTAAAAGTTGGATGGCACCAAAAGCCAGAGATGAACTCCCAAAAGAAGCATATGAAATATATGAGAAAAGGATTGGCAAATCATAAGAATTACCTTCATCCATCTAATATGTAAACGCTATGATTGCAAGGGGACAATTATTAATCGCAAGAACACCAAATTTATCACTAAGACTTGCAAAGATGAACGCCTTGTTTGGATAGCAAAGAAGGAAAAGAAGAGGAGGGAAAATGGAGGAAGGGAAGGGAAGGGAAAGGAAAATAAAGGGAGGGGGAAGTGAGCTCCATTTTCCCTCCAAATCTTTCCAATTTTGGAGAGATTATGGTTATTATAGAGAGAGGGAAAATGGATCCCTCCCTCTCCTTCCCTTTCTTTCCCCCAATCTTTTACCCAAACAAGAGATTTTGTCTCCCTCCATTTCTCTTCTCTTCTTTTCCTACCATTTCTTCCTATCCAAACAAAGTGTAACTGATACAAGGAGTTGACAAATTAATAATCGACCACTTGGATGGAAAGGGCCTCTAATCAGAATTTCTTAACATGATAGTATTTCAATTCATATTTCCCCCAAGAACTACTATTCCTCGTGTGATTCATCTTAAAACTTTTTTTCCCCATGTAGAAAAGGATTTAAACTTTCTTGGAAATTCTATACTTCAATTTTTTTTTTTTTTTCCACACCATTTGCCTTGTTTGAAAATCGTATTCTTGCATATGTAGCATATCAATTGCACCTTACCTATTTTACAGATCCTTTTCACACATCAATCCAAGTATGCCCTTACTTACATTTCCTAAATGCCTCAACCCACTAGATTTCACCCACTTCGGTGGGTAAATTAACTATATGGATTTTACGGTCCCTCCACCATCTTTCAACCACTATCCTAAAAATTGTGCACTCC
Source organism: Chenopodium album (assembly GCF_948465745.1). Classification (NCBI taxonomy): domain Eukaryota; kingdom Viridiplantae; phylum Streptophyta; class Magnoliopsida; order Caryophyllales; family Amaranthaceae; genus Chenopodium; species Chenopodium album. The sequence continues at coordinate 34,251,514 of NC_137852.1, forward strand.
CCCGGCCCCATGATGCAATAATCAACCAAATTTTTTTTAAAAAAATTGATAATACTAAAACAAAATAAATAATTTTTGTAAAAAAAAAAAACGACTACCAAAAAATGTGAAGATAAGAAGCTACACGAACACTAACCAGATAGTAGAATATTTAGAGCCTATCCCCTAACTGAGAATTAACACACCTACATCTGTTGCAAGTTATGAGCGAAAATGTACCTGTTTAAAAGCACGTATGCAATGGCGAAGTGGCTTTTCAGCCTCCAAGAAAGGCAAAGCTTCCTGTTCCAAGATCAGATACAGATACAGAGATACTTAGCTTTACCACATAGCCAATCATGTTTAGTACATCCAGAAACTGGTTTATAAATTTTAGACTCCAATAGTTATTTAAGTAACGACATGGTCAAGATTGCATGCAACATAACCAGAAACCCATTGTGGCTTCTATCAAGGGGAAATTTGCATAGAATTTGAGACAGAGAAGACTCATAAAATATATATATATAATGAGAAGACTCACCTTAGCCTCCACATCTCTGTTGATGTGCCATAGACAGAGTAAATGTGACGTCCCTGGAAAGACTTCTCTCAAAGCCGCACATAGGCCAAGATCACGGTCTGAAATAAATACAGATGGCTCTTTATCAAACCCAATCAACTCCCTTAATCTCTGCAACACCCACCGATAGCTAGCCGTGCACTCGTCGCGCATGAAAACATATCCAACTAGAAAATTCTGGTTTGTCGGTGTCACGCCTACTATCTCAAAGAAAGGCATGTTATATCGATTGGTCTTGTAAGTAGAATCCATACCTATGACATGTGGGTATGTGCGGAGTATGTTGACCATGATCGGGTGCACCATAAATGCATGTTGCAAAACGTTGTAATCATCATTCGTGAACCAGTAGATGTATTTACTCTCTCTCGCCAGATGAAGAAATTGCTGAACAACTCCTCTTCCTTCGGACATCTCCATCCTGAAGTCATTTCGGCAATTGTAAATGTGTCGGATGTTTGGATGATCATCAGGAAATTGCTCGGCAATAGTTGACATGATGTTACGGGGAGCAACCTTGGACTTTGTCAAGTCCCGCACAACCTGTTTTGCACCCGGACTCAATCCGCTCACTTTACGGTGACCCTCTGGGTACACAATCATTGGGTGGTTATGTGTCCCGGTGTGATCATTTTTCGCAATGATCTTCCAACTTTCGGTGCTGACATCATAATATATCTTGATGTAGGATGGACAACCATTAGCTTTGGTTTTGGTGTCCTTCCGTATCGCGTTCTCCAAATCTCTCGGCTTGCTCCTTCGTGACCGATCACATCGCAAATACCGATACGGCCGACCATTTCTGGTTTTGTTATAAGACGATTTCACCAATATAAATCCCAATTTTATGGAAACACCATCAGCCCATGTAACAGCATCGTCAAATGTAGGAAAAAACGTATCGGTGACAAAATTCCCACTATAATTCAGACCGTCACCGCCTTCCTCAGATTTCATATCCTATACAAATTAAACAAAACATGCTTTATGTCAAAATAATAATAATAAAAACAATAATAATAATAATAATAATAATAATAATAATAATTATAATAAAAATAATATAAACAATACTAATAATAATAATAATAATAATAACAATACTAATAAAATACTAATAATAATAACAACAAATACAAAACAATAACAATATTAATGATAATAAAAAATTATAACAATAAACAATATCAACAACAACAACAACAACAATAAAAATAACAGCAACAACAACAGTAATAATATCAACAACAACAACAACAATAATATCAACATATTACTAATAATAATAATAATAATAATAATAATAATAATAATAATAATAATAATGAAACAAAAAATAAACATATTACTAATAATCATATTAATACAACAAAATTACATTAATTATCAAATACTAAATCACAACAATAATCACAAGACCACGACAAAAAAAAACATAAAAAAAAAAACTCAATAAACGTACTTAAAAAAAAAAAAAAAAAAATTATAGGGACATCCGCCTAAAATTTCCGGATGTCCCTAGGTACATCCGCTTGAAATTTCCGGATGTTCCTTGGTACATCCGGAAATTTTAGGCGGATGTACCTAGGACATCCGGAAATTTTAGGCGGATGTCCTAACTACAGAAAATAAAAAAAAAAAATAAAAAACTTACAGAATGATCCGACGCATTCTCCGGCGTACGTATGTTCCACTCGCCGTCCATGACCCAAGACCCGTCGGCAAATTTAACGATTTTTGAAAATAGAAAATTTAGGTGGTCGTGGGGACCGATTTGGGTCGTGGGGACCGATTTTGGGAAGCTCGGGACAACAATGTCGTGAAGTAAGGGGACCGTTTCATGTATTGTGTCCAAATGGGGAACAAGGTCCTTTTTATAACCCAAATTGCATAAAGGGCATAGTGGTCCATTTAAGTCAAAAAGGGAGCGTTACCTGGTAACATAGGAGCGACAAATAGCAGTTGAGAAATTTTTTGGCTCCCTTTATTTTCCCTCCTTAGGGCCCTTTTCGGTTGAAGGAATTTGGCTGAAAAAAAAAGAAGGGAAATTGTTTTAATATATTCCTATGTTTGGTTTAATGAATGACATGAAAATTTAAAGGAAAGGAAGGGAAAGTGAAAAGAAAACCTCTTTATAAATTTTCAGCTTTCCTCCCAAATTAGAAGGAATTCAGCTTGAAAGAGAAAATAAAAGCATATTTACTTTTTCTTCCCTACATTATATTTCATTTAGCAAACGTTGGAAATAAAATCTCCTTCTTTTCCCTTCTCTTCCTTTCTTTTCCCCTCTTTTCGTTTCCCTTCTTTTCCTTTCCTAACAATAAACCAAAGAAAGCCTAATTTTCCACGAAAATTCAAATTTTACCTCAAATTTAAATTTTGTCATCATATTCAAACAAAAAGACCTCTATATAAAGAGGTCTCCCACCCAACTAAACCCATTTTTTCTGTTCTACTTTCAAAATGGGATTAGTTGTAGGGGGGGGGGGGGTTTAAGTTTCAGGTTGAATAACTAGGAGAGGGGTGATGGTTCTAGTGAAGACACTTGTATAAGGGGAAAGGCGAGGTGGTGAAATATTTTCTACCACCCCTTTTAGCTGGAGCTTTCTAGCTCCACTGATTTCATTTAATTATTGAAATATGGCATTCATTTTTTTCTTAGAAATTTGAGGAGAGAAGAAATAAGACTCAAGAAGCTTGAAAGAAGAAGAAGGAAGTTTAATTTGGTATAGAAAAGAATGAGTACCACCTCCTTTTATAGGGTTGGTGTTAGTAATGGAGCCAGGAAGAAAAGGCCGAAGGAGTTTACTTTTCCGAAAACTCAGTACAAACCACCTGCTATTTTTGCATCCGAATTCCATAAACTATTTTTCAAGAATGATTGTTATTTTTCTTTAAGCTCGTGCAAATTGGAGTTTTGATCTTCTGCAAGGTTAAGCCAGTTTTTCAACTGCACCCAAGCCAACATTTGTGTTGCAACTGAGTGAGGATTTCACTCTATTTTTCAGCCAGTTTTTCAACTGCACCCAAGCTAAATTGAGTGAGAATTTCACTTTATTTTTCAGCCAGCTTTTCAACTACACTCAAGCTAATGTTTAAATGAAAATCAATTAGGATTTTCCTCCTTTTTTTTAGAAACGTACGTACATCAAAATTTTGTGTCTTTTCTCAAACATTGATTATCGTTTTATTTAAACTCAATCAATATGGGGCAATCTGTAGACACCAAATTTTGATCCTACCTTTTTAATTATCACTATTAATTATTTTTATTACTATAATTATTGTTTTTTGCAAATAGTAATTATTATTTTGCTAATTATTTTTATAAACTTAATGACGTTTGTTTTATTACATAAAACGAAGGAAACGAGTAATAATAATGATTTTTTTTCATAATTTCCAAAATGCATGTTACAATTTGTACTTCTAAATTACTTAATTACAAAAAATTGAAGTACAACTCACACCACATGCATTATTACCCTGCTCCACCGAAGTAATTTTCGGGTTTTTACTTGTGGATTAACAAGTAAATTAATATGGTCATTAGGAGGACACTAGCCCCACAATGTACATGAAATACACCCTTATCATCCTCATGTCTTTCTCAAATGTAAAGACAGGCTGATCTTCTTGGTTTTCTTGAAACATGGTGCTTGAGTTTAAAGGTGGTTTTTGTTTGATTTTTTTGGGTAAGGAGGAAGATGGAAGAAGATAAGAATTAAGTGGTGAGTGGAGATTTTGGATAAGGGTAATTTCTTTTTATAGTAAAAAGTAAGTATTTTAGACCGTATTTTTGTACGTGTATGTATAATAATCGTATAGTATAAAGTACACTTTTTTTTTTGTTTCGCCAGGGGAATATGTCATTTTCTTTATAAGCAAGTATCGTTTAACCCTTTAGAGTATAGTAAGTATGTTAATATGTTCACTTAGACCGTTATAGTGCTTTTTATTTTATCTATTTTTTTTTTTTTTTTTTTTTTTTTTTGTGATTTGTGCACTACCCTATTATATGACCAATTTACCTAAGCTATAAAGTCCACTACTCTAAAGACTCATGTCTAACCAATGTAGGGAAATGACAAACATTCTCACACCTAAAGAGGTACTACATGTTGTAGTACTAAAAGTACCTCCTTTTATATACACTTGTTTTACCACAAATTAAAATATCATTATCTTTTTGTTCCGCAGTTAATATTTGATCCGATAAATACAAGTTCGGACCTAACCTGTCCATATTTATCTAGGTGTTGTATGGACGAGAGTAAACGAGGGATACGTATGTATAATTGTGTATGTTTGTTACGTTGAGCTTTAGATGAATAGTTTTTTCAGCGGTAATCTAGGATCATGTTTCTTCGTTACAATTATTCATTCACTTTGCTAGTGGATTCATGGCATTCTGAGTTCTGACATCTTTCTTGTGGCTATTTCGTTTTTGTTTTTTTTTTGTTTTACCTTTTTTCTTTTTCATTATTATCTTTTATCTTATTTATTTTTTATGACTTGTTTATTTCAGTCTAGTTTTTGTATCCTTTCGTCAATTTTGATGAACATTGTCAATAGTGAAATAGCGTTACCTTTTTTTTTATCCCCCGCAGTTAATATTGTATCCAATAAATTTCAATTTGGACCAATTGTATCAATATTTATCCGACGCTAATTGGGACAACAGGATTTCATACGCGTCATGTATTGTATTTTAATATTCAAAACACTATTTGACACTATACAAACACTATTTGGCACTATTCCAAATAGTAATTTCTGTTATGATGATTTAATTTACTTTGCCGACATGAATTTGGCTTTCGTTTATTTGTTTCCTGTTGTTTTGATCTAGTTTTGTATCTTTTGTCTTTGTTTTTTATGACTATGATAAATATAAATTTTTGTTTTAGTAGAGTAAAGTAAGATAAGAGTTCACTTTTTTTTAAAGGTCATTCGGTTAAGGGAATATATTTTACTCTTGACCACTTTAAATTTATGTTGTATGACTTAATATTGTATGATGTATTTTCACGTTGACCATGTCAATCTTATGATTTTATATAATCTACTTTTTTTAGTAAGGGTTATTATTTGAAATGCTCGTATGTATAAGGTTTTGTCGTATGTTCAGATGTTTTTGGATAAATTTATATGTACTATCTAATAAGGGCAGGGGTTATTTCTCTTTTTACTTTTTTTATTAACTTTGAGATATTTTGTCCAAGCCTTTTTAGTATTGTAACCTAATGTCTTTGTGTATCTTTTAGAGCTGACATCTCAGAGCTAACTTTTTTTTTTATTATATTAGTGTTGTTTTAACACCTTGGTGAGTATAATAGTGACTAGTTAAATTTAGGCACTCTTTTATTGTATACCATATGAGTATTTTTTTTTTTTTGAGTTATGACACGACTTGGTCATACATATTTTTTTATATATATATGCCATGGCATTTTAGAGCCTTTTTATTATGTGAATATTAGAGTTGATTTTATTACGGTTTTATTTATATTATCAGTTTAAGCGTTGCAAAACAGATTCGCAAGTTTGTTACATGTAAACAATAGAATTTAATATCAAGATTCACATTATTTCCAAAATCTTGATATTTACCAAAGTAATCCTTGAATTTTAACTTATTTACTTTTTTATTTACAAATTAACCCCTTTATTTTCCTATAAATACCCCCCTAATTCTCAAGTTTTAAACACACCAAAAATTCTTACAACTTTTCTCTCTAAAAATTATCTCTAAAAATTCTCCTCTAATCTTTGTTTTAGTTAAAATCTCTCTAATTTAGCTTTATTATTAAGTTATTAGCTTATTAAAAAGCATCTTATAATTAAGTTGCTAATTTTTATTTAAGTATTGTTATTATCTTTAATTCCTATAAATAAAAACACAAAAATATTTCAAGTTCAAGTATTGTTGTTATTATCTTTGTTAAAAATATTAGTTTAATTGCTTAAATATTCCTATTCTATCTTAAAACCCAAAAAAAAAGTTTATTTCTTACGTTTTGCTTTACTTTTCAAGTTTATTTTCTCTAATAAAAAAATCATAAAAAAAGAGTTCATTAGTTTCATTTTGCTTTAGTTTCTTTTAATATATCAAAACTCCAAAAAATTACTTAGACTCTTTAATTTCATTTTAACTAAGGAGTGATCATATTTTCATCCTTGATAAACCAAAGAGGTTATCCAAAAATTGCTACATCTAGCTCAAGGTATCATCTTCAATCTTTTTTTAATTTCCTTAATTATTATTATTATGCTAACTAATATGTTTGTTTCCATGTGATGTTACCAATAGGGGTAATGATGATATTAGGTGCTAAATTAGCCCTAAATCTTTCATTACTCCACATTAGAAAGCCAAGCCTATTGGTGAGGTGATAGGTTACAAAAGAGGGGGGTAATTGCATTTTGCATTGCATCTCTTTCTAATGCATATTAAATATGAAAGGTCAATACATTCATGTGTCTGCCTAAAACATATTTTTTAGAATGATTTATTTCTTAAAGTGAGCTTAAAGACCTAATGAATTAAAGTTTATGTAGAGGATGTTCAAGAGTAAGGAATTATTTACCACGTCCAAAAGATGGCCTATGAAAGAACCTTTACGACCAGAATCAGTTCCAGTTCTTTAGCTCAAGTGATAGAAATTTTCAAGATCTTTCCAACCATATCTCACAATAATTTTTTCGATTTTTCTATGATTTTTAATGATTTTTTTAGTTTAAACTATCAAAAAGATGAAATATGCATGTTTTTCTCTTAATTGCTTTTTAAAATTTTTATTAATGGTGGTATGAAACCTATATTATACTATATTATATATATACTTCTTAACTTATGAAGTTTTAATGAAAATGTCTTTAATCTTATTTTAAAAATGATTTTAGAAATAAGAGTTTTAACAAGCCTTAATTCTAAGTGTTATTTTAAAAAAAACTTTAATCTTATTATAAAGATGACTTCAGAAATAAGAGTCTTTAATTCTAAATGTTGTTGTTTTAAAATCTTTAATGTTATTATAAGATGACTTTTGAAATAAATGATGTCTTAAGGACTTTAATTTTCTTTTAAGACTTTAGAAATAAAAGTTTTAACAAATTTTATTTTTCTTTTATAATTTTGTAAACCTTCTTATTTCAACCCTTTTGTGAACAAGAATGAATCATAACTTTGATTGTTTGTTTTTAATAAGTAATAATAGTTAATATGAGGTTATGGCCTCATTTCCAAACATGAGGTTAAGATTAATTATTTAGTCATATAAGGTTGTAACAATTATCCATCTCCATGAAAATAAGCTTACATCCCATCATAATTACGCGATGGATTAATTGACAATCGGATATGATTAAATATTTTATTGTTCCCTTTTATTTGGAAGTAAGGACTTGATAGGTGTCGTGTTTCATTTGGCCAATTCCATTAAGCCTAAACACATAACCCTTAAAACCTTACAAAAATTAACCTTGAGTGAATTTAAACCCAAAGTGAGATTAAATAGTGAATTCTTAAAGTTTCGCTCCAAAAAATACCTTGACCCACTTAAAAGTCGTCAATTGGGACGCATTTGTTGAATTATCTTATTCAAAAGACATTTTTGTTGATCACTAATCGGGGTGATTTTCCTCAACCAAGGTGGTTCATTTTACTTTTATGAGTGAATCCGTCAAAGATCACTAAAATCCCACTTACAAAAATGACATTTATGTCAACAACCCAAATTAAAAACTTAATGGAATTGGTTATTTAAAACATGACATATGTCCGAACTACGAAGGTTTTGATCCGTGAGTGAATTCAAAATCTCACTATGATCGGTACGTATAGTGCAACTTTGGTGCTCAAACCTACCTTGTATTAATTAATTTTTTTCTTTTGTGGTTGATATGTCTTAAAACTCGATCTTTTTTAACAACGCAATAGTAAGAGCCCGTTCCTTTGAACGAAAGAGAAGACGAGTTCCAGACGTTCGATTCTCTTAACCTAAACCCCGAACCCTGTGCCTTTTTTTATGGAGTTAGCAGTTGATTTTATTTATTTATTTAATTGTATTTCTTAAAATTGACTGTTTTAAAATCTGTCCTTATTCGGATAAAAATAAGGTGGCGACTCTAATTTTTGTTTATAAGTCTTATCAGACACCTAAGTGGAACCTTTATAAGACTACTTTTTGTCCACTAAAAACCAGGTACCACAAGAGGCAGCCCTACAAATTACATTTTCCTACTTTTTTCTAATTAGTCCTAATTTCCCAAAAGTTGGTTAGGTCGATCAACATCGGCATATGTACAGAATGAAATCAGGCTCCATTGAAGACCGCAAAAAAAAAAAAAAAAAAACCAACAGCCGCCATTTCATCACCTTCACCTAATCTGGAATAAAAAAGGGAGGACTCATGTAAGATTTCTTTGATGATAATTTCTTTCACATGCATTATCAGTATGCAGAAGAATAGCAACAAGCAGAGTACTATAATCAGGGACTCCATGACTATTTCCATTCTCACGCAGAAATGGAAAACCAACAAGGCAACAATTCAAATGAAGATAATGGTTATGATGCAGATGATGATGATGCACAAGAAGAAGAACCACATCAAGATGAAGAAGCAGAGGTTGCAAGAGCAAGTAGAGAAATGTCAACAGATGAAAAAAGGCTTCTAGTTGATGATATTTTGCCGAATTTGGAAGGGGACTCCTTGCCAAAAGGATATTTGTCCAACTTAGCCAAAAAACACAATGTTCACAGATCTACAACAACCAAATGGCCTGGTTTCAGGTAATTAAACAACACTTGCTTGATGGGAATGTGCTTGATGTTAGGACTAAAAAACTAGGTAAAGTTAGGCCAAACCTAAAGAATACACAGATGAATGGTTAACTTTAGTGCCTCTTTACAAGAGGACCACTAAAAGGAGCTATGTTGTTGCCCTTCATGTGTCCTCTTCTACCATACATAGGTTAAGGAAAAAGGGTAGGCTCAGAACACACACAACAAACAATCACCCAACACCGTAAGACAATCACAAAGTAGCAAGAATGAAGTGGGTACTGAGCTGGGTGAACCCTGCACCATCATTAAGGGACCCTACTTTCATTGACATGCAATACATGATTCAAATAGATGAGAAATAGTTTATTTTTGAACCCTGAAACCAGGTGCTTTTACTTACTGCCAAATTAAAAGAACCCATACAGAGCACAACAGTCAAAGAGATTTAAATCCAAGGCAATGTTCATGGGTATGATAGGCAAGCCATTGTATGATGTACACAAGAATATGCTGCATGATGGGAAGTATGGGTTATTCCCTTTTGTGAAATATGAAATGGCAAAAAAGAAGAGCAAAAACAGAGACAAAGGCACAATGGAAACAAAGTCAGTTTAGTCAGTTAACAAAGATGCCATAAGGGATATGTTACTTAATCATATCATACCAGCATTACATGAAAAGTGCCCTCCCCCAACTACCAAAAAATGTCACAATACAGTGGGACAATGCAAGGTCACATCAAGTGCCTAATGATCCTAAATTTCAAGCAACATGTCAAGCATATGGGCTTCAATTTGGCGCGTAAGATACCAAAATTCAGAGTGAGTCGTGTCATTGAATCAACATATGTTATAGCTCAAACAATTAAAAAGGAAATCAAAAAGGTAAATAACACATGTATACATTCAATTTTTAATAGATTACAAAAATATTTTTTAAAGATAAAATTTAATTTAACCTTTTTTAAAAAAAAAAAAAAACAGGAAGAAACATTTGCAATTAAAACAACTGAAGAAGCAATTATAGGGACAAGTGAATATGGCTCTCAACAAAAAAACCTTCCAAGAAGCAAAGACAAAGGTAAAAACAAAAAGGTCAAACTGAACACTTTAAATCTTAGATGAAAAAAAAAACTCAACTTTTTATCTCCTATGTGTGCAGGAAAAACACGACAACAAAAATCATAGGCATTGTGGATGACATCGATGACAACTAAGCATGCTTAGAGAAGGATGATTGTATTAACATAGTGAAAAAAATATTAATAGATGGTTTAAATTATTTTTTAGATTTGTCACAAAAATCTGTTTAGTTGTACAAAGAACTCATAAGCTATAGTCTTTCAATTTATTTAAATTTTTTTATTTTTATTATAAAGTTATTTTATGGTATATATTATTGGTTGTTATTCAAATTGCTTTAAATAATATAAGTTACGAGAAAACGAATAAAATCCAACTAATATAAGAATTCTATTCATACGAGGAAACTAATTAAATCCAACTAATATAAGAATTCTATTCATACGAGGAAACTAATTACATCCAACTAATATAAGAATTCTATTTATACAAGAAAAAAAATTGATGTTTATATAAACCCTCTCACCTCACCTTTGCTCAAAATATGTCACATATTAATATTGAATTTCTATAGACAAACACGCACAAGCACTCTTAAACGATCGATTTCTACACAAGCGTTTCATAAGTAGGTATGACTGTATGACTGTTATTTTTTAAAAAAACACACAAAAAACGTACATAAATCAACCTTTTTACACGTAGTCCATTAGTTTCTTATCTAAATTATTGTCTTGCAATAATTCAGGTCTACCTTGGAAAATCTAACAAGAGAATGAGGTATTTTCCACTACTTATTGTGAATTTAATGATTAAAGCCTAATATATAATTATCTTTTTTCATAATGTAATAATAACAATAGGCCTAATAGTAAACTAATCAATCAAATAACCTCAAAATTAATTTTACTAATACTAAAAAAATAAAATTCTCCTCCAAGTGATCTGAAAGAATATTCCTCCTAATCCTTTACATTGCACGCCACAATAACCTATTATTTTTAAGGTTTAAAAATAAAATTACATAATTAAACACCTAAGAATCATAAAATGAGCCATGTATGAGCCCCATTGTCATGTTTACCCTTATTAATATTGTTGTAGCTTTATTAAAATTTACAAACTCTATGACCTTTCATAACCTGAAAAATATTAAGATACATGTCTTTTAATAACATCTGCAATAAAATAGGTGGAATGAAAGAGGAATCAACAAAATCAATAAGTTGCTAAGTCCACTAACATCAAACATACACTTAACAGATGAAATCTATAGTGTAATGCAATTGACATGATTTGAAACAATAATAATCCATCTTCACTAATATTTGCAGTGAAAAACAAGATGATGCAAGGGCTGCAAGGCAACATAGACGATTAATTTTATCTGAAAAGAAGCATCAAACAAACTTAAATTTATCTCAAAACACTTTGAGAATGATGCGATGTAGAGTACAAACTTTCACAAAAGAGCACACCCAAATCATTCTTCAATTATACACAGTGGTAGGTGTCAATGTAATAAGGTATTTATAATAAAGTATAGCATTTTGAGGTTTAAAATACTCATTGCCTATTTTGCAGAAGACAACACCAGAAATCACAAAATAGCAAGGCTTAATTGAGAGAATGAATATGATGCAAGAGAATCAATTCACAAAAGCAAACACATGCATTACATCTTCAATTCATGTTAAGCCACAAAGGTTAAATGAACCTTTCAACACACAAAGCAGTAAGTATCATAAAACAAATTATTTTCAAAACAAAATTTGAATCTCTTGTTATATGTATTAAAAAATATTAACCATTGAAATTTCATACAGCCATATGCACATCAAATTACAAAATAGAAAGGATGGAAAGAATGAATATACTTAAACAACGTCGAAACACAGCGAGAACGAACTTTAAATCAAAATAGCAATACTATGAGCTCGCTGCACAATCCAGAAGCTGTTTTAGCACAATCAGAGAATAAGAACCCCATTGATACATGTAAACATCGTGGAGCATTATTTTGGTTGGAAGAATGTCTAGAAAAAGAAAAAAACGCAAAAGACCCAAGTTACAAAAATTGTTGTCAAGATGGTCGGGTGATATTACCTTTACATACACCAAAGAGCCCCCCATGTTCTGGAGAAGCTTATGTACCCTGACGGTGATAAAGAGTAAAAATTTTCGTGACAACGTAAGAGGATATAATTCCATCTTCGCATTTACATCAATGGGTGGCAAGATTGATAAGGACATAAACAATGGCAAAGGACCTTATGCATTTCGAATTAGCGGGCAAAATCACCACAAAATTGGGTCGCTACTCCCGATTGATGGTAACCAACCTAAGTTTTTACAGTTATACATATATGATATAGAGAATGAAATTGAGAATAGACTACACGCCATTAGTCCTGGAGAAACTCAACAAAATTTGGACCCTAAAAAGATAGTTCAGGATCTACTGGGAATGCTAGATGAAAACAACGAACTTGCTAAAGCTTTTCGGATGGCAAGAGACCGTTTCAAAGAAGATGATTTCATCCCAGTTTGGGTACAACTGATAGGAAATCGTTCTAAAGACGTAAGACAATACAACATGCCAAGTGCTTCTGAAGTTGCAGCTCTTATAGTGGGTGACTATGAGGATACAATTGGTCATCGTGATATAATCATAGAACACAAAACTGAAGGCTTGCAAAGAATCATTGAGTTACATCCAAGCTATATGGCAATGCAATATCCACTTTTATTTCCTTATGAGGAAGATGGATATCAAACAAACATTGATTATAGACAAGGAGGAAAACAGGACCGAAAGAGGAAATTCGAAACTATGTGTGAATACTATTGTTATTTGATTCAACAACGAATAGATGATGAATCCATATTACTATGGGGAGGACGCTTACTCCTTCAATTTTTCGTAGACGCATACACATGCATAGAAGAAGAAAGGCTAAGGTATGTACGAAACAATCAGACAAAGCTAAGGAGTGAATTATATGAAGGGCTAAAAGATGCAGTAGCAAGGGGAGATAATGACCCATTATTAGTTGGAAAAACTGTTTTACTACCCTCCAGTTTCACGGGTGGACCAAGATACAAGGTAGAAAACTACCAAGATGCTATGGCTATTTGCATGGTTTACGGAAACCCAGACCTATGTAACCTTCACCGCAAATCCAAAATGGTTTGAGATACAAAAAATGTTGGACAATATGACTGGACAAAAAGCAGAAGAAAGACCTGACATAATCGTCCGTGTATTCAAAATGAAGCTAAATCAACTAATGAGACTTGACACGAAAAAATCACTTTGGGAAAGTTTTGGCAGGTAAGCTAGAGACTAATAATGACGACATAAAAATGAAGCTTTATCATACACTAATAACGAAGATATCAAATTGAAGCTTAATAAAAAACTAATGATGATAATATCAAAATGAAGAAATAGAAAAAGAAAATTATGATGAAGATGATATTAAGCTTATTCCTAATGAATGTTTATCTTTAATTCACAGCTCTCTACACAATTGAATTTCAAAAAAGAGTTCTCCCACATGCACACATTATACTATTCCTTCACTCAGACTACAAGTTTCCTAGCAAAACAGACATAGATCGGATTATTTCGACTGAAATACCTGATGAACATCTACAGCCAGACGCACATGCAGCAGTATCAAAATTTATGACTCACGGACCATGCGGAGAAGCAAGAAAAACATCCCCATGCATAATCAAAGGAAAATGCTCAAAGCATTACCCTAAACAATTCAATAAGGAAACATTCACAGATTATAATGGATTTCCTATCTACAGAAGAAGGGACAACGGGCACACACTAATTAAGGGTGGAATTGAATGCGACAACCGTGATATCGTACCACACAATATAGACTTAATTGTTAAATACCAGGCACATATTAATGTAGAATGGTGCAACAAAAGTAGGGCCATCAAGTACGTATCCAAGTACATACACAAGGGTCCAGATAGAGGAACATTCTCAGTTGAAGATAAAATGGATGAAGTCAAGGCCTATCTAAATTGTCGCTACATATCATCATGTGAAGATGTGTGGAGGTTTACCAATACGACATTAATTATCGCACACCAGCAGTAATGCGATTAAGTTTCCATCTGCCTAATAAGCACAGAGTCACATTCAGTGAATACCAAGTGATAAATAGTGTCCTAAACATGGAAGGTGTTGAGAAAATTATATTCACGTAATGGCTAACAACAAATGCAAGGTATCAAGAGGTAGAAGGCCTCACTTATGCCCAATTCCAAAAAAGATTTACTTGGCATGGAGATGACAAAGAATGGAGACCTAGAAAAAATAAAAACAGCATTGGAAGGATGTACTACGCTCACCCAACCACAGGTGAACACTTCTACTTGCGCATGTTATTAAACGTAGTGAAGACACCCAAGTCATATGAAGATATAAGGACATTCGCGGGAACAATTTATCCTACCTTCAAAGCAGCGTGTTATGCTCGCGAAACGCTAGAGGGTGATAAAGAGTGGAATGATGCAATTCGTGAGGCGTCTCTATGGGAAAACTCGACACAACTACTGTAGCTTTTTGTCACAATGCTACTATTTTGTGAAGTGTGTGAACCTTTACAATTGTGGGAGAACATTTTTGCACTACTCTGATTAGATGATGTCTTATACAAACAAAGAAAGCAATTAGGCTACTCTGAACTACAATTGTCTGAAAATCAGTCGAAGAACTATGTCCTTTTAGAGATTGAAAAAATATTGCAGAGTTATGGTAAAACACTAAGAGATTATCCACCTCTACCTTCACCGCACGAAAACTTAGTGAAAACATCAAATAATAGACACATAGCTGAACAACTATATTTGGACAGAGAAGAATTAGCAACTGAGCATGGACTGTTGAGTAAAGGGTTAAACGAGGAGCAAAAGCTAATATATAACGAAGTAGTCGAAGCAGTTAAGAATCAAAAAGGAGGATTTTATTTTGTGTATGGGCATGGTGGTATAGGAAAGACATATCTCTACCAGACTATAATATCAAGGTTAAGATCCGAGGGAGAAATAGTACTCGCAGTAGCATCTTCTGGAATCGCATCCCTATTGTTACCGCTAGGAAGGACAGCACATTCGAGATTTGAGATCCCAATAGACTTGACTAACTCTTCTACATGTAACATACGACAAGGGACACAATTGGCAGATTTGCTACGCACAACAAAGCTCATAATATGGGACGAAGCACCCATGCATGGTACACCGACATTGTTTTGAGGCACTCGATAGATCAATAAGAGACATAATGAGAATAACAGATGAAAATGCTGAAATTACTATCTAACGTGGGAAAACGGTGTTACCAGGTGGAGACTTCAAACAGATCCTACCAGTAGTGCCAAAAGGGAGAAGAGAAGATATAGTTGGAGCCACCATAAGTAGATCAAAATTGTGGGAAGAATGCAAGGTGTACACACTACACAGAAACATGAGACTACAACAGACGAGCAACGAAGAAGCTCACTACAAGAAAATAACCTTTTCGTAGCGATTATTTTAACCTTTAGTATTGATTCTAATTGCAACAAAAAGCTTTTCCAACGAATGGTCATTCGATACAATTTCCCCCGTTGCCTTAGCCTTTAGCAGTGGTTTTCAATATCGCTGGGGTAGGCCTCAATAATCGATACGAAAAACTACATCCAATCGTGGTGATTATTGTAGCGATTACAATCGCTATAAATGTTGAACTCATTTTCTTCTTCAAAAAAAAAAACATGCATATGATCTTTACAAGATTTGAACATGCAACCTCAAACTCTTATATTAAATGAATCGCCAATAAGCTATGACATATTTTATGTATTCTTTGTCAAACAATATTTCGTATCGATTTTTGGGATTTAGTGACGATTGTAAATGATACGATTTCTCAAAATTATTTAAATGTGTAAAAATAGTGTGAATATGTATTATTATGTTTTCCGTATCAATTTTATATGGGAAAACCATGGCGATTGTAAAATGATACGACTTCCTTAATTATTTCACCAAACATACTTGCATATTGTAGCGAATGTACAATCGCTACGAAATAATCGCTACGAAAAGACATTTTTCTTGTAGTGGACAGGAGGAAAATTGAAGAATTTGGCAATTGGATATTATCCATAGGAGAAGGCACTATACCACTGACGAGAATGGAAGGAGAAGATGAGGACACATGGATTGAGGTACCTGATGACTTAATTATAGATCCGAAGGAAGATGCAATAAAAGAAATGGTATCAAAGACATAAGAAACTTTGCAAACTTATTATAAGAATCCCGATTATTTATGTGAGAGATGCATTTTAACCCCAAAGTATGCAACAGTGGATGAAATCAACAATTACATCATGGACTCACAACCTAGGGTAACAAAAACATATCGAAGCTCAGATTCAATATGCAAAAGTTCTGGAAATATAGCCGATCAAGATATCCTTTACCCAATAGAGTTCTTAAACAGCTTGAAGTTTAATGGGATACCAGATCACGAGTTACACCTAAAAGTAGGCACTCCTATCATACTACTAAGGAACCTAAAGCAAAAGGAAGGCCTATGCAACGGTACAAGGCTAATGTCACACATTTAGCAACTTAGGTGATAGAGGCAGAGATAATGACAGGAAAATGTAAAGGAAATAAGGCATTAATCCCAAGGACAGTAATGATCCCTACGAACTCTAAATTGCCATTCATTTTCAAGAGGCGGCAATTTCTGGTGAAGGTATGCTACACAATGACAATAAATAAGAGTCAAGGATTGTAGACACCCATGTGTTTCTCCCCAAAACCAAACCCAGTGATGAATGCCTTTCACGTCGAATCATAATCGAATAAGGTGAAAGTGTGGAAAAGTCAAGTGTTGCGGTTTAGTTTTATTTAAAATTCTCTTCTCTCTACTTTTGAAAATAACTCTTTTTTATTAAAAATAGCCAAACCAGTTTAGTTTGTTCCGTAATTAAGGTCCAATAATAGTGTAGTTGGATGGGGTTCGAAGAGACCTTTCCAACGATATATTATAAGCCCAATTCCGATGAATATTGAGGAAGTTATGGCCAAAATACTAAACTGGGCCCGGTTAATTATTTATATACGGCCCAATGATCTAGAGGAGGGCCCAATGTTAAATATTATTCTAAAATTGTTAGAATTAATTATAACTTTCTAGAATTTTCTAGAAGGTTCCTTTTAATTATAATATTATTAGATTTAATAATTATTTTAAGATGGATTTTTATTTGGAATAAAATATTATTATTATTTTTAAAGATACGTTTTATCTTCTGTACGGATTCCGTAGATCAATTTGGTTAAAGATCAGATTCCGTGTGGAAAAGCGCGTGCAAGTCAGACTGTCGCCAAGCGACAGACCTTGTCGCCTCGCCTCGCGACAACGTGTATTTCTGGCTACAGCGTGTAATTTTATTCCTAATAAAATTCTATACTTTTCCGAATTATTTTCCTTATAAATAGGGTCTCAAAACTCTGTTTTCATTCATTCAGAATCGCCCAATTCTCTCTTGAGCAATATATGCTTTCTTTCTCTCTCTCTCTCTTTTTAAACCAACCTTTTAAACACAATTCCGCATACACAAGACTTAGAATCATCTAGCCAAGTTCGAAGTTGCCTTCGCCCTAGACGTGCAAGGTTTAATATTTTCTGAGGGTTGGTCCAAATCTAGTCAAAACTTTATTTAACTTGATTCTAATTTAATTCCTTAATTCTTTAATTTTATTATTTTCATTGAAGTTTACTAACTTGTGTATTTTGTTATTAGAAAGAGATACGAGGCTTCAAAGTATGTAATCTTATTACTCTCTTTCAATGTAGAAATCATGCTTAGATTTGTTTAATATTCCTAGTATCATGTTAGGATATGATGTTATTTAATGCTTTCCAGTATCATGTTTAGGATGCCTATACTCTTTTCAAATACCATTTTAGTACCATATTAGGTTTAAAGCTTTGATCTTTATTGTTTAGTGACATGCTAGGATTTGTTATTAATCTTGTTAGTATCATGCCTAGGATCTTGCTATTATTATTTAAGCTTTATAATGCCTTATCATGATTATGATTATATTATGATTATTATTATTGTTATGATGATTATGTTTAATATTATGTTGCTTGATATTATATTTATTGTTATTACTTGATCACACCTTTTATGCTTGTTTAAAGGGAATTTGTATTTGAAATCACGCTTAATAAGATATTTAATAATTTGGTTTAGGCTAATATGATTTTAAATCAAGTGATCGCCAATAATAGTATTATTTGTGCATTAATATTCAACCAACATATAGTAAACAGGTTTAGGCCTAAACCTAATGTTTGCATGTTAGTCAGAAAGCGCACATGAATACGAGCAGAATAAAGTAGAGGCCTATTTTATAGGGCGGGTCCTTTCTTTTGTAGATTGGATTCATACCCTCATCCCCGAACCCTATTTGGTTCCTGGCCTTATGTAGTTGACGATCTCCCGGATCGTTTAAGGGGTGTAACCTTCACTTCGTGATTGGTTTACAAGTTCCTAAAACTTGTTGGCGATTCTTTTGCTCTAGCTTCCTTCCCTTTGGAACGCCACCATACTTAAGTGTATAATCACAGTGGGGTTCAAGCTTGGGGTTATAGTGCTTGAAATATTCCCTACAAGGACAAACACTAAAGAAGACAACTCTTTTTTTTTTACCAGAACCCGTATTTAGCCACGTATAACTTTATGTGGCAGCATCAAGAGTCACTTCAAGGGATGGACTTCGAATACTCATTGATAACAAGGGAACTGCGCCACAAAACTATACAAAAAACATCGTCTTCAAGGAAATTTTTGAAAATGTCACTACAGATTCTGAACATTAAAAAATGTAACATTCAATTATCTTAGATTGATATGGTCTGAATTTAATATTAAGAATATTTACAACTAAGATTGCGGTTACTGGCTTATTTGAATATTTGATATAAGCACTCCTTTATATAGCAAAAATTGACCAACTCCATATGTTATAAACCATACTTCGTTATATCAAATCTCAAATCTAATACAATAATACTTCCTTGAATTAGTAACTAAAACAACTCATTCACATATGACACTCCGATTCAATTTATAAGACAAATTAAACCTCAAAAATAAAAATAAAATTAACACATAAAAAACAAATTAAGTTCAAAAAAAGAAAAAAAAAAAGAAAAGAAAAACGATCAAAGTAGGTGTTTAGGGTAATTTTACTCCTCCTCGTGGCCCAATCAGAGGGTGACACGTGTCAGCTTGGGGATGGTCCAAAGTGGACCTATCCCTGTGTGACACGTGTCATCCCAGATATTTGGGAGAATGTCGGCCTTCAGGCCCAAATCCCGAGAAAGCCGTAATACGGCGCAGCCCATCTCTGATTAGGGTTCTGTCACCTAATCAGGGGCACAAATCCCAATGACCCTATAAATAGGGAAATTCCCCTCTTTTGGAGGACACGTTCTTTCATTTACTACAAACTGTCCCTTTGATAGAGACAACTGAGCTAGAAAACTTAGTAGATCCCCACCTAAATTTCCGCACCTTTTCCTCTCCTTCAAGTTACTAACTTGAGCGTTGGAGGCGGAGCACCACCGAAACGGTGTCTCCGTGATTTTGCAGGTACAGAAGCCCTCCGGACCAGTCTTCGAGTTGTAACTCTCCCAAGGGACAAAAACCCCCAAAACATTTGGCGCCGTCTGTGGGGAGAGTACCTCAAGATGGTTCAAAATTCTGTACCGATTCTCAATTCTACCTCTCTACGTCCGGGCACTCAGACGGGTACCCCGGACGACATGCAACCGGTTGTTCAGCCGGTAGGGTTTGAAATCCCTCAGCCTCAGCCAGAGGTATTCACTAAGGAGGAGGAAGAAGATGAAGATGATGATGTGGAGACCTACACATCTAAGGATGGCTCTCTCATCTATAAATCCATTCATTCCAGAGATCAACTGGAGCGAAATGAAGACCAGGCGGGCCCAAGCAGGCGCCCATCTGGAAGGCCAGAAGGGGAAACCCAGAAGGCCAAAGGCCAAGCCCCAGTCACCCGAGATGAGCTCATGAAATTCATGAACTCTTTCAAAGGTGAAATCAAGGCCATGATCAACCAAAACACGGCAGGCTCTAGCAAGAGTCAGCCGGCTAAAAAGACTCCCAATGATGGGAAGAATAAGAAGCCGGTCAAGGACAGGCAGCCAACTCCTCACCCAAAGGAGAAGGCAGCCGCAAAACTTGACTGGTCCAAGATTCTGATGCCCCGGCGACCCCAGCCGGAGGCCAAGAAGACGCCTACCTTCGATGCAAGAGAAGTCATAAATCGAAGGAGGCAGCAGCAGTCTGAGTCAGCTTCCACCTCGAGCTTTCCAGACAGCTTCAAACAAGCATCAGCAAGGAACTCTATGTCCTTGCATGAGAGTCGGACAGGCGGTAAATCCGTCAACACCGAACCTCAGCTGATGATAGGGTCGATGCCATACGCATGCGCACCTCAGGCGCAGTATCACTACAAAAAAAATTACTTATAGAAGCAAGTAAAAAATGCCTCTAATAATAATGATGTTGCCTCTAATAACTTTTAGAGATAATTAATCAAGTGCCTCTAAAAATTCTGTCGCTAATTGATGATTGCCTCTAAAGCCTCTTTTAGAGGCAATACAATGCATTGCTTCTAAAAACCCGTATATTTAGAGGCAACTATATAATCCTGCCCCTAAATATATTTGGAGGCAATCGTATAATCTTGCCCCTAAATATATTTAGAGGCATTATGAAAATTTGCTTCTAAATACCATATATATTTAGAGGCAACCTTATAATTTTGCCTCAAAATATATTCAGAGGCATTATATCTATGTGCTTCTAAATACCATATACATTTAGAAGCAATCATATAGTTTTATCTCAAAATATAATTAGATGCAATTTTGTATATTAATGCTAATGATATTTAGATACAAATTAGAAATTTGACATAAAAGGTTTTTAGAGGCAAAAAACATTATATATGCCTCTAATATATTAATTCGAAATGTATGGAAATTTATATTACAAGAATTTCTTATGTCATGATATTATTTTTGTTGTACATTTATAGGCAAAATCATTTTAAAAGATTTATTATCATGTCAATATAACATATGTAAAGCAAGTTGGCTTCATTAAATCAAACAAAAATGACATTATTAATAATTTAATAGTCATTACATTATTGACCCAAAAATATTTATTTAAGTTACTAAACTACGTAACTTCAAAATAATTTTAAAAAAAATTGGATAATGTGAATACAAAAGAGTTTTCAATCTAAAACTATAAGCCTAGAAAACAACATTATTTTCTTCAATTTCTTCCAGTTCCATCTCTAGCCATCTTCATTATATAGTTTCCTGTCATTGAAAAGTATGAAATTAAATATTTGTTACAATGATGAAAAATTAGATTTAAATAAGTATAGATCACTAATTCACAAAATAAAAAAATAATAGAACAAAGCTATAAATGATCATAATTAAATGTTATCACATCCAAAGAAAGATTAAAAAATTTAGTTCACTAGAACTTACAATGAATGAAAATAAATGTTACTACTAAACTTCATCTACTTGAATTTCATCATCCTCTTCATCGTCATTCTCATCATTATCTTCCTCATCGTCATCCTCGTTATCATTAACCTATATTTTCATAATTAGTATGCAATGACAAACAAAAACTATTTTTTAAATTTAATCCAATAATCATATAATAGTATCAAATAATGAAATTTACCTCATCCATATTTAATTCAGACAAATCATAGCCTAGATGGTTCAAAATATTCCCCATGAAATCTTTCATGACCTCCATTTCATTCTGAAGGCCTCTCATCTTTTTAGTTAGGGCTTTATTTTTCACATTAGCTTCTTTTGCCTCTTGTTTAGCCTCTATTGCCTCATTCTTTGCTTCATCGGCTTCTTTGCGTAACTTTTCTCCTTCACTAAATGTCCCATATAATGATGTAATAGAAGGACTGACTCCCTTGCCACGATAACGACCACGTTTACCAATGGGCTTAACTTTTTCATAGATTTCTTCATCGGTCATGTCTATTTCTTTTGCCTCACGTTGCATAAGGAGATCTTTAATTTTTGACTGTATAAAAAAAAATTTGATGTAAGATTATATAAAAAGGGGAAAAACTAAAAACGCTAATAATTACAAATGAAATCAATTAATTATATACTAGATTGATCCTATAGAGAAAATAAAGGCCACAAGTCTTTTTAACTAATAACAAATAAAATGTATCTTTACTTCTACATAAATTTAGACAACATTTCCCTTATAATATGACTGAAAACCAACTTTAGTATAATCATTTCAACCTGCTGTCACACAATAAACATAAAACAACTCCAACATCATTTTAATCACAACACATATACCACCTCCACAATTAACTTTCTGAATACCTTTAATAATATAGGAATAAAAAATGAAAATACGATGAATTAAGTTATTGATAGGATTTGTTCATTAGATTTTATAATACATTATACATATAGTATTATTTTTCAATATTACTCTTACTACTACGTAAATTCTTACCATGGTTTCTTTTGCCACTTTAGTGATAGGTGCTTTATCACTTTTAGAATGAGTTTCCTCGTATAAATCCAACAGGCTTGGCACTACTTTGTCACGATTGAACTGATATCATAAAAAGTTACATCATAAAATAACTTTTTTTTGCAAAAAAAAAAAAAAAGGGAAAGAGTTTACCATGTCTTCGGCTTTTTGAGCAAAACTCTTTGTCCCAGCAGTGTGTCCAGCATCTTGGTAAGATCGATTGTCAGCATTTCTTTTACTTATGGCCTTTAAAATATGAAAAGTAATATATAATTAATGTCGAGAACTAAAAAAGAAAAAAACAAATATATGATAACATTATACTATACCTTAAATTCTGTTGACCCAAAATATTCAACAAGCCATTTCCAGTCATTTTCATCAACATTTGGAGGCATATTTTCCTCTTTCAGTCGATCTTCATCTGTACCAACTGTATCATAATAAGTATTCTTCAATCTTGCGCGATAATTCCTATACTTCTTATTCAAAGATTCCATGATAAACTTTTTTCTTTCTTTTAACTTCTTTTCACGTCCCTCTTCATCCTCGTCATCCTCAAGTCCTATATCAAATTTTTCCTTCACAATACATAGAAATGTTGTTATTAGTGACTAAAAAAAAAAAATTGCAAGAAAAAACATAATCTATTTGTATCAAGGTATAAAATAAAATAAAAAATACCAGAACAAGTTGCCACATCTTCTCCTTATTTTCTTTCGAAATCTGTGAAAATACTTTCACTTCATAAAGTGGAGCGTTAAGAGGATCTCGTACAAGAGCACCACAATAATTTGCCAAACAAGCCCTATTCACACCAATCGGCTGACCTTTTATGTTAAAATCCACTTTTTTTTTCTCACCGGGTCTCATTTTTGCCATTTGAAGATTTCTTGTAGGGCCTCTAGGATTGTTAGTCTTATAAGTTTTTCTCTTTTTTTTTGTTCCTATAATATAAAAACATTATGAAATGTATTAATTCGTGCATTGTAAATAAAAACCATGAATAAATAACAAATAATACCATTGTTGTCTTCTCGTTCATTTATAGGTATTTCATCATCATAACTTCTAATCATGTCTGCATTGTTGAAATCTTCTTGTCCATTTAAAGTAATGTCATCTCTTGTTTGATCTAAACTGTTATCACCTTCTCGACCTTGCAAATCATTATCATTATTGTTTTCAGAGTGTTGCGCTAGAGTTAGAGTTGTATCCTGGTTGTAAGCAATTCTCAAAACTTTCTTTCTTGCTTAAGTTATTCCACATAAAATGCTTAGGTGGAATAAGTGATAAAAGCTTGTCTATGATTCTTGATCTATTTAAGGAAGCATTACCTGAAGGTAACACTCTGCCAAAATCTTTTTATGATGCTCAAAAGATGATAAAGAGCCTTTCCCTTGAGTCTATCAAAATTGATGCTTGTCCTAATAATTGTATGCTATTCTGGAAGGATCATGCTAATGCTGATGAATGTGTTAAGTGTCATGCTTCTAGATGGAAAATTGATGAACGTAATAATGAATCTTCAACATCACAATTTAAGCCTAGAAGGACTCCTAGAAAGACAATGCGTTATTTTCCTTTGATTCCCAGGCTTCAAAGAATGTATATGTCATCCAAAACTGCAGCAAGTATGAGATGGCATAGTGATGAGCGTGTTGATGATCCTGATGGTATAATGAGGCATCCAGCAGACTCTAAAGCGTGGAAATTTTTTGATGAAAAATATCCTTCATTTGCCTCCGAACCTTGAAATGTTCGCCTTGGGTTAGCAAGTGACGGGTTTAGTCCCTTTAGAAATGGTCATATTGCTCATAGTACATGGCCGGTAGTTCTTATACCATATAATTTACCTCCATGGCTTTGTATGAAGCAGCATTCTTTCATTCTTTCAATGCTTATACTAGGTCCTGAGGGGCCGAAAGATAAGATTGATGTTTATTTGCAACCTTTAATAGAGGAGCTAAAATTACTTTGGGAAGTTGGTGTTGAAACATATGATGCTTCAAAGAAAGAGAACTTTAAAATGCATGCATCTTTGTTATGGACTATAAGTGATTATCCTGCCTATGGTGATTTATCAGGTTGGAAAACGGGAGGAGTTGTTGGTTGTCCGTCTTGTAATAGCGATACTAGTTCTGAGTGGTTACCAAATGGAAATAAACATTGTTATATGTGTCACCGTAGATTCTTACCTTTAGATCATAAATGGAGATATGATGGAAGAACCTTTGATGGGAAACAAGAGCTGAGACCTGCACCTAGACCATTATCCGGTGAGGAAGTGTTACAGCAAATTGATGCTGAACAAGCTGAATGTAATAAGAAAAAGAGAAATCTTGATAAGAAAAAGACAAAACAAAAGAAATTATGGCGAAAGAAGAGCATTTTTTTTGAATTGCCATATTGGAGTAGTCTTTTGATACGTCATAATTTGGATGTAATGCATATAGAAAAAAATGTGTGTGAAACTTTACTTGGTACACTATTGGATATTGAAGGAAAAACTAAGGACAATTTGAGTGCACGTCTTGATCTAGTGGAAATGAAAATTAGAAAGTCATTGCACCCTATAACACATCCTGATAAATCAAAAGAGCTACCTCCGGCTCCTCATACATTATCTTTGGAGCAAAAGAGAGATTTGTGTAATTTTTTGACTAGTGTGAAGTTTTCAGATGGCTATGCTTCAAATATTTCAAAAAATTCCCTCCTTAAAGAACGTAAACTCTCTGGATTAAAAAGCCATGATTATCATGTTATTATGGAGCATCTATTGCCTCTTGCTATACGTGGTTGGCCTAAATCATTGTCTTCTCCACTTATTCAGTTGAGCACCTTTTTCAAAGAGTTATGTTCTAAGGCTTTAAAGATTGATGAGTTAGAGAAACTCGAAAAACAAATTGGGGTTACCCTATGTGAGCTAGAAAGAATTTTTCCTCCTTCATTTTTTGTTATCATGCTACACTTACCCATTCACCTTGCAAGTGAAGCTTTGATTGCGGGACCAGTTCATTATCGTTGGATGTACCCCATTGAAAGGTAGAAAATTTTCATTTTATTTTTATTTTTTTTATAGTAATAATAATAAATAAATATGTAATGTTTAATTTTTTTTATAGGTATCTTGGAAAATTAAAAGGGTATGTACGCAATAAAGGTCACCCAGAAGGATCCATTGCAGAAGGTTATCTTTTAGAGGAATGCTTGACATTTTGTTCAAGATATATGGAGGATATAGAGACAAGATTTAACAAACAAGATATAATTTATGATGATCGTGAAATTTTTCCATCTAATATCCTACCTATATTTGATACAAGAGGTAGAACATTTGGGAAGGAATGTCCTCGTTTACTTACTACAAAGGAATGGGAAGAAGTTCACTTTTATGTGCTGAATAATTGTGACGAAGTACAACCATTTATTGAGTAAGTTTTATATATTTTAGCAAGTATAAAGTTTACTTTTATAGAAAATATTTAACTTTGCTAATTATCTATCACAGTGAGTACACTCGTAATGCTACAAGTAACAAGAGGATGATTTCTTATCATAAAAGAGATTTCATAAAATGGTTTAGAGATCAAGTAAGTGTTTATTTATTTCTTACATTTTTCCTATTTTGAAAATATATCTTTTCTTAGTTCATAAAATGGTGAAGAGATCACAATGGTTGATCTAGTTGTTGAAAAGTAGTGGTAGTTTATGTTCCCGTCATTTTTGCTTATTTATCAGTAGGTCATCTGTCTCTCTTTTTTTTCTTGATATTTTGTTACTTAATACACTAGCACAAGTACATTCATTGAATTTTACTCCTTTGCCAGTACAATTTTGGCTTTAAAACTTGCTGTGATAGATTCTCATTGTTCTTATTGGAGATGAACGTAACTGTAGCTTGAATCTTCTTGTTTTCCTTTGCTGAAGGATTTTGATGTTTAGAAGTGTTTGTTTTATGAGTTTGTTGCATTGCAAAGATCCTGGAAACTGTCATTTTCTGATTTCATTTATGTAAAACTGTGAATTCCTCAAAACTTCTGTAGTTTTTAACAACCTAAGACAGTTGAGTTCCATTTGTGTTTTAGCCGTACTAAACCAAACTTTGAACTGAACCAAATTTGTCTCCGAATTTAAAAGTCTGAAACCTAAATTTGTTTTCTAATTTAAACGCCTGAAACTTTGATGTGTTGCTACTGTTGGTCGCAAGGTATCAAGCTACATGTGAAATGAAGTAGTGTACAAATGAAGGTATCAAGCTACATGTGAAATGAATACTAGTAGTGTACAAATGAAGGTGTTGGCTATCAAAATCTGTTCTATTTCATACAATCATCCCAAATCTAGGCATTTCTTCCTGATTGTATGGCATTCAACGAGTAAAATGAGAACATTATATAATGTCATTAAATCATGACCTCATGTTTAGTGAGGATAATTTGTTAGCCAACGCCTGATGTTTATTTTTGGGGATTACATGGTGACACTCTTGAGCATTTTAGGGTTGAGATTAGCACATTTGTGTAGTGTTGAAATGAATGAATTCTGCAATTTAGATGGTTGACAAGGTGAATTTAAACGAAAATAATTTAAAAGGTAGTTTCTTGCAAAATGTTGAATTTAAAAGGTTGTTTTTCGCAAATTTTTCAACAATAGGCTTTTAATGTTTTGATTTAGGTGTATGCCTTGACTTATGTGATACAATTCCTTCTCTGAGTGTATTAAGTTGAGTTGGAGGCTAATTTAGGTATATTGACCCTTGACTTTTGTTTGCTATTGTATATTTGTCTCCCTATTTTTTCTTGATATTTTGTTACTTTTTTTTGGTGTAAGTTAAAACACGAGTACATTCATTGAATTAGTGCACACTAAAGCGAAAAGATTGCCATTATTATTAAATAAAAAAAATTGATAGTTGATTTAAATAAAGTTTCATGCAAACATAATTGACAAGTAACTAATACATTATGGTTAAATATTTTTTTAACATCATTTTTTGATAATCTTCTAAGTTCTGTATTTTATCAATCTTATAGGTGACAAATTTGTCAAAGGATAACCATCCAAGTGCTACTACTAACTTAAGAGCATTAGCACAAGGTCCAGATCGTGCAGTGATTTCTGTAAATGGCTACATGGTTAATGGATTTATGTTTCGTA
This sequence comes from Chenopodium album, assembly GCF_948465745.1. Taxonomy (NCBI): domain Eukaryota; kingdom Viridiplantae; phylum Streptophyta; class Magnoliopsida; order Caryophyllales; family Amaranthaceae; genus Chenopodium; species Chenopodium album. The sequence continues at coordinate 34,279,792 of NC_137852.1, forward strand.
CAAAGGATAGTGAAAGGGGAAGAGAAACACAAAATAGTGGGATCGTTGTGAACGGAGAAAGTGGATCATCAACTCTTGATTATTACGGCCTCTTACAAGAAATCATAGAAGTTCAATACCTTGGAGGTAATCGTGTCACTTTGTTTAAGTGTGACTGGTGGGATGTGCATAGTCATGGTCGAGGGATCAATAGCGATTGTTTTGACTTCATAAGCGTTAATACATCAAAGTTGTTAGCTAATGATCCTTACATTTTAGCTACACAAGCTCACCAAGTATTTTATGTCAATGATGTTTTGAAGCCAAATTGGAAGGTTATAGTTAAGACCACACCAAGAAACTCCTATGATGTTCCGGAGATCAATGATCATGATGAAACTAATTGTATGGATACTATATATCCATAACCCTTTATTATTGTCTTTTTTAATATAATTGTAAAACTATTGCCGTTTAAATATAGGTTCCAAGCTACTTTATATGTGATGTTATTTTTTAATATTATGATTTGAGAGGAGTACATCAATTATTCCAAGTAATTACATAATGGAATTGGCCATAAGAGATTGTCTCAAAAAAATTAATCTTTTCAAGAGTATTATGAAAGATCATTGAAATATTATTATTGACGTAATAAGAATTTTATATGAGTATGAGTAGTAATTTATAGAACTTTCGCTGCTTTCTTATTGTATGTGCTAGTAGCTATGGAGTAGTTGATAGTCTTGCCTTATTTTTCTACTCGTAATATTTATTTAGATACATTTTAAATTCATTATAAAAATACCAAAAGTATATTGTAAATACATTGAAAAAATAAAACATAGTGGCAAATAAAGATACAGGGGTATAGTTTTGGGGACACGGATGACATTAGAAGTAGTGTCGGACTTGGTGTACCTCCTTTATTCATATATAGTTTACTATTTATTTGCACAAAAAAAAAATAATAAAAAAAATAAAATAAAAATAAAAAATACTTGAACAATTGTTACACGAAAAGTGTGATATGAAGAAGAGCGTAATAATTGACTCTAACTCAACAACCTTCGAACTCATTGAATTGATTTAAATATCCAGATTCTTCTTCAATTCCTTGATGAACATAGCTTATTAAAGTATCAAGCCGATTAATTAGAATAAAAATAATAACTAAAAATTCTGAAATTAAATAAGTTTACTTGAATTATAGTATAATTATCCGATATAATTCTAAAATTTTTGCACATGAATTCTGTGATATCTATAGTCTATACATACAAATTTACTCCGAAAAATTGAAAATTAGTAAGCTACTTTAATCTGAGCTATGGAGGGTGATATAGAGAGAAAACTAACCAAAAGATAATATCTATAGAGAGGAAAATAATCAAGTAATTATTGCAAATTGGAATTAAAAAGCTTAAAAGGTTGCCAAATGAAAAGCTCTTGTACAAGGCTTGCACAAGAAGAATAGCCATTTAATTATTTCTCTCAGTGCATCACTATATATATACAATTTCCGGTTTTTTTAAAGGCCACTTAAAAACTTTTAGAGGCAACCATAATTTCTCTATTGCTATATAAAAAAAAAAAAAAAACTTTTAGAGGCAACATAAAATTCACTATTGCTATAAATAACTTTTAGAGGCAGCCAAAGTTTCACTAATGCTAAAAAATGAACTTTCAGAGGCAATTATAAATTCAGTATTGCTAAAACTAACTTTTAGAGGCAACTATAACTTCATTGATGCAAAAAAGAACATTTAGAGGCATCATATAATCCACTGTTGCAAAAACTAACATTTAGAGACAATCATAGTTTAATTGATGCTAAATATATCTTTTAGAGGCTATGAAAAATTATTTGCCTCAAAGGTTTGCCTCTATAGATAAATTTTCTTGTAGTGTATGGGCAATACGGCCTCCAATTCATGCAGCCACCTCCTTTTGGAGGTCAGGCGGCATATGCTCCTGCCCAGCCTCTGGACTGGCAGCTTCGGCTAATGAGGTTAGGCGAACAACCGTCTGCCTTTGCAGCCAATATAACCGAGGCGGCTCAGCCGACCAAGGTTAAGAATGTACTGGTGGGCACCTATGATGGTACCACAAACCTAGAAGACCACCTGATGGCATATACCAACCTCATGTGCTTACAAGGTTGGGACGATGCCACCTGGTGTCGTTGTTTCTCGGCTACACTGAAGGGCATTGCCCAGCAGTGGTTTGGCAACTTGCCAGCCGGTTCTATTGACAGCTTCAAGAGGCTAGCCTTCTTGTTTGCTACCAACTTCTCTATGAACATTCTTGCCAAGAAGACGAGCCTTGATTTGAGCACCGTCAGGCAGGGTGAGAGAGAAGGGCTACGCTCATATGTCAGGCGGTTCAACCTGGTCTAAAGGAGTAAAGGACGGGTCGGCCTTTAAGTTCGACCTTGTCCGAAAAGGGGCATTTACGCTACAGGCGGCCCTAAAGGAGGCGGGAAGCTACATTCTGGCTACCGACCTCTGCTCGCCTGGTAGCCAGTCAGACTCCAAGAAGTCTGACAAACAAAAAGACAGCCGGTCAGCTCAGCCGGGTAACAAAAAAGAAGAGAGCAAGAAAAGAAAAGAAGTCTGGGCGGTTAGTGATTCTGACCAGCCGTCCCAGAAGAAAAAGAAAGAGTTTAAACCGTACGTCCCCAAGTACGAGTTTAACAAAGACTGCAACTCCATCCTCATGGAGGTGAAGGATCGGCTGTCTATTGAGAAGCCGAATCCGATGAAGAGTTCCGTCCAGTCTCGAAACAAAAATAAATTTTGCCAGTTCCATGAGGAGGTTGGCCATGACACCAACGACTGCTTCAGTCTACAGCGGACGTTGGACCGTCTGGCTGACAAAGGGCTTCTAAAGTCCTACATCTCCAAGTCCCCTGCCGGGGCAAAGAAGAAGAATAAGGGTCAGTCCTCCAAGGCTGGCCCCCAGCCTACTAGTAGCTCGGAAACCGACAAGGATCCGGTCTACACTATAGCAGACGGATTTTCATGCAGTGGCCCTACCATCCGGGGCACCAAGAGCCATCTTCGAAAGATGGACAAGGATGATGATGAGCAGGCGTCTGCCTCCTCCACCTTCCCAGACGTCCTCATAACTGAGAAGGATAGGGGCAGCGTCCGCCGTCCGCATGACGATCCGGTCGTCATTGAATGTAAGGTTGCCAACCAGCTAGTTGGACGGATCCTTATTGACACCGACAGCTCGTCGGACATTATCAGCCTCCGGTGCTTGCAGAAGCTGAAATACAATGTCAACAGCATGCATCCGGTCACCCACCCCTTGGTCGGTTTTGGGGGTGGGATGGTCTACCCAGCCGACAGAGTTGACTTGCCCATCCGGCTGGGAGAAAAAGGCCAGGGACGGCATATTGTCGTCAGGTTCTTGGTCGTCGAGGAGTTGACCGCCTACAATATCATCCTTGGTAGGCCAACCCTCAACGAAGCTAAGGCGGTGATCATCCCGTCTCTCATGCTCATCAAGTATGAGCGGGATGACGGCTTTGTTGGTTCCCTGAACGGGGATCAGAAGACGGCAAGCGAGTGTTATCTCTCAGCCGTGAAAGATACTATGGCCCTAGAAGGCCAAGAGAAGGAACCAATAGACCTTGACGATGTCAAGGATGCAAACCTTGCCCCACCAGCCGTTGGTAAGAAAAGAAAAGCGCCTCTACTGGTGGAGGTGAAGAAAGAGAAGAAATAGCAATCACTGACCGGTGAACGGTCAGACGAGCTCCGTTCCCAACCGGCTGGAGAAAACATTGATCTCGTTCTGGACGACAGCCGCCCAGAGCGTACGGTGAAGGTTGGGACGGTTGCTTATGCTACTCTGGGTGCAAGCTTGCACCTTCTGCTGAAAGAATTCAAAGACATTTTTGCCTTTGAAGTGGAAGAGATGCCAGGCGTCAGCCCGGATCTCGCTGTCCACAAACTAGCCGTGGATCCCAAAAAGAATCCCATTCGGCAAAAGAAAAGAAACCATGGCGAGGAAAGAAGTCAGGCGGCAGCTGCCGAAGTCAGAAAGCTGCTAGACGCCAGGTTCATTCGGCCTTGTAATTTCCCCGGCTAGGTGGCCAATGTGGTCCTTGTCAAGAAACCGAATTGGACCTGGCGCATGTGTGTAGACTACACAGACCTCAACAAGGCGTGTCCAAAGGACAGTTACCCGCTTCCAAAGATCGACAGTCTGGTCGACTCTACAGCCGGTCACACCTTGATGAGCTTTATGGATGCCTATTCCGGCTTCCATCAGATACCCCTCTGGAAGAAAGATCAAGAGAAGACGGCCTTCGTCACTGATTTGGGGTTATTCTGTTACACTGTGATGCCATTTGGCTTGAAGAATGCGCCTGCCACTTTCCAACGGATGATTAATACGGTCTTCATTAATCAAATTGGGAGAAATGTGGAGGCGTACATAGATGACATGATAGTCAAATCCAAGCAACAGGCGGATCACCTTGCTGATCTCCGAGAAACATTCACCACCCTCAGGCGGCATAAGGTCATGTTAAACCCCAAGAAATGCGTCTTTGGTGTTGAGTCTGGGAAGTTTCTCGGATTCCTGATTGGTCAAAGGGGGATAGAGGCTAACCCCGAAAAGATACAGGCGGTAATTGACATGAAGTCACCCCGTTCTGTCAAGGAAGTTCAGAGACTAACTGGTTGCCTGGCCGCCTTGGGAAGGTTCCTCAGCCGATCAGGTGACAAATGCCTTTACTTCTTCCAAGCAATCAGGAAGAAGACCAGGTTCGAATGGGGAGACGATGCTGAGACGGCATTCCAGAAGCTGAAAGAGCACTTGCACTCTCTGCCTAGGCTGGTCAGTCCTCTACCTAAGGAGACGCTGTTTATGTATTTAACCGTCTCATATCATGCTCTCAGTGCCGTTCTCCTTGCTGAACGAGACGGCGTTCAACTCCCGGTTTACTTCATTAGCCATGTTCTTAAAAATGCTGAACTCCGGTACCCCGTGGTTGAGAAATTTGGTCTTGCTTTGTACATGGCATTCAAAAAGTTAAAGCCTTACTTTTTGACTCATCCGGTGGTGATTTACACCGACCAGCCACTCAAGCGGCCAATGTCTACCTTGGAGTCATCCGGCAGAATGTTAAAATGGGCTATTGAAATGCAAAGTCTTGAAATCACTTACGAACCGAGAAAGGCAGTGAAAGGTCAAGCGTTTGCCGACTTCATTGTGGAAATGACGTCCGGTGGCTCCGGATAATCTCAATCAGGTTTGGAAAGTGTATGTAGACGGGAGTTCAACAAAAACCGGCTGTTGTGCAGGCGTAATTTGTGAGTCTCCTGAGGGGGACAGATATGAATATGCACTACGGTTCAAGTTTCAGGCCTCAAACAATGAGGCGGAATATTAAGCCCTGCTAGCCGGAATCCGCATGTGTAAGGCGGCAGGGGCAACAAAGATTGACGCCTACTCTGATTCACAGTTGTTCGTTAGCCAATATGAGGGCACATTTGAAGCAACTCATCCGGCTATGATCAAATATCTTCAGGCGGTCAAAGAGGAGGCTGGGTCACTTGAGGAATTTCATCTGAATCAAGTACCTAGGTCTGATAACAGCCAGGCGGATGCTCTGTCAAAGCTCGCATCCTCCGCCTGCCATGATACACCTCGGTCAGTCTTTTGGGAAGTACTTGAAAAAAGAAGCATCTATGAAGATCCCATTGGAGTCCTAGACCGAAGCTGTACTTGGATGGATGGCATCCGGGCTTATCTCTCAGACGGGACACTTCCTGATTCGCCACAGGAGGCAGCCGTTCTGAAGAAGCGAGCTGCAAACTTCGAGTTAAGAAATGGAGAGCTCTTCAAGGCGGGGTTTCTTAAGCCTCTTTTGAAGTGTGTAACCCCAGAGAAGGGGAACGAAGTTCTCGAAGATGTGCACTCAAGGTTCTGCGCCTCCCATATAGGCGGCAGATCTTTAGCCGTCAGAGCCAGGCGACATTATTTTTGGCCCACTTTAGAGGCAGATGCCAAGGAATTGGTGAGAAAATGTGACAAGTGCCAGAAATTTGGCAAACTTATTCACCGTCCGGCTACTGATCTGACGGCCATCCACAGCCCAATCCCGTTTGCAAAATGGGGCATGGACATCTTGGGTCCTTACACGCCTGCACCAGGCGGAAAGCGCTACATCTTAGTGGCTGTGGATTATTTTACCAAGTGGGTAGAGGCTGAGGCGGTAAAAAATATCAAGACCTCAGACGTGATTTCCTTCATCTGGAAGAATATCATCACCCGGTATGGGGTTCCTATGTCTATGGTGTTTGATAATGGGCCTCAGTTTGAAACGCCTCAGCTCAAGACTTGGTTGGGAGATCAGGGGATCTCAAGTTATTTTGCATCAGTTGGCCGGCCCCAAGCAAACGGCCAAGTTGAAGCCTTCAACAAATTAATCTCAAACGGTATAAAGAAGAAAATTGAAAGAGCCGGTGGCTTATGGGCTGAAGAATTAATTCACGTCCTATGGGCCATCCGGACAACTGCAAAGGGGGCAACCGGTGAAACCCCATTTCTCATGGTTTACGGTGCTGAAGCCGTCTTGCCCATTGAGCACTATGAGCCGACTCTCCAAGTCATGCTATATGATGAAGAGGCAAACTGGGAGGCAATGCGTCTGGCATTGGACTCACTTCCGGAACGTAGGGGCAATGCCGCCTTGCGTCATGAGATTTACCGTCTGAAAATGACAAGAGCCTACAACAAACGAGTACACAGACGTCCATTGAAAGTGGACGACCTAGTGTTACGGAACATGGAGGCAACCGGTAGGGCCAATGAGCTTGGAAAGCTAACTCCTAATTGGGAAGGCCCCTACCGGATTTATGAAGAAGTAAGAGACGGCACCTACCGCTTGAAAACTCTAGACGGCAGGCGCCTGCCTAGAACTTGGAACGTAGATAATTTGAAAAAATACTACGTCTGAGATTTTGTAATAATTTTTGTAAACAAGAAGTGCACATTAATGAGAAATGGCTTTTTGTTTTCACTTTTGAAGTTTTTTATACCCCGTCTGAAACACAGACGGGTTGCATGTTTGTTTTTCTAGGTTTGATACTTGGAAATTGAATTGACGTCTGATTGACGAAGAGGCCAATGGCCGGATAATTAAGCTGAGCACAAAAACGTTCAGTGGCTACACAGCCGGTCTCAAACAAGACCAGAGGCCAAAGGACAGACGGCTGATTTTCCCATAAAACCGCCTGTCCCTTCATGGACTAAGGCGTCCAGCGACACCCCTCCGGGTGCAATCGTCGCAGAGAGAAGCCAACATGCTTACTTTACGTACCAATGCAGGCGGCCCCGATTGGACGGCTGAATCAGCCATTCACAGCCGTCTGCCTGAACAACTTAAGGAAATATTAAAGTTGGAGAACCGGATGTCCATTGACATCAGTCGGCTACCTCTACCGCCTGCATTCCTTACTTAGTGTGTTTCGCATTAAAATTGTACACATCCTCGTTTGGGGCAAAAGAGTTGTACAATGGCTAAATGAACTTCACTTAGACGAACATTACCGTCTAGGTAGAAGCGGAAACGCCTGTAAATGTACGGCTGTGCACTTGGTTTGGGGCAATCACTATTGTGATTGATTGACTTACAAACGTATCATGCTCTTTGCAGCATCAGACGTTCCCAAGTCAATCAACCAACTCCGCTTGAAACCAAGCACACAGCCGTCCAGGGGCAAGGACAGCCGCATACTTTTGTTAAGTTAGGTAAAAAATTGAAAAATTAAAGCCGCATGCTTTTGATAAGTTAGGCAAAAAATTGAAAAATTGAAGTGCAAACACAAGCGCAGAAAATATCAAAACCGACTCAGTCGGTGCATTCATTAAATTTCCACCCAGCCAAACGGCTGTGGTGGATCAATTGTTATCCGGACCCCGTCCGGGAAAGAGAAATTGTTTGACAAACACGGCTCCTTAGCCGGTAAAGATACAAATATACTCGGCACGCAGGCCGGAAAAGCAAGTTTGTTGGCATACTGCCGCAGAAAAAATAAAAAAAAAAGGCAAAGACTTGGCTCACAGCCGCTGAAACTACTACCCTGCAGACGGCCCTCCTGGTCCTTCCCGCCTTCCTCGATGATCTCAACCTCTGGAGCTTCAGCCTCAGCTTCGGCTTCAGGCTCAGGTTGCTCCGTCTCAGCCCAGACGAGGAAGGACTCCGGCTCAGGCAGACCCTTTTCCCGCAAGTAGACGACTTCGTCAGTATACTTGTGAGCCAAGGCCCAGACGCCATACTCCTTCCCAGGATACAAAGCTTCCCAGGCGATCCTCATCATGGCATCATTGTCGGCGGCCATCTTAATGACCAGGCGGTCTTGCTCCGCCTTGAGAGTAGGTCGGAAGTTCTCTTGAGCTTTAGCCGCCGCCTCCTCCATCTGGGCTACTTTGCTCTTCAGATCAGCATTTTCTGAAGAGGCGCTTTGGAGCGCTTGGAGGCTCTCCTGGGCCTTTTTGAGGTCTTCCCTAAGTTTAGGGAGGTCAGCCTCCGCCTTCTTCTGGGCCGCCTCTGCAGCCTCAGCCTTCTGGTTGGCCGCCTGCAGTTGCGACTCCAGCTCTGAGATCCTGGCCGCCTGCGTCATTTGTGTTGTTTTAGTTTTAAGTTCATTAACTATAGACGTGTGTAAAGCAACGTCATTGGCATTTGTGGCGGACTGATTGGCCCGTCTTACCTCATCCTGTTTGCGGGTGTAAGGACGCTTGAGCCCGTCTACCCGCAGCATGGCCTGCAAAAATAAACAAGGTCAGGAATACAGGTGGGGAAAGGGGCAGAAACAGTTATAAAAAAAAAAAAAAAAAAAAAAAAAGAGAGAAAAGAGAAAAATGGCTAAGTAAGCTACCTCAGCCAGAAGGGTCAAGATACGTTCAAGATTGAACATCTCAATCCCCGGGATAGCATCTTTATCCCGTTTGCCCACAGTCTCCAGCATTGCCCGCGCATGCTGCTGGACGTCTGGCCAGCGAGGCGATCGATCTGCACCACAATCAGCATCAGATTGAGTTACTAAAGCTGCGCCTATTTGGTTTCGACCGTCTGAGGATGACGTTTGCTGGGAGTGTGATTTCACTCGCAACGGCCATCCCAGTTCAGGCGGGGATTCAAAAGGATTCTTACCTGCAGAGCCGGCGTGGCGAGAGCCTCTGACAGCCGTTGATTGCCCCCCGGTTGCAGGAAGACGGACCAAATCTAGGCCAAAGGGGCCTGACACTTGCTCGCTTCTCCCCTCAACTCTCATTTGCCTCCTAGACGGGGCAACAGGGGTGGCCGAGGAGGCGGCCTTCTTTGAGGACTTGCTAGTTTTGGAGACGGGGGTCTCCTCCCTAGCCCGTTTGAGACTCTTCTCAAACGTCTTGTCCACTATGCCTCCCTGAAAAAATAACAACTTAATGTCAGCAGACGAAGAAAGGAAACTTTGAAAGAAAACTCTTAAAAGAGGTTAGGCGGTTACCTTGGCCTTGAGCTCTTGCGCCTGCTCTTCCGCCAAGTCTCGGCGGATCTGTGCTGAGGACCGCTTGGGGGTCTTCTCTTCTGGCAACATGTTTAATGCGTCTTCTGCAAGTTCAGACGGGAAAAATAGTTAGAACATTGTCAAGAAATATATTTCCGATACAAAAGTACTACAGACGGAAGTAAGTCAGGCGCATACGTCTATCAAACATGTGCCCTAGCCCGCAGGCGGCTAGGAAGCACTCATCCCTGAACCAGGCGCTTTTGGGGATCCAATTTTTTGGAACCTTTATTGTTTCCCCGGTTGACAGGGTTGCGTTTGTGAGGCCGAAGAGATCAGCCTCAATTATTTTGTCGTAATCCTCATCCGGGATTCGAGGAAGACAACACTTCCGATCCATAAGGTCGGGCTTCTTATTAGACTGACGGAGTTCGTAATTCTCCCGCTTGGTGGGAGCCGTGCACAGGTAGAACCTGTGTTTCCAGCCGTCAAACTTGGACACCTTGTCCAAGGTCATCATATATTGGGGGAACGTGGTCAGAGTATACCACGCTCTGTACCCGCCTGGGTTGCGGCTAAGATAGTGCATTTTGGCAAATGCCTCCCAGCCGGGGTGAACCCCTTGAAATTCGCAGGCGGCAACATACCCCAATATGTTTGCCCAAGAATTGGGGGTAAGTTGCCGGACTTTGAGGCCATAGCCTCTCAAAATTGCTTTCACCGCCTGGTGGAGGGGGAAACAAAGGCCCGCCTTGAACGTTGCTTCGTAACAGCCAAAGTAGCCGTTTGCATTACGTTCAGTGTTTTCCCAAGAAATGGTGCCGTCTGGGGGAGGCACCCTTATTTTCCACCCGTCTCCCATGGGGTGAGCCTGCAAGAATTTGTCAAGACCTTTTTCCATAAGGTCAATATCTTTTGAGGAGACGTGGATCTTGTAGGGATCATCTTTCTCCTTCCACGTCTTCCTCTCTTCTTCCTCACTATCCTCAAACGGAGGAAGATCGTCGCTGCTCTCTGAGGAAGAGACGTCGAGACCACTTCCCGTCTCCTCCCCAGATAAGGATATGGAAGCTGAGGCGGCCTCCTCACCGCCTTGGTCGTGGATCTCTTCCACGCTTTGGTCGCATTCCTCCAAAAAGGAATCTGGAGGAGTTGGGGGGCCACGCGGTGGAGATCTCTCTGGAGCCGTCTGGTGTCCAGAGCCAGACGTCTCCCTTTCAGGCGTTTGGCTGCCTGAGGCATCACTCCTATAATCTGGGTCTCGTGCCGTCTGCATTGTCCGAGCCATTGTGTCCTGCACAGACGCACAAATGGTCGGAATCCAAGCATGAGGGTGGTCCCAACACCTTGAGACGGCACTACCAGTCCTAGACTCAGCCGTCCCTGGAGACCGGTTGGATTCTACCCTAGGTTGTAACGTGTGTGTTGGTGATGAATCCATTTATTGCAAGGAATATATACAAACGGAAAAATGAAAAAAAGAGCTGAAAGAGTCAGAGACGGTACCTTTAGATTTGAGATCTGAAGGTAGACGGGTCCGCCTGTGTAGATGCGACTAAATTCTTCGGAAAATACGCCTGACTCAGACGGATGACTTCTGTTCTCTCTTTCAAGAATCTCTCTAAGTTTACTCTGAAATTTTTGTGAAGCGTAAATGAAAATATGAGGGTAAAACGGCTATATAAAGAGTGTAAATGAAGGGGTATTCCCGTAATTTACCCAGAAGTTGAAAAGTTAAAATTAGGCGGTAAAATTACCACCACTCAGAGAGTGACGCGTGTCACAGATGCCACGTGGCGTGCCACGTCACACAACTGTGAGGGGCAAATGTTTAGGGTAATTTTACCCCTCCTCGTGGCCCAATCAGAGGGTGACACGTGTTAGCCCGGGGATGGTCCAAAGTGGACCTATCCTTGTGTGACACGTGTCATCCCAGATATTTGGGAGAATGTCGGCCTTCAGGCCCAAATCCCGAGAAAGACGTGATACGGCGCAGCCCATCTCTGATTAGGGTTCTGTCACCTAATCAGGGGCACAAATCCCAATGACCCTATAAATAGGGAAATTCCCCTCTTTTGGAGGACACGTTCTTTCATTTACTACAAACTGTCCCTTTGATAGAGACAACTGAGCTAGAAAACCTAGCTGATCCCCACCTAAATTTCCGCACCTTTTCCTCTCCTTCAAGTTACTAACTTGAGCGTTGGAGGCGGAGCACCACCCAAACAGTGTCTCCGTGATTTTGCAGGTACAGAAGCCCTCCGGACCAGTCTTCGAGTTGTAACTCTCCCAAGGGACAAAAACCCCCAAAACAGTAGGCTAATACCCTGAACCACCATGAATAATCTATCCACTGAACCTTAATTAACTTGATATAAGCACAAAGAGCAAACACAAGACAAAAAAAAAACCAAATAATTAAATAAAATAATATTTACCCAATACATGGCATAGATTTTTGATACAAGAACACCAAGAAAATCTGAGATTAGAAAAAAAATTGAGATCGATACCTTTAACTCCATGAAGGTCTCTTGACTAAATATAATGGACAATTGAGTCAGATTTGTAGATCCTTTTAATGAACCCGGTAATAAACCATAAAAAAAAAAAAAAAAATTAACCCATTCCAACTATATTGATATTGATTTGGGTTTTTGATAAGTTCTAATTTTTCAATTGTTATTTCGATTGGCTGTATATTACTTGATGAAAAATAAATGTACTGTACTTTCTGGGTTTTAGTGTTGAAGATTGTATGGCTTAGTTTCAATGTGAAGAGAATGACTTTACTTTCTCTTTTCTATTGCTCCACTTTTTTTTTTTAACATTTATTTTTTTATTCCCTGGAATATCGTTTGATTACTTTACGATTTATGTAACACCCCAATAATTCTCCCTTTTTCAAACCACTTACTTTAAATAAAATAGTGGAGAACCGTTGACGTGCAACCGCCACGTGTTAAAACGTTAAGGCTTTATCAAAGTATCACAGCGGAAAATCAAACTTAAGTCTTTAAAATAACATAGTTTAGAAAACGAATAAGTCAAAGCTTACAAGTTGGAACCATTTAAGGCCCTTATTAAAACCAAACCAATATTCAAAATCCCCAAAACATAAGCGAAATAGCAAAGCATAAATAAGTTCGACACAAAGAACGAATACGCTCAATTACACCATCCCTTGACAATGCGATTGTCAAATCCCTGAACTTCACATCATCAAGCTAACCTGTGCAATACTGCTCCCCAATAATACAAGTGTAATAATTGGATCATCACAGGGTCATTGAAAGGCGAAGGCCATGACCAAAGAAAGACACACACAAAATCACGTAATTAGCAAAGCTGCGTACATACAAGCTACAACGTACAAAACCTAGTATGCTCAATTAATTAAAATAAATAAACATACAACACGAATTCATTAATCAAGACTCCACACTTAGACTATTCAATTGACTCAGCATACTTACTAATTAATTCCAAACACTTGACTCATATTTAATTCAATTAATTTAATTTGGAGTAAGCAATATACGAGGTTGTCCAATCCACCAAATCATTTTGGTCCCAAATGACCATTTAAAATAAAAGTATAGCGCGATGCAAGAATGGGCGCGACTCCATTCTCACAAAGTTAGTCTAGGATCTCATCTAACTTTCATTATAAAATAAAATATAAATACCAAAAGAGAAGAGGACATGTTGATCAAACAAGCCTCTATTGGCCACGGGCTACCACCGTGTACCCCAACCCATAATTGTCAATACTCTAGAAGTGCACGCTTTCCAGAGTTTTATTGCTCATCCATGTTTCACTTTACATGATTACAACTTTAATTAATATCCGACTCATTTAAGTAGACCATACATAACAATCATACATCAATTCACTTTTAATCTTATTTAGGACAATGATGATCACATCACAAATTAACCTTTAATTCGATTAAACTTCCAAATTATCCAAAATTGTTGAACTTAGTCAACTCACCTAGCTATTTCGGCTTAATCCACCTTTACTCAACAAACTAACAAGTTATGATTGAGTAATAAAAAAAAAATAATAACCTTTTTGGAATAATTAATAAATTCATTCTACTTAAACCATTCAATTCCAATCCTTTAATAATCCAAATGTGGTTAACAAACCAATCTAATAAAAATATGCTTGTATCAACATTCCATACAAACAATTAATCCAATATAATTCAACATGCTTGTATCCATAATTCCATACAAACACAATGAATTCACCAAAACTGTAATCCCCCGTATTTTTAAATATATTATTAATGAAATCACATTTTATTCATAATATTTATTTGTATTTTTTTCAGATTTAATTTCAAAAGTTTCAAATTATTTTTGGGTTTGGTGAACGATTTTATTACAAAGAACTTTTTATGAACCTTTCTTCAATAATTTATGTCCAATAAACAAACCAAACCCACTTTACTTTCTTAATTGGCCCATTATTTTTATGTGGCCCAATCTTAAAACTAACCCTACACCACTCTCTCTCCTATAAATACCCCATACATCCCCAAAATTTCCCCACACAAAAGGTTAATCTTATTTTTTTTCTCTTTTGTTTTATTAATTTGTGTAATTATAGTTATTGATTATGGGTTTTGATTTTATTGTTTGAAATTAATTTTTATTAGTATCAAATTGTATTTTGATGATTAAATTTTATAATTTTAGATTTTATAAATGTTATAATTTTCATATTTTGTAAATTTAATAACCTAGGGTTTTAATTATTGAAAATCATGATTTTAGGGTTTTTATGAACAATTGATTTAGGCTTTTATAGTAATGATGTTTTGAAATTTTGGTGATTATAACTACTAATTAGTTTAACTTAATTTCAGATTATTTTGAACACGTAAATTCTTGTTTTAATGTTTAGATTTCGGTTCGTTAATATTAATCTCGTTTTAATCCCGATCAGCAACTGAACTCATCTGATTTTGACAAAAACGTAGTGTTTTCCATGTGGAAACGATGTTTTAAGAAAAGTGAGCACCACCCTCTCGTGGCCAAATTCTGCCTCTAAATATGATTTTCGGGCAGTATTTCATTTTTAACGAAGTTTTTTTATGCTTAAAATTTTATCCTTGAGTTTGATTAATAAAATTAATTATGTTCAAAGTTAATTAAGCATATAAAAATGTTTTTTTATTTTTAATAAGTTTTTCATCATATTATATTGTTGGAAATTACTTGGGTTAGTAATATTAATTGGTGGTTGTTTTCTAGGAAGTGATTATACCCTAAGAGAATTTTAAGTGATTATAAGTGGCACAAAGGATTGTTTATACGAGGTACGTACATGTCTACTTCGTTGCAAGTAATATCATGTTTAGGTACCAAAAGGAAAGAACTTAGTTTCATAATTAGAGAACACTTGGATGGAAATTGTTTGGTTATATATTTAATTAATTTATGTATTTATGTTTATGAGGCATGTTTTGGTGAATTAATTATGCTTGTATGGAATTACGGATGCAAGTATGTTAAATTATATTGGATTAATTGTTGGTATAGAATGTTGATACAAACATATTTTATTGGATTGGTTATTTGGATTGTTAAAGGATTGAATTTTAATGGTTTAAGTGGAATGAATTTATTAATTATTCCACAAGGTTGTTATTTATTTTATTTATTACTCAATCATGACTTATCAGTATGTTGAGTAAAGGTGGATTAAGCCGAAATGGCTAGGTGGGTTGGCTATGTTCAACAATTTTGGATAATTTGGAAGTTTAATCGAATTAAAGGTGAATTTGTGATGTGATCACCATTGTCCTAAATAAGATTAAAAGTGAATTGATGTATGATTGTTATGTATGGTCTTCTTGATTGAGTCGGCTATTAATTAAAATTTTAATCACGTAAAGTGAAACGTAGATGAGCAATAAAACTCTGGAAAGCGTGCACTTCTAGAGTATTGACAATTATGGGTTGGGGTACACGGTGGTAGCCCGTGGCTTTTCGAGGCTTGTTTGATCAACATGTCTTCTTCTCTTTTGGTATTTACATTTTATTTTATAATGAAAGTTAGATGGGATCCTAAACTAACTTTGTGAGAATGGAGTCGCGCCCATTCTTGCATCGCGCTAAACTTTTATTTTAAATGGTCATTTGGGACCAAAATGATTTGGTGGATTGGACAACCTGGTCTATTGCTTACTACAAACTAAATAAATTAAATTAATTAAATTATATATAAAGAGTCAAGTGTTTGGAATTAGTTAGTAAGTATGTTGAGTCAATTGAATTGTTTAAGTGTGGATTCTTGATTATTATTGAATTCACATTGTATGTTATTTACTTTAATTAATTGAGCATGCTAGGTTTGTATGTTGTAGTTTGTATGTACTCAGCTTTGCTGATTGCGTGCTTTTGTGTGTGTCTTTCTTTTGGTCATGGCCTTCGCCTTTCAATGACCCTGTGATGATCCAATTATTACACTTGTATTATTGGGGAGTAGTATGCACAAGTTAGCTTGATGATGTGAAGTTTAGGGATTTGACAAACGCATTGTCAAGGGTTTGGTGTGGTTGAGAGTATTCGATTCTTGTGTTGAACTTATTTATATTTTGCTATTTCATTTATGTTTTGGACTTTGATTATTGGTTTGGTTTTAAATAAGGGCCTTTATGGTTCCAATATGCAAGCTTTAACTTATTCGTTTTCTAAACTGTGTTATTTTAAAGACTTAAGTTTGTTTTTCCGCTGCGATACTTTGATAAAGCCTTAACGTTTTAACACATGGCGGTAACATGTCAATGGTTCTCCACTATTTTATTTAAATTAAGTGGCTTGGAAAAAGGAGAATTATTGGGGTGTTACAAAAACATGTCTCATAAACATAAGCACATGAATTAAATCAATGTGTAACCAAACAATTTCCATACAAGTGTTCCCTAAATATGAAACTAAGTTCTTTCCTTTTTGGTACCTAAACATGATATTACTTACAACGAAGTAGACATGTACGTATCTCGTGTAAACAATCCTTTGCGCCACTTTTAATCACTTAAAAGTCTCCTAAGGAATAATCACTTCCTACAAAACAACCAACAACAATAAATTAATACTTAACCAAATTTCCAGCAATATAAATTTGATTAAAAGTCCTTACAACTTCATTAAATACATGTTTTTATGTTTAATTATGCATTAGAAATCCAATAGGAACAAAAGCCCCAAATTAATTAGTCATAAGAACCTTAAAATCTCAATTTAAACAAATTAAAACCCTAGGTATTATAATTACAAAATCTGAAAAATTAACAACAATTATAAATCTAAAATTAAAATCTTTATACCATCAAAATATAATTTTGACACTAAAAACATAAATTTTATATTATAAAAACTAAACTCAAAATTAATTACATAACAATAAGCAAATAGAATTGAAAACAAGGGAAAGATAAGGGAGTAAGTGGCCGCCGGCTGCAGGGGCAGCGGCGCCGGTGGTCAGGCGGCGGCAGGGTGGCGCGCCGGTGGTGGCAGGGCAGCATAAGGGGCGGCAGCAATAGTGAGTCACAACTCACGTATGAAGGAAAAAGAAAGAAAGAAAAAGGAAAAAGAAAAGAAAAAAAATAAAGGAAAAGAAAAATAAAATAAAGAAAATAAAGAGGAGGAAATATAAGACTAACTTTTTTTGCGGGGAAATTTTTGGAGAATAATGGGGTATTTATAGGAGAGAGAGTTTTAGGGTAAGTTTTAAGATTCGGCCTCATAAAATTAATGGGCCATTTAAGTAAGTGATGTGAGTTTGGCTTTGTTTGTTTGGACATGAATTATAGAATGAAGGTATGTATAAGAAATTTGTACCAAAATAATTTTCGACCCAAATTAAAAATTGAAACTTTTGAAATTAAATTCCGGAAAAATACAAATAAATATTATAAATAAAATATAATTTCATTTATAATATATTTAAAAATACGGGGGATTACAGTTTAAATTTTTTTTTTTAAAAAAAAATTTAAGGGGAAATTAAGTTTTGGTTATTGATGTATTGGACTACTATTTTACGTAAATATATATCTACAAGCACCTTATTCTAAACACTTCTCAAATTTTTTTTAAAAAAATTCCTACTTAGAACCTGTTCTAATTTAGTGAAGTGAATAGAGCTGATTGAACTAAATCGAACTATAGAACTAAAATGAATTGAACTTGTTGTAGCTGACTTTTAACAATTATATTATTTTATTTTAACATGACTAATTTAATCAACGCATATAAATAAGCCAATAAACATTATCATCAACAAATAAGGATTTATATTGAGTGGTGAACCTGGGGTACATACTTGTTGAGATTATTAAAAGGAAATAAAGCAAAATTGGGATTATTATTTACAATTTTTTTTTTCCTTTTTCCAATCTGGTCAATTGGCCTAACAATGCGAGTCTGAACTCGTTCAACTTAGGGCCTGTTCACATTTATTGAACTAAGCTGAACTAAACTGAACTGATTGGAGCTGAACTGAACTGAACTAATTGAAACTGAACTAAACTAAATTGAGTTGAAATGAATATTTTATGAGAGAAGGAAATTAGGAGCTGAACTGAACTGAACTGAACTGATTGGAGCTGAACTGAACTGAACTGAAATTAAGTAAATATGAACATGTCCTTAGTTAAGTAATATCGTATTTACTCCCTCCGTGTTTTTTTAATTGATACATATTGACCGGCACATAATTTTATGCAATTTAATTCTCTTAAATAAAATAAGAGGTAAGTGGGGTAGTGGAGTATTAAAAAATTGTTAAGCAAAGATAGTGGGGTTAATAGTTAATTGAAAAGTAATATATGTGAGAGTAAAGATATAATAAGAAAGTAGTAGTGGGTTTGGGTGGAGAGGAGAGACATAATATTTTAATGTATTGTTTTGCCAAAAAAAGGAAATGTATCACTTAAAAAAACACGGCCGGAAATGGAAAATGTATCATACAAAAAAAATGTTTTGGGAGTACTTATGACTGTATGAAACTATGAACCATTGAACCTTCTCTCTTCTAAAGGCCAAATTCTGTTGGTATTCCATTGAATATTTACAGATCGCACATCAATTGTTCGTTCGTTCAAGTTGGCCTTGCACTACTGTCTTTCATCTTTCATCTTTCATCTTTCATCTTCAATCCCAATCTCAATCTCCGAGATCGAGAAGCGTAAAGCAAAAAGCTAAAGATGTTCAAGTTCTTGAAAGGAGTAGTTGCAGGATCTGGCACTGGCGTAAAGGATCTACCCTACAATATTGGGGAACCATATTCCTCTGCTTGGGGTTCTTGGGTTCATTCTCAAGGCACTTCTAAGGTATTTTTTTTACCTTTTTTTCTGCATTTTTTGTAATCAATTTCCTCTAATTTTGGTGGGTGATTGAATTTTGGTGCTCAAGTTAGCAATTGCTGTGACTTTGTTGATTGAATGGAATTTTGTTGTAAAATTGCAATGTGTTTTTGGTGTGATTGGAATTTTAATTGGGTGATTAGTGGAAATCTGAATCGTATTGTCGGCGAAAATCGTTATGTTAGTCGGAAAGTCTTCTTGAGTTGAATGTACTATGTTTATTGATTATATTGTTGTAATTGAATTCATATTGTTCATTTTAACTCGAACTCGTAGTGGTTTAGTTCGACTTGTGTAGCTGGATGGTATCGATTACTTGATTGCTGTGAAAGGGTTGGATTTGTGGCAGCTGTGAATTGTCTTGATGGGTGTTTACAGGTCTTTCCAAGTTTGTTTAATTTTTTTTTGTTTGATATTCAAGCTCATTTCATTAGTTGGATGTGCTGGTTATAGTAAGACACGTAACGGTTGTTGACTTCTCTTGTAGCTAATTGTGATTGAAAGATGGATGGATGAAATGGGTTTCTATGTTTACTAGGATCTAGGATGTAAACTGCACCTCGGATGAGTTAGTTCGGTGAGGGCGCAAATGTTGTTTAGGGCATCCGCGGTATCAATACATTTATTAGAAGAGTTGATTTAGGAGGAGATAGTTTCAAAGATATCTATTCTAGGGGTGAAAATTTTCATTCAAGGAATTTAGGATAATTATTATTTAGTTTCCCTCGTTTTAAAAGCTCTTATTTTCTCTTATTTTTTCCCCCCTTTCCATCCCTTCCGTAATTAATTGGTTTATGAATAAATGTAGGTTTGAACATTTAAATGTTAGCCCATGGAAGTTGTCGCCTTAAGAACCTAATTTCAACCTAGTTAACTAGAGAAGGAAAGGAACAGAAATGAGAAGAGAGGGAAGAAGGTTAAAAGCGTGTTTTTTATTTTTTATTTTTTCTATAGAGGGTTGGTCTTTTGATGCTCCTATTGAAGTGGAGAAAATAACAAATGGGTTTTGTTTCTTCTTTTAGTGAGATAAACATCCAATCTTCAAAGAGGTCCAAGATAATTCTCCCTCCGTTTTTTATCGGCTAGAGATTGGATTGCGCGGAGTTTTTAGGTGGTTTAATAAAATAATATGTTAGTGGGGTAGATAAGGTTATTATTTTATTGAAAAATAAAGTGGTGTGAGAGGAAGTGTGAGGTGTGACCATTAGAGGAGTGAGAAATAATAAAGTAAGAAAGAGGGTGGACATTAGTGGGTAAAGATATATTATTAAATTTTAAGAGATTTCCAAAAATAGAACTCTAGCTTATAAAAAAATGGACAAAAATAGTAACTCTAGCTTATAAAAAAACGGATGGAGTATATGGATACAAAAGAGGAAGAGAGAAAGCGATGAGAATAAGATTATGTTAGTAGTGGTAAGGAGTGTTTGGATTTGCATGATGGGGCTTATTGCATAGTGTTAGGTGAAATGTGGCAATTGATGGAGCTAGAAAAGTGTAGGAGGTTATGTCGGAAGTATAATTGTAACTCACCCCTTTCCTAAAACTCTTTTTATATAGAATCTAGACACCATTGATAGCTTAAGAGAATATTCTAAGGGGTCGTTTGGTTTGCATGGGGTAATCGAAATGAACAAAGGGAAAGAAAGAAAATGGAATGAAAATCCCTCAAATTTCTTATGTTAAGAAACATAGGGAATCAAACCACTAGTCCAACCACCATACCACCACCACACAACAACCTATCTTCTTCGCTTCTTACCTTTTCCAGCTTCCACCCCACCATTTGCCGCACCTCCCCCACCACCGCTGATCTTCGCCGCCTCTCCTAGGCCCTCGTCGCTCCTCCCCTCCCCTCTTAAAACTCTCCCCTTCCTTGAAAAACATCGGCAAGCTTCGTAAAACCCTAAAAACCCCTCCCTATCCCCTTAAAATCGCCGTTCGTCCATCTCGCACCCTTGAAACCCTAGTCGCTAAGGTTTCGAGGGTGGCCGGAGAATCGGCCGACGATTTTACAGGGAGAGAGAATTGTTTCTAGGGTTTTGCGGGGCTAGGGTAGGTTTTTCCGGGGGAGATGCGGCGAAGGTCGGGGGGACGACCGATGGTGCGGTGGCTAGATTTTCGGTGGTTTCGGTAGGAAGTAGGATGGTGGTATGGTGTTGTTGGGGTAGCTAGGGAATGAGAATGGAAATATCCGAGGTGGTTGGAGAATCAAATTAGAAGGATTTGGGGGTAAAAAAAGGGGGTAAAGGGAATGGGAAAAAATGTTGTTCTTTTTAATATATGAGAAAAAAACATAGTGAAGTGTTGCGCAGTTGTTTCATCTTGATGAATACTTTTAGATTATCAAACATAGATAAATGTTACTAGCATGTAATTATGAAATTTTAACGATTTAAAAAGTTCGTTGACAAATGTTTCAAATGGAAATGAAAATAACTTGTAAGAACAAAAGTAGCAATGTATAGGAGAGGAGAAAGGGTATTTGGTTATTCATAGGCTATGCTTGGATTGATGGTAATGTATTAAGAGGCCGTTTAGTTTGCACGGGGTAATAGGAATGAAATTAAGAAAGGTCACAGAGAATGGAAAGAAAAATCTTTGATGTACACCACACATAAATATCACCCTTTATTGTCGCCACCCCCCTTCTCCTTCTTGCCGTTGTAGCCCCTTCTCTCTCTTCTTATTGTTTCATCACCATCATTAAAGCTCAAATTCAAGGTTTTAATGGTCAAATTTGAATATGAAAACTCTAGCTCTAGTGTTTTCATGGTCAAATTTGACCTTTTAAAGCCATGATTGAAGATATTAAAAGGTGATTTCTCATTTCTAACTTTTTCTAGCGTTATAGATTTTTGAATGGTTGTTTTTCGGTGGAAGAGGGTTGGTTTTTATGGGGGTGGTGTTGTGCGGGTGGGGCGTGGTTTTGGAGAAGGTGATATTGGTTTTGAGTGATTGATAGGGGTCACGTGGTGGTGAAGGTGGTATTTGGTGGTTGGGTTTGGTTCGATTTGTTATTGGTGGTGGTGCTAGCGGTGGTGATGAAGGTGTGGTGGTGGTAATGGTGATGAGGGTGACTTTAGTAGTGTTGTTTGGACATGTTATTTATGGTGGGGTGGTGTTGGTGGGTACTATTGTGTGGGTCGTTTAGGAAATGGAATGGAAATACTATTGGGGATGGGGTAGGAAATCATGGTAGAGGGAAGTAGGGGAAACAAGAGGGGAAAGGGAATGAAAAAAAATGACCTAACAAACAACGAGTAAGGGATTCAAGCTAATTCATTGCTTTTACCCTTTCTTGATGGTCCCTAAGGGAATAATAAAGTTAAACTAGGAAAAATATAAGTGATTAGAGGTGTTGTAAATGAGATAAGGAGTTGAAGATGAAATAAGGTGGTGGTGATATGAGGAAAAAAGTGTGATGGAAAAATTATTACCCTCATAATGAGGGTAACTCACCCTCACTATAGGATGAGTATTTCCTCCAAAATGAGGGTAATGTTTCCCATTTCTTCAACTCTTACCACACCATCGCAACATAAATACATAATCCCCTTACAATTATGCTATCTCATCTTTCCTTACTACACTTCTATTTACTTTCATGTTCTTTAGTTTGACTTTTATTATCCTATTTATAACTTATTCCCAATTCATGCACATCTTTAGAAAGAGAAGAGTACTTGTGTCAATGTACTAGTTAGCTTTCACAATCCATCCCCCCCCCCCCCCCCCCCCCCCCCCACAACAAGATTCTTGGTGATAGGGATAGGACATTTTCACCTATGAAAAGCTCTTTCTAAAGTAAGAATTACTTCTATTGAGATCACATTGGGTTTTGCTTAGTGCCATTCATTGTTAAGGCATGGAATATTGGAGTGCAAGTACATCTGCAAAATGTTGGTGGTTTAATATATAATATAATCTTTTGTTTGACAAAGATCAAGTATGTTTTCCCATGTTTTTTAATTTTTTATTTGTGTGTGTGTGTGTGTGTGTTTGCACTGTTGAAAAGTTATTTATCTGGTTATAGTTTTTTAATTCCGTATCATTGATCTATTGTTCCAGGATGATGGGTCTCCGGTTTCAATATTCTCTCTTTCAGGAAGTGCCCAAGATGGTCATATAGCTGCTGGGCGCAATGGGGTAAAACGATTGCGGACGGTATGCTACTCACGTTACTGTATTTCCTTAAACCTATTGATTCCCAATTGTATTTCATTCTAAAACAAGTTAATGCCTTCAAGTCATGGTCAAAGTAATCTAGAAAATTCTAATGGCGTTCACACGCTAAAACTTGACGGAACTAAACAACAGCCTCACAAATTGAAATTCCTTAAAAGTCGTTGCCTTTTTCCCAAATGTATTGCCAAATTGCTAATGGATTTATTTTTCAACTTTAACCAACCAAACTTTATTCAACTGTTCAATCTTTTCTTGGCAACAAACACATCCTTTAACAAACAAGGTTATACCCATATTATCCCTAACAAGGCTAATGAATGATAAGTGCCAAAGAGAAAGAACTTATGGATAACTGAATATGTTCTTTCTTCTTATGGCAAAACTGTTGTGACTTGGATTGGAAAAAGTTCTTCTTTAGTTGGGAATTCGATATCTTCACTTGTGACCCCACCCAAGTTTCAAAAAGCTTCAGGAGGACTGGGGATCATTCTTCTTCTGGATATCAGCTGTAGGGAAACCCATGTGCAACTCTTTATCAAGAGAACCCAACTTCAGTTTTAGAATATGAATTCATATTACCATTCAGGACATTCCTGAATATGTTCTTTTTACGTTACAAAATAAAATGTGATGGTTTGAAATTAGTTTTTTACTTCTCACTCCAATACATCTATTCTTTCTGACAATTAAGCATTATCTAAGTTGCTATTTTCTCAATCCACTTCCACGTATTTTTTTTAAACTCAACAATTACTAAAATTTGTGCCTAATCAACTAGGAGCTTTATTGTGGGGGCGTAGAGAGTCTGAACCTGGACATGACATATATGGAAGCATACTAGTGTCACAATTCTACGTGGTTCAGGGTAGACAGTACCTTGGGTAGGACAATTACAAACCATATATTAGAGAGAGTTGAGGTTCTAGTAAAAATTGGTATTCAAGACCCACTTATAATCGTTTAATTGAAGTATTGTCTGAATTTCTTTTGTTCTGTCTATTGAAGATAAAATCCACCATATAAACAGCTATCCAGGGGTGACAGGCATGTCTGGTTCTCTAGCTGCCTTTTTTGGTGCATTTTTCTCCTTTGGTAGTTTGGTGGTTGACCATCTGTTTTGCTTGATGCTTCTTACTCCACTTGATTTTTCTCAAATATTTTGTGTACTTGAAGATGCTGTTTTGGCTGTTTTTGCAGGTCAGACATCCTAATATATTATCCTTTCTTCATAGTACTGAGGTTGAGATGTTTGATGGATCTAATACCAAGGTCACGATTTATATTGTAACTGAACCTGTTACACCATTGTCAGAAAAAATCAAGGAGTTGGGTTTAGATGGCAAACAAAGGTATGTGTACTGTACTTAATATTTTACTCATAACTAGAAATGTATTACACAAGTAGATCCAAAAGGTAGAAAGCCCTAAATAGGGGAAAGTCGTTCCCAAGGAAAAAATGAGCTCCCTAGGGAAAATTCTAGCCCCACTCTAGTGAACCTATGAGTTTATATATTTTTGAATGATTGGACTAACGATAGGCCTATATACCTTGGATTTTTTTTTGTTAAAATTAGGCTTTTTATATATACATGTGGGTGTGTTTGAAATGACATCTAGAAATTAGAAGCATAGAAGAGTATTTAGAATTGTACCTCTCACTAAATATATTTTCTATGCTTGTTAGACTTGTAAATATCAATATAAATCATTAAGGATCTTAAAAATAAATCTAAAATTTAAATTTTCTCTAGTGTGGGACAACCACCAGTTGTGAACATTGAAGAATAATTGAAACAAAACCTCTTACTCCCTCATTTTTATATGTCTTATATTTAAATTGGCATTCAAAAAAGGAAAAAAGGTAAAGAAATCCTCCTCATCACATCAATTTTCAGAATTCAAATTTAAGGGTTGTTTAGTGAAGCCTAAACCTACAAGAGGAGGGGTGTGATTTATGTGATGTTGTGGCTTTTTGTTGCTAAAGATAGGTGACCTTTGCGGGTTAGTCTCGTGATTGGAGGCTTGTTGACTATCATAAAACTTTTTCTCTCTTTTTTTTTTTTTTTTTTTTTTTTTTTTTTTTTACATATTTTTTTTTTCTTTTTTGAGAAGAGAAGGAGGGGAAATTACATTGGTTTGATATGATATTGAGAGGACTATGACTGATTGAAGCCAAATGGGGTTGGGAAGGTGAGATGCCCAAATGGAAGGGTTTTGCTTCAAACTTTAATACTAATTTGATCTCTACCTTTTTTTTTTTTGATTTTGGATGCTTGATTCTTTATATCTTGGAGAAAAGACAAGGGAGCATTTGCAAACAATAAAGTGAAAGACATATGAAAGGGAAAGAAGGAGAAAGGAAAGCAAGACCCTCCTTTCTCCTAGGTTGTTTATTTTTAAAAAAGAAACGAAAACCATACAACAAACATCATGCATCCCTTTCATCTACTCCAACCACCACCAATCCTCCCCTCCATCGCCTTTGCCACTCCCCTCTAATGCCACTGTTGCCACTTCTTCTCTTTCTCTCCTGTATCCTATCTTCTTTCTTGGATCTACTTTTTTTTTTGGGTAAGATTTCTAAATGTGTAAGGTTAATTTAGGGTAAGTGGTGTGTTTGTCAAATGGTAAAAAGTTGTTTTGGTGTTGGTGGGGTGGTATTTTTTTTATGTGGCTAGGTTATTTTAGAGGTGGTTGGGGTGAAATTTAGGGGGTTGGGTGGTGTTTGTGGTCATTTGGGTATGTTTACATTGTGGAGTAGGAAGGTGGTTTTGGTGGGTGGGGTAGTTATGGTGAACTTGGTTTTATAAAGCGCGCCTCGAGCCCTGGGAAATGGGCTTTAGCTAGTCGAGGCTTAGACACCTACGGAAGGCGCGCGCCTCGTGCGCCTCAAAGCGCCTTGGGTAAGGTGCGCCTTTGCGCCTCAAGGAAAATAACTAAGGTTTAAGTTATAATTTGAACAATGGTGGACATTTTTTCAAATTCAGACTACCTTAGATTTACATATATCATTATTTAATTTATTATGAATCTTTTTAATTGGTTTCAAGTACAATCAAAGTAAAATGTAATTTGAAATAAATGTATAAATACATGCGCCTTGTATACAAAAGGCGCTCGCCTTCGCCTTGCGCCTAGGCTGCAAGGACTATTTGCGCCTTGGTGCACCTTGCGCCTTTTAAAACTAAGATGGTGAATTGGCGATGATGGGTTTTGGAGGTAATTAGGAGGTGGACTGGGTGTTTTCTAAGGTGGGTGGGTATTTTTGAGGTAGGTTTTTATGGCGGGTGAGTGGTTTGGAAAGGTTTGGTGGGTGGCACTGGTGGTTGGGCTGGTTTGCTGGTGATTGGGGTTAGCAAATCTAGGCATTAGAAAAGTGGGATAGGTGATGGTATGATGTACTGGTTGTTCAATTTTGTAGTATAGTTGGTTGGGTGTAGAAAAGTTAAGGGATTAGGATGATTCATTTGGGATTTTAAGAGAGTGGGGGGGGGGGGGGGGGGGGAATCATAGTAGAGGAAAGTGGGGGAATGGGATGGGTGAAGTGAATAATAATATTGGTCAAAAGGAAGAGAATCAAGGTAGTTGATTGCCTTTCTTTAGGACAATATGATACTGCTGTTTGTTTTAAAAAATTTATTCGACGCCTTGTGTTCATTACAATTCTTCATTATTAGATGTTTGCAGTTTGTTAAAAGTGAATCAGTATCAACTTTTTCTTTTTTAATTTTATCAGAAGAAATCTGACAAGATTCTCAAAAATTGCTTTAATTTTTAATTTACTGCAGAAAAGGATGTTATTATAATGTGTATGTCTGTTCCTAATTCTCGTGACTTCTGATACTAGAAGTGATTTGATGTAGTTTTGTGTTTAATTTCCTTTCTATTGTGATAAATTATAGCTCTTCAATGTAATTTCTTTATATTTTTTTTTTTATTTGGTTTGTTTCACTCTTTTTTTGCGGCAGGGATGAGTATTATGCCTGGGGATTGCACCAGATCGGCAAAGCAGTGAGCTTTTTGAATAATGATTGTAAGCTTGTAAGATTTCTCTTCTATGGCTTACATCTTTAATAAAATTTGATGATTAACAAGTTTTATTATTGTTGTTATTGTTATTTGTTTTATCTATAATCTTACTATTTGGGTGACTTGGAAATTTTATGGTGGTTGCAAGACATTACTTCCTTTTTCTGTTGTATTCTATCTAATTTTAATCTGCGTGTGTGTTGCTAATCTTCCTTAAGATGGCTCTATTTTGTTGGCCTAGATATTTGATTTTGTTTGTATATTTATTTTTTGTGTGGCTGGATAAACTTTGTATTTATTGGTCTTCAGTGCTCACCTTAATTTTAAAATCTTTTCAGATGATTTAAAAAAAATATAAAAATATTAAGATGTTGAAAATGAACTTTGAACAAATTTGGCAATATTCCACATGATTATGCTTTATGTGATATAGTATAAAATTGCGGGGTTAGTTATTGAGGTTTGACCATATAAGAAGTGGAATATCAAAGGAATACAGAGGGTGTAATTTGAGCTCTATTGTACTTTTTTTTCTGCCCCATGTTTGTTTGGGATATGAACCAAAATTCATCATTTCTTTGTCTTTGGGACCTTAGAGTATTCTTTCACAATTAATTCATTGTTTTCAGTATATAAGTTTGAATGTGTTTACATCTTTCCATTCTAGTCACTGGCAATTTGATTTATTGTCCTATTACTTTTTCTGAAACAGATTCATGCTAACGTTTGCTTGGGGAGTGTGGTGGTTACTCAAACATTGGACTGGAAGTTACATGCTTTTGATGTCTTATCTGAGTTTGATGGAAACAAGGAAGGTTCCACGGGGTCAATGCTGGTAATATTTTTCAGCGCTTAATTGCTCTCTTTATGCACACTTTTTTTTTGTTTTTGTTTTTTGTTTATCAAAGAATGAATATCATGAGTTATGTAGCACTATAATTGAGCTACTGTTTAAGGGATATTTTGAGATCCTAGAAGGTTTGTGCATTCAAAGTGCTTGTTGCTAACTTCCTCACATCACCTGCTAGCATAGTAGCCCTACCTAATATGTAAATCTATTTTAGATCACAAGATGAATGTACAAAGCCACAAATAAAAAGATGAAACATTTCCTTGAAGAGAAATGCTACTGCAGTGTAAATATTTCGTAAAGGAAATTATTTGTTGAATAATTATTACAAGGAGGAGCTGACTTTGTAAGAAACTAGATTCATGAAGCAGTGTTTGAACATCATTATAAGCGTGTTAAGACTGATGTGAATCAAGGAGAAGTAGTTCATTGATGCTGTTAGCAATTGATGAATTTAAAGAGATGCATTATTATTGAATCCTTCTGAATCCATTAAGAGTAACTTCCAATCCTTTGCTATGTTTTTAACTTTAACTGCTGCAGAACAGATAAATATATGTGGTTGTGTTTTTCTAAGTAATTTTTTTTTTTTTTTTTTTTTTTTTTTTTTTTTTTTTTTTTTTTTTTTTTTGGAAAAGAGCTAGAGGCAAATCGATGGGACTGGGACCTGGTTAGAGGGGATTGAAGTTGAAGAATGTGCTATGAATTGATATTAAGGGATAATGTTGTTAGTAGCTTGAAGGAGAAGTTAGATTGCTTGTTAGGGAAAAGCTCTACAAATAGAGCTAATTAGAGAGAGATAATCATGTTGAATACTGTGATTAGTGATAATTTGTAGTTTTGGGAGAGTGTCATTTCTCTTGAAAGATTGGCAAGGCTGTAATTGTGATGAGCACCTTAATTAGCGTTAATTTAGTCATATCCTTACTTGATCTTCCTTAATATCTCTTTTCAGTCTGTAATATTTTCATTTTGGTCACTAATCTGAGCTAATTTATAGCAGAATGACGAGGCATATAAAATCAAACTCTTTTGTGTGTGTGTGCGTGTGGGGGCAACTGCAGTTACTGTATTTAGACAAACTCATAATTTTTCATATTATTTGGGGTATCTTTTTCTGATTTTATCTGCAGATTGTTTTGTTTTGTTTGGTTTCCTGAAGGACTTGAGAGTAATATCGTATTGAATAAAACTGTGATTACTGATTTTTTGCTCCTTCTGTATGCAGCAATATGCGTGGCTTGTTGGCACGCAATATAAGCCAATGGAATTGGTAAAGTCTGATTGGGTAGCTATTAGAAACTCTCCCCCGTGGGCAATTGATTCCTGGGGAATGGGTAAGTATCTTTCTCTTATTCAACCGCTTATCTGTGCTGTGAAATTTATGTCTGAGTGTTAGACCATGATACACAGATGGAGAGAGAGGACTGTTTTTACATTAAAAGAAGAAACTTATTTTAAAATAAAAGTAGGTTAGAGGTTTTGTATTGGTGACCCAAGAGAGTATACAAGGTATTTTATTCTGAGTCAATCAATTAATCTATCAATCAAAGCCTTAATCCCATTAGTGGGGTCGGCTACATAAACCAAAAGTGATTATTCCGTAAAGTCATCCACAAAATTAAAAATTGATCAACCCAATAAGGATTTCTATTCTCAAATGACAGAAAAAAAGGGGGTTGAAAAGGCAACCAGGTGGCCATATCCTTTTAAGTTCCTCTGAAATATATGGTATATGGGTACTTAGAAATCATATTTTGATGGAAACTCAAAACCTTACCAGCAATATTTTGTTCCAACATTCAAAGCCTGCCTTTTTCTATAGGAGTATCAATCAATATCAGGGTAATAATAGACAATATGATAGCATTCATATTTCATAGCACCTTGACTATTAATATCATTTGAACTAAATGCATGCAATGCGTGATTCAAACTACTATTAAATAAGGTACTACTTCCCCCATTCCAAATTGTGAATTATACATATGAATAAATGGTCATGTGGGATCTTGTTAGATCCATTTCAATTTGCAGTTTATTAAAATTCAATTTATAGTATTTTCTTACAATAATATTAGTAAAGATATTTTTATTAAATTTATGTGTTGGCAAAGGTGATAAAAGAAATGTGTCTACTAATTAGGAATGGAGGAAGTATGTAATAAGGGTTGATAAAAAGTTAATGCGTTATAGGTATTTTAGATGGACATTAAACTCCTCATGATTTAGCTATTTTAGTTATAAGCCCTATCAATACTGAAGCAAATACAATGACTCACTGCATAGAATGGAACACATGTAAATACTGAAAAGATTGTTTACATATATTAAGCCTCCAAACTGACAAAATCCAATATTAAGTACATGGAGTATAAAGCACTGGAATTAATTATGGAACTGAAAGGGGTTTCTGTGGTCAAATTAGTGAAAAAGATCTCAAACAAGCAAGCTTAGCGAGAAAGCCAATATTTTGTGTTTGTATAAGAGTCATAACTCATTTTTTGATGTGCAACCATTAAAACAAAACCATTGTATTGTTCCCAAAAGGAATCTGATGTGCTGACATTTTAGTTGAAGCTACAATGTCATGTGTCATCTGTTTTGGTGCAATTTTTGAATGTGTGATGATTCCATGCTCAGTTAGTTAACAATAAGTTGGCATATGAGAATGCTATTTTTATAACCCAAGCCTCTGGGACTTGGTACTGCATAAGAGAGATGTGTTTAATTGTTCATCATGCAACAAACAGTTCTAAAAACTTGATATTGACAATAAACTACAGAGTGAGAGAATCATTCTCAAATTTGCACTCTTGCGAGATTGCTCATATTATTGTATGTAAGAATAGGGTCATTACCATTATTTAGGATTGGTTTAATTGTTCCAAATTCATAACAATTTAAATCTTAAAAATGGCTTTTAGATGGGCATCACTTTCTCTCCTCTGTCTTTTCTTTCCTGATAATCAGAAGCTTTTCACAAAAGCAAATCACCAAAAGCATGTTAACACTCAATTTTAAAAGAGCAAGCAAACCATTAAGATGTGATACTGATATATAATGATGTTTTTGTGAAAAAAAATTACACTTTACAAGTGTATATATTTGAGTATATTTCTATACTCTACATACTTGTATGCTCCAATCTCACGATCTGATTCTGAGAGCCCCTTCCAATCCAGATATTCTGATTACATCATCTTCTATAATTTGAGGATTTTGAAATGTGGAAGTGGTAGACAGTGTGTATGCCCCTTTTATGTATATTTAACCCATCTAATTATGTTGGAGCATTGATTCATCTAGGGGTTAGATTTCAGATGAGGTGTCTTCAAGGGAAACGTGTAGACAAGCTAGTATATTGTATATTAGGGGCTTATGTGTGGCGTTTCAGATTGTTATGCCTGTAGTCCTGCTTTTTTATTCTTTTCCTGGTTATGATATGTGTTATATGCTCTTTATTAAAAAATTTATATGTATATCTAAAAGTATGCATTGTAACTTTCAGGTTGTCTGATATATGAGATCTTTTCGGGTACAAGGCTGAGCAAGACAGAAGAACTCCGAAATACTTCTTCAATTCCAAAGGTTGAACTTTTCATTTTGTGAAATGCTGTTTATAAATAACTAATTATTAACCTTCAATTTTTTTTTTTTTTTTTTTTTTTTTAAATTTTAACTTTTTTTTACTCCTTTAGCACAATTGTATACTGCATGTGTTGTATTTGGCTAAGTCTTGATGTCCTTAAAATAATGACAAATGCTTTTATGTGTTGATTTCCTGTTCTTTCAGTTGTTGCTTCCAGATTATCAGAGGCTATTGAGTTCCATGCCTTCCAAGAGATTAAACACTTCCAAGCTTATAGAAAATAGTGGTAAGTCCTGCAATTTTCTTTTTTAGGTTTTGTGACTTGCATCATATCATTGGAATCTATATTATGGTATATGTTTGAGGCTAGAAGTTCTATTTGTTGTCAGTTTGCCTTTGAAGGTTTAGGTCTTTGTTTAAAAATCAATATAATTAGATGCTGCTATGATGTGTTTAATATGTAGTTTTTATATTTTTCTTAGGCTTTTCTTGTTAGGTAGCCATTTTCTGTTATAACATGTTTATAGTATTTGCCCCATCTTTCAGAATACTTTCAAAATAAGTTGGTGGATACAATACATTTCATGGAGGTTCTCAGTTTAAAGGACAGTGTGGAGAAAGATACATTTTTTCGCAAGCTTCCTACTCTGTCTGATCAACTTCCTCGCCAAATTGTGCTGAAGAAAGTACTACTCTTGTCTGAACTTCAGTTAACTCTCATTTATCTACCTTCACTTTTACATGTTCTTATGAAGGCTGCCTTTTCTATTATTTCTCTAATTACTGGTTTTACTCTTTCTTAGATACTTCCACTACTAGCTTCTGCTCTAGAATTTGGCTCAGCAGGTGCTCTTGCTTTGACAGCATTGATGAAGATGAGCTCTTGGCTTCCACCTGAAGAATTTAGTATCAAGGTCATGATCTTTCTGGTTCTCCTTAATTGTGCAAGGGATAACAGATCTTTTATCCGCATATGCGATTCCTGACCAATCTTTGGCATGAATTGTTGTCCTTTATATGAGCTTATATGCTATTTATTGATAGGTTTGCCAATTTGCTTTCTTTTTAGGTGCTGCCAACCATTGTGAAGCTGTTTTCATCTAATGATCGAGCTATAAGAGTTGGATTGCTTCAGCATATTGAGCAATATGGAGAGTCATTATCTGCACAAATTGTTGATGAACAAGTATGATAGCAATCACAGCATACTTATTATGTCCTTTTTAACCGTGATATGCTTCCCTTTGTCAGATTAAGCTATCTATGCTTTTTGCCACTTTATATAATAATATTCTTTCATTCTTTCTCTCTCTTGTACTTAATTTTGTGTTGTTATTTGTGAATAGGTATATCCTTATGTTGCTACTGGATTCAGTGACACATCAGCTTTTCTTCGAGAGTTGACATTGAAATCAATACTTGTTCTAGCACCAAAGGTATTAGTAATTACCAATTTTTTCTGTCTGATTTTGAATGATACTCTCATTTTATGTCTAATTTTAGGAATAGGATTTGTGTTGCTCTTTAGTTCATTAGCTGTTTGTATATTGTGCTCATAGTTGAATGATTATTAATTAATCTTACCTTTTGTCTTACATTGTTTATTGACTTCATCATGTGATGCCTGATAGATTTAGGACTGTAGAATGACTAGATGACTGAAACAACCAGTATTCTTTTACCTTTATGTACTTTTCTAGTACTGTTAAGTGGGAAAGGTTCAGAGTTTCAGACTTTGTTATCTTTACTTATTTAAAAAACACTGTCAGAGAAAGTGGCAGATGACATCATACCCTAGAGCTTAGTTTTTCGGTAGATGGGAGGTGGTTTTGAGTGTTTGGCGATGGCTTTTCAGGTTGGGTGGTGGTTTTCAGTGGGTGGCTTATTGTCTTAGAGGTTGAGTGGGTGGTTGGGTTGGTGTTTGGTGGTGGGGAGAGAATGGGTTGGTTAAAAAGGATAGGCAAGTAAATTTAAATACTTAAGTGTTAGCCATAAAACATCAACAGGGGCACACTAATTAATTATGCACAAAATAAGTTACTTTAGAAAATGCTAAAAAAAAAAAAAAATCCATCAAATGAAATGTGTAAAAACACGAGGCCTCCATATATAGTTTTCTATATTTTTTTTTATTTTTTTTTTTATATTTTTCAAATTATGTGCATAATGTAGCCTTTCATGTTGCAAAGCTTGTTTTATGGTAATTAAATGCTCCATTGTCCAAGAATAGTATACTCGTTTCTTTTGGAAGTAACATGGTGATGGTAGTGTATCAATAAAAAGTAAGTAAAGTGGCCACACGTAGAATCTTTGCATTATTAAATATTTGTATCTTTTGCTTATACATAATTTTGACCATCATTATATTTAATTATTTATTAACAAAAATATAAAAAATTATGTTTTGAAAATATGCGATGAAACTAATCCACCTTTGTAGCAACATTTTTTATTTTTTATTATTTTTTATTTATGAATTAGTAAAAAAAATTGTTGAATTATGTTTATGAATAGCATAAAAAGTCAAAATGGATAAGGTATTGAGAGACAAAGGGAGTACCACCGAAAATCTAGGAGGCAGGTTTTACCCATTACCATTTTTATATACACAACTCTTGCTATGAAAGGGACAAGTTCTAAGCAAGCATTTTACTAATGAAAAAATTGCTTGTCCTCTGGAGCTTGTGCTCAGTTGATAGAAGCCTCCTAGGTTTATCACCCTTTAGCCTTTTTGATTGTCTATGCAGTGCTTATGCTGCCTTATATTCCATTTTCTAAAGCATTACTGTAGCTTTAAAAGTCTTCACATGGTTATATTCTTGGCTAGCATTTTTTTTTTGTTGGTGAATATTATCTTTGCAAAAGTTTGTAGAGGAAGCCAAAATTGCGAGTGTATTCTGTAATTCATTCTGAACATGACATTATATTGATCCATTTCAGCTTTCACAACGGACAATGTCTGGATCATTGCTGAAGTATCTTTCGAAGCTACAGGTATTATTTGTTCACATGCCAATGGAAATTAATCCCTCTTTTTATGTTTGTCCCATTTGGATTGATTTATTGGAGCAGAGTAATTGTGACCATGATTATTCATTGATATATAAGACAGAACATGTTCATGGGATCCTGTTAGATTTGTTTCGTTGTGTATTTGTAAAATATTGATTTTCATTTAGTTAATTATACTTTATTAGAGATATTCTTGCTTGTGGATATGCGTTAATAATTGCAAAAAAGAGAGATGGGATAAACATTAAGGAATAGAGGGAATACACTATGTTGGTCATAATCTATTTTGTTGCATGTTTGGCTCATTTGGTGGAAGGTTACTTATGATGGTATTTAATTTATATGTAACTTTGTAAAGTTAGCACCATGCCCATGTCTGTGGTAACGGAACTCAATCCCCAAGAATGTATTTTTCTTCTCAAATTTCCCTTCAAAAAATCACCTTTAGATGTGAAGGAGATTTATTTTGAAGTGATGTTTAAGGGTGAACAAGCATTATCGTGGACATTGGCTTGAGGCTCTCCTTACAAAATTAAACTAAAAATGCAATACATCACCACCAATTATGATGCTTGCCCTTGTTTAAATGACTTTGGTCGGGTACTAGATGAGTTCCATTTTCAAGTTCATTAACTTTAATAGGACTTCCTAAATCATTCTCTAATTTTTATGCTTATAAGTTTTTCAGGTTGATGAAGAGCCAGCTATTAGAACAAATACCACCATATTACTGGGAAATATAGCAAACTATCTCAATGAAGGGGTAAGCATTTAGGCTTTTGGTCTTTTGCTTCTTTCTTGTTCTCTCCTTGCCTTCTCAATGTATTCATGTGTTTCTGAGCAGATGTTGGAGCTGGAGTAAGACTGTTTCTGTATTTTATTCATTTTCAAGTTTTTATTCGGTTTGATATATGAAATCAATTAATTGGAACATACTTTCAGTCTGGTTCTGGGCTTCTGGCTGATTATGTTGCCTTTGGTTTGCAAATCCGTTATCTGTGATTTTCTTGATAGATTTAACTTCAACATACAAAGTGCAACTGTTTTCAATTATACTAAATGAGTATTTTTGTGGGTAAATTAATATTTAGTTTCTAACTTTTTTGTCTCTATCTTTGAAGACAAGAAAGAGGGTTCTCATAAATGCTTTTACTGTTCGTGCATTACGCGATACATTCCCTCCAGCAAGAGGAGCAGGTATTGCAGTCAGCAGTTTTCCACCAAGTTGAACTCTATACCCTTTGAATTTGTTGTTTTATGTAACTGTTAATAATATGTTTTTTCTATTCTTTGTTTTGACAGGAATTATGGCCTTATGTGCCACGAGTTCCTATTATGATATCTCAGAGATTGCAACAAGAATTCTCCCAAATGTAGTAGTGCTTACTATAGATCCCGACAGGTCCTCTCTCTAGACTTTAATCTCTTACAGCAATATTCCTTGTATTACGGGGTTTGGGAAATTGGGACTCCTAAATTCCTAACGCAATGTATGTCTAGCAATTGTGGTAATTATCTTAATTTTAGGCACTTTTTTGCCCTTTGTTGGGTCTTTCATGGATACGATTAGCCCCATTAGCCTAGCAGTGCCAGATGGTGCTTGCAGTCTATGTAGCTTCAAGTTTCATGTATGCTCCACTTGATTTGCTAATGTACTAAAGAAGAAAAGCCTCCAAGTGATGATGAACATATTACATTTTGATAAATTCTTAGTAGAAATTTCTTTGCAATTAACATATAAAAAACAATCATACATGTTTCTATTCAATTTCATAGCAGCCGTAAGCCTTTGTTGGTTGTGCTTTATTTATTTATTATGTTTAGTCATTCCAGTAATTGCATTTGAAAATTCATGGCCAATTAGCGTTGTTTCTTGACTTCATGGATTGTTTCTAGCTTTGCCTTGCTGACTGACTTTCTTTTTTCACCTAGTGATGTGCGAACCAAGTCCTTTCAGGCAGTCGATCAATTTTTAAAGATTGTGAAGCAGTATAATGAAAAGGTATCTGTTACGTTTCTAATTTACTCATTTTTGGAATGATTATGTGCATTTGGATCCTCAATTTGTAAAGTACTAAGAAGATTATGTAAATACTGGCTGGGAACCAAACCTAACCTGTATGCATCCTGTGTTTTTTACATTATCTTTTTTTTTTTTTTTTTTTTTCCGGGTTGAGGGTGGGCTTGATTCGAGTTATTATATTAGTCAATGTTAAGTGTCTAATCATGTTAATGTAGGGTTTGGTGAATGTCACATATAGAGGCATTCGACCAATTTTTTTTAGGTTATGTTAAACATTTGTAATCTATTTTATTGACAGGGTGATACAGGAGATTTAAGCATGGAAAACATTGGAACTAATGGAAACTCTAGCTTGCTTGGGTGAGTAATATCATATGCTACTCTACATTTTAATTTGTAAAAGTAGTGCATGGCCCGAATGATGTTTCTGGTTGCTACTTTGAATGTCATATTATATTTGTTACACTTTTTGTTTTTATTTTTTTTATTATTTATTTTTTTTTTTTTTACTATTTTAAAAAGTTTTTATATTTCAACTTGGTGGTGTTTCTGTTGTATTTTTTTGAGTAACTTTAATCTTTATTCTTTTTATTTGTCTAATCTCTTGTGTATTTTGGTTCAAAGATGTAAATAAATGAATGTGATTAATAAGATGTAATTCTATTACATATGAAAAGTAAATACATTATTGTTCAAAATCATATTTCTAGTTTTATTCCGTAAGAATATTTATAGTCTTGTAATCGTCTCTTATGCAATTCAGCAATATCATTAAACATACTTCCCCCGTTCCCCTAATATTGCAACAAGGGTGGGGGATACGGATTTTAAGAAGAGGAGAGAGATAGAGAGGAATCATTGGACCCATGTGATAAGGAATGAGAAGGAGAGAAAACATGTGCAAATAGGAAAATGTTATAATATCAATGAAACCGACCTAAGTTTGCTGATTTTATATTTATAGTGTATTCAACATACATTTAAAATAAGATTATTGTTGTATACAATGTACAATATTTTTCCCAGAAAAATGAATATTAGAGTTGCTTGAGTATAATAATGTCAAGGATGATATTATTGTCATTTGTATACACCTTTATCTCTGTACTTTCTACTAGTGGTATGTTCAGTAGAATTCCTCTGCAGATCTTCATGCTTGAGCTGCATTTTTCTTCTTGGCTGCTAATTTATTGGATAACTCTTAGAAATATGTTTGCAATGGAGTTTTTCATTCCTGTGTTCTTATTTGAATTTCAGGTTGTGTTTGCTATCAATTTTTTGTTTTTCTGATCATCAAAATTTTTATGCTGGGTTTCCTTTTTCTCATTCCTTTTCTTTCTTTTGTGTTGGGTTCTTATTCCTTACTGTATTCTGTAGCTACTCACTATTTCTATGTAATTTTTTCTAAATTATGTTGTAATAACAAATGTATGATACAGATGGGCTATGAGCAACTTGACTTTGAAAGGAAAAACTTCCGAGCAGGTACCACTTGCCTCTGGGGGTTCTAGTGCACCACTTGCTGCAACTAGCTCTGATGCCAATTCAGGTGTGTCTATTGTCCTTCCTGAAGCTCAATTTCAGTTCCAACATGATAAATTGCTAGTGGGCTCGGTTTCACTTTTAGTCTTGTCTGTGTCCATTTATTTCGTAATCCGATTGGAATTCGGTTAAAAGTAGATTGGGTTCCAACTCTTCCAAGTTCTTTTTGCTGGGTTTTGTAGTAAGATATGCCAGGTTTAGAAATCACAGGGTGAAAGCACATATCATGTGTTTTGTGCAAGCATTTGTTGAATTCTCATGCAGAAATGTTGTTGGTATATCATAGGTTTAGAAAGGATACCATAAGAGCATGTGATGTCAGCTGCTGAACATTTGAATTCCTTTTCATTATTTTCCATGACGAGTGGATGAGAAAACCATTGTTCTATAGAATAAACTGGAATGAACTATTAGATGAATCTATAAATTCTAACATGTGATTTAGCTGCTTGTTTTGGGGGTCTGGCTCTGCTTTGTGTAACTGTCAATTCTCTTTATGATGTATCAGTCCCAATC
The DNA here is from genome assembly GCF_948465745.1 of Chenopodium album. NCBI lineage: Eukaryota > Viridiplantae > Streptophyta > Magnoliopsida > Caryophyllales > Amaranthaceae > Chenopodium > Chenopodium album. Next base: position 34,318,421 of record NC_137852.1, read on the forward strand.
TATCTTTTTTATTAGTAAAGGCCCAATATATTGGTTATGCCCTATACATGTGTTGTATAATATGGGATATCAAGTAAAACTTAGTCACAGCATATGTGATAGTGGCAGTATTTTGTATAGTTATTGACCTGTGGTTATATAGAAAATCTGCTTCTGGAAAAGCTATCTTACTTTGTCAATGGTTTCAGTTGTGGATGCTGTTGCTACTAGTGCAATAATATCACCTCTTCGCACAAGTTCCAGTGTGGATTTAGTCGATCATCCTGTCCCAGCTTCCCCAACCTCAACGGATGGCTGGGAGGAAACTGAGAATGGGCTTGATGAGCATGATAGTGACAAAGATGGGTGGAATGATTTTGAATCACTTGATGAACCAAAGCCATCTCCAGTCCTTGCAAACATCCAGGCTGCTCAAAAAAGGCCAGTTGCACAGTCTAAGCCTGCATTGTCTCAGCCAAAACCAGCAGGTAGTTCGCCCTTCACGTGTCTTGACTATATAAATATGCATATTGACCAAGTAACAGAATAGGCTTACTGTTGCATAAAAATTCTTGCTTAGCTTGTTGGATAGCTGTGGTTGCCCATTTATGTGTCAAAATTCTAATTTTCTAGTACTTCAAAAATAAAAAAATCAATCAAATTATGGTTTCTTCTTTAACTTGTAGCTGTAAGGCTTCATAAATTGTGGTATACAACACTTTAGACTCTGTAGTATATGAGGACCTTTGAATTCAAGTCCGCTCTTTGAGGGTTATCTAAATTGGGATATTACTTACTATGCATTCTGTATATACGAAGTAATAAGATGAGATTTAATCAGTGTTTGAAAATAGAAATAATTCACAAATGATGATTGATGTAAACAAACTTCTGCTAACCGATAGACATTTTTCTTTTTCAGCTTCAGGTTTGCATTCAAAAAGCACTGTGCGTAAAAACAAAGATGACGATGAGTTGTGGGGTGAGATAGCGGCCCCTCCTCCCAAGGCCACTTCAAAGTCATTGAATTTGGGAGCTTCAACGACAAACGATGATGACTTGTGGGGTGCTATAGCTGCTCCACCTCCCATGACAAAAGCCAAGCCCCTTTCTCTAGGGAGAGGTCGAGGAGCAAAACCTGCTGCTCCAAAATTAGGAGCCCAAAGGATTAACCGGACATCATCTGGGGTGTAAATATGATAAATGAAACTGTAAGCTTAAGTCAAAACTTAGATGTGAGAAAATTGTTAAGGTCAGTTATGTATAATCCCATTCTTTTTACTGATTTAATATATAGTATACCAGTGTTTACTGAAAATGTATTTTTGGGCCTTCAACGATACCTTCAGTTTGTTTTATTTCAAGTAATATTCTTTTTTTTTTTTTTTTTTTTTTCCCCTTCTAATATTTGTTTGCTGCATAGACGCATAATTTTCTGTAAGGACAGGATCGTAATTGTGGACAATGTGAAGCTTCTCTGAAGTATTTATTGAAGTAAATTTTGGGTTTTACTCCGTATTTTGGTTCTTTTTTATTGAGTTCTACATGCATCTATTTTTGCATTACTAATTGTAAAGGAAAACTTGTTGCTGTTTCTTTTCTTTTCCCTTTTTCTTCTTTTTTCTATATATATATATATATATATATATATATATATATATATATATATATTAAATGGTTGATGTAGTATTGGCGCATAGGTCGTATGTATTTTGCAACAAATATGATGACAAAGTTATGAAAAGTACCAAGGAAAACTTGTTGCTGTTTCTTTTCTTTTCCCTTTTTCTTCTTTTCTCTCTCTCTCTCTCTCTCTCTCTCTCTCTCTCTCTCTATATATATATATATATATATATATATATATATATATATTAAATGGTTGATGTAGTATTGGCGCATAGGTCGTATGTATTTTGCAACAAATATGATGACAAAGTTATGAAAAGTACCAAGGAAAACTTGTTGCTGTTTCTTTTCTTTTCCCTTTTTCTTCTTTTCTCTATATATATATATATATATATATATATATATATATGGATTTGCTACAATGAGAAATGAGAAAATGAGAAAGCTACTAATATCCTAACACATGTCATTGTAAAAATATGAGAAAGTTAAAAATAAAAAGAGGAGGAAATTTGAATTTTAAACCATGATGATGTGTCAAGGGATTATTGGTTTTCTCATTTTCTCATTTCTCATTCTAGCAATTCCCTATATATATATATATATATATATATATATATATATATATATATATATATATATATATATATATATATATATATATATATATATATTAAATGGTTGATGTAGTATTGGCGCATAGGTCGTATGTATTTTGCAACAAATATGATGACAAAGTTATGAAAAGTACCAAGGAAAACTTGTTGCTGTTTCTTTTCTTTTCCCTTTTTCTTCTTTTCTCTCTCTCTCTCTCTCTCTCTCTCTCTCTCTCTCTCTCTCTCTCTCTCTATATATATATATATATATATATATATATATATATATATATATATATATATATATATATATTAAATGGTTGATGTAGTATTGGCGCATAGGTCATATGTATTTTGCAACAAATATGATGACAAAGCTATGAAAAGTACCACTGATTAGTAAATAGTATCATTTAATGGTGTAACCGTATAAATTATTTTTTAATTATACAAATAAACACATGTAAATGGTGCATCGAATATTATACCATTGTGAAATCTAATATTACAAGAAAACTTATACTTTAATGGTATTATCAAAAATAGTACATAAAAAATAATAGTTGATGTTTCTAGTTTTATTTTATTTTTTAAAAAATTTGAGCTTAAATTAATACAATTTGAGCTTGTGTGATATATATATTTTTATTATTGTTATTATTTTTATTTTTTTTATAAATCAATTCATAGGATATCCTACAGGTTCCATCTTAAAAGAACTAAGAACTTAATCCGAAACTTGTTGGAACATGTTATCAATTTCACTACTCAGCATCGGAACCTCTTATTCATATTCCGGTTTCGAAATATGCGAAAACTAACATGTACATGTTTCAATTTAGGGTATCCTGAATTTTTTACTCACCTCTATCATATACCGCTATCACTGAAATTTTATTATTTAACTAGTCCATACCAAAACACTATTTGCACTACAAGTACTAGAAAAAAAAAGGAAAATTTGATTCTAATAATCCAACCTTTGCGCGATCTTTTTTTAATAATCCGACCTTTTGATTATTCTACAATAATCCCACCTTTACACCCCATTCTATTCTATTAGGCCAAACGGGTCATCAACTTACAATAGCAAGTCACCTTGCCATGTGTCAAAATTTGATTAGTCCAAATTTAATTTTACATTTTAAAAAAAAACATTTTTGAATTTTATTTTTATTTTTTCCCTCATTCCTTACTTCCTCCATAATTTCCAGCCAGCAACCACCCAACCTCCTTTTCCTTCCCATCCTCTTCTCTTTCCGGCCACCCCACCACTAGTCCACTACCCGCCTCCCTTCCCCGTACCCCTCACCATTTTCCCTCATTTCTTGATGTCACCCACCCCCTGAAATCCCCTCCTCAATCCACAACTCAAACCCAGAAAAAAAAACAACCACCCACCTCTGTCAAAGCTCCGTCAAGCTCAAAACCCAGGAAAAAAACCACCAACATTCTTCGAAAGCTCGACACCCATAAACCAACCTACCTTTCCTCAAAATCCAGCCAAAAATGGTAGATCCTCCGGCACCCGCTCTTATAAACATTCGTTCAAATATATAAATGTCTTTTAGGAAGAATTTGAGGTGGGTTTTTGCAGAATTATAGAATTGGATGATGGGTTTTGGAGCTTGAGTTCCATAGAAATGGAGGTTGAGAGGAATCAGGAAAGAGAGACATTGCTGTTAATGGCAGATTTTTGAGTTTTAGGGGAAATGAGGACAACAATTAGGAGAGAGAAAGTGGTTTTGAAATTGAAATCAGAGGTTGAGTTGAGGGGTGATGGTGGTAATGGAGGGAGTGAGAATGAAGATGATGATGGAATCGAGCTTTCATGGTGGTTGTTGTTGGTATTTTTGTCGATTATTGATTTTAATGGTGGCTAAGGGGGTGGTCGGAATGGAAATAAATGGGAAGGGGAGGCAGGTAGGTGGGGGTGGTCGGGGAAGGGGAAAGTGGGTGGCTGGAGAAGAATTACTTATTATTTTTTTTTTTAAAAAAAAAAATCCTTAATTGTTACAAAAAATGAAAATTAAAAAAAAATTACCTGAACAATAGGTAGTAGGTCAACTTGGCCTAATAGAATGGAATGGGGTGTAAAGGTGGGATTATTGTAGAATAATCAAAAGGTCGGATTATTAAAAAAAGATCACGCAAAGGTTGGATTATTAGAATCAAATTTTCCAAAAAAAAATCATGATATACCATGAGGAGGTATTATAATACCATTACACTATTTAGTGGTACTGTTACTCACTTTTTTTTTTTTCTTTCGTCATTTGACTTTTCACGGTCTCCACGTTTTTATAGCATATGTATATAACTCCATTTGATTTTACTAAAATATATAATGAGACGAATTCAACAAAACCTCACATAACTATAACATAACCCTATTTGGTAGTAATTAGTTGTTATTGAGTGCATAGATGATTGCATTAACTAATTTGACTAGATGGTTATATTAGTTGATTTGACTAATTAGTTGTAAATAATGATTGTGTTAAAGTGCTTGGTATTTAGATGTTTATATTGTTAGTTGTTTCAGTGAAAAAAAATGGCTTTTTGGGAAAGTTCTATTAGTTATTTACCAAACACCCAAATTAGTTTTTTTAAATGATAATGAGATAGAAACTTTCCAAAAATTATTTACCAACCTAGATGACTATATCTCTATTATTGATTAATGGACATTTATGATCAAAATATTTAAATTAGACCCATTTATTTGCAATTGGGCAAAAGAATGGAGACAGAGATCTCATCAGTCCCCATTAATATCCAATATTAACAAGTTTTGTTAATATAGTGGCATTCTTGAAATTACATTACCTTGGAATTTATTATTTATTATTTTTATATTGCTAGTGCTAGTGTTAGTGAAGTGGACTAACTTTAACAGTGTTGATAACTTGATGTTTGAGTCTTGAACTTAGGAGAGAGAAAACATTGGAGAAAACTACATCTGACTTCTTCCTCCTCTTTCCATCTTCATCTTCCTTTTCCAACCTTTCTCATCTTCTTCAAACTCTGTCATCATCAATGGCGAATGGACCACAACACAACACCATAACAAACACATTCTCAACCCCAGCAACATCATCGCCGCCGAATTTAACTAAACACCCTAAGTAAAATACATAAATTAAGGGCATACTTAACTCTAAATAGTAGGTATTAATCATTGTTTGAGAGTTGAGATCTTCCTAATAGTGAGTCTGGTTTAAAGTTTGAACATGAATTGTTTCTTTAAGTGACATTATGTTTCCAAGGAAACTTCAATGGTAAACGTTATGAAGTTGTATTGTAAACGACGCAGTTACTGGCAAGTTAGCTGGCTACACTTGACTTTACATATCTGCCCCCAAATTCCCCTCGAAATGACACTATTACCCCTATATATTGACAAATCTTGTTAATATAGGATATTAACTTGTATTTTCTCTATTACGAAATATTTAGGAAAGTTCGTATTCATATATATATATATATATATATATATATATATATATATATATATATATAGGGCTGGCAAACAGGTCGGGTTGGGTCGGGTTCAGGTCGACCTGTTTAGATAAACGGGTCAGGACCCCCCAACCCGAACCCGACCTGTTTACTTAAACAGGTCAAAGAAGTCAACCTGAACCCGACCTGGTTTTAAACGGGTTGACCTGAACCCGACCCGTCTAAACCTGTTTATTTTTTTTATTTTTTTTTATTTTTAATAACCTTGTAATTTGTTTACCCTGTATTTTTTAAAATTAAATATACCTGTATCATTCAACTAACATAAAATACAAATTCAAAGCAAATATAATTCCATTGACATTTCAAAATTAAAATAAATGTTGCTGTATAGTTCAATCATACAACAATAAATTTAAATATAATTAATTGGCTGTTTATTATCAAATAAACAAAAAAGCAATAAAATCAAAACTAGTGTTGCTGCATTCTGCATAGTTCAGTATCTTCATCATCTAATTCGGATTCGCAAGTTCAATGGGTTCAAGAAGAATAGGGTTGTCAGCTATCTGTTGATTAAGAATAAATTAAATAAATAATTAAGCCAAATGCAGAGAGAAATCACAAAAAATGCAAAAATTAGCCAACAACATGTTTTAATGGAAAATCACAAAAAAAAAAAAAAAAACCGTATCAAAACACAACAAAATTAAGTAAAGAGAATGAAATTAACAAGTAAATTACCTTGATTATGTTAAGATGAAGATTCAACGAGCTTCAATCAACAATTTTAATGGAAAAGAGTTGAAAACAAGAGAGAGAACTAGAGAAGAAAGAGGAGAGAGAAAGAAAATGAGTAAAGAGAATGAAAGTGAAAGTGAAAAACGGCGTGAGGTTGTAAAATGTTTTAGGGTTTTTCAATTTTCATTAGATAGTTTGGGCTTGGCCCATATTTAAACATTAGGTTGGTAAAAATAAGGTGGTAAACGGGTTAAGGCGGGTTGGGTTCGGGTTGACCCGACCTAAAATCGACCCAATTAGTTAAATGGGTTTAGGCGGGTTGGTTTCAGGTTGGGATTTCCAGCCTGAACCCGACCTGTTTAACTTCAGGTCGGGTTCGGGTTGACCCAATTACATAAACGGGTTGAAAATTTCTCTCAAAACCCATTTATTTCGGGTTGGGTTCGGGTCGGGTTATCGGGTTGGGTCAGCTTTTGCCAGCCCTATATATATATATATATATTCTAAAATAGAGAAGCTTCAATAGTTGTAGCTAGAAACCTAGAAATTGGGTTACAAAGTTGCAATATCTCTAGCTAATAGGTTGACCATTAAAGCTAGAAAATGCAATTAATTTGGTCGAGCAAATTAGCTTTGCCAACCTACTTCTTTTCTTTTTCTTTTTCTTTTTTTTTTCTTTTTGTTGTTGTTGTGAGAATTAGCTTTGCCAACTTGATTAGAATAATGAAAACACAATTAAAGAGAGGGGTTAAGGGGGTACTACGCAGAGGTGGAATTCATGTCATTGGAGTGCAAAGTAGCTAAAATGGTAATCAATCAATAACATAATACTAAAACAAACACCAAGAATGACAAGTGTTAATTTCAGGTGTAGTTTATTCCGTCCAAAAATACACCTTCCCTTTTTGCTAAAATCTTCTTTGGGAATTTTCGTAAAATATAACTAACATAAAATTATTCCAAATCTATTATACATATCTTTAATAATAGTAATAATAATAATAGTAGTAATAATAATAGTAGTAATAATAATAGTAGTAATAATAATAATAGTAGTAATAATAGTAGTAATAGTAATAATAGTAATAGTAATAATAGTAATAATAGTAATAGTAATAATAGTAATAGTAATAATAGTAATAGTAATAATAGTAATAGTAATAATAGTAATAGTAATAATAGTAATAGTAATAATAGTAATAGTAATAATAGTAATAGTAGTAATAGTAATAATAATAATAGTAATAATAATAATAATAATAATAATAATAATAATAATAATAATAATAATAATAATAATAATAATAATAATAATAATAATAATAATAATAATAATAATAATAATAATAATAATAATAATAATAATAATAATAATAATAATAATAATAATAATAATAATAATAATAATAATAATAATAATAATAATAATACTAATAATAATAATACTAATAATAATAATACTAATAATAATAATACTAATAATAATAATACTAATAATAATAATAATAATAATAATAATAATAATAATAATAACAATAATAATAATAACAATAATAATAATAATAATAATAATAATAGTAATAATAATAGTAATAATAATAATAATAATAATAGTAATAATAATAGTAATAATAATAGTAATAATAATAATAATAATAATAATAATAATAATAATAATAATAATAATAGTAATAATAGTAATAATAATAATAGTAATAATAATAGTAATAATAATAATAGTAATAATAGTAATAATAATAGTAATAATAGTAATAATAATAGTAATAATAATAATAGTAATAATAATAGTAATAATAATAATAATAATAATAATAATAATAATAGTAATAATAATAGTAATAATAGTAATAATAATAGTAATAATAGTAATAATAATAGTAATAATAGTAATAATAATACTAATAATAGTAATAATAATAGTAATAATAGTAATAATAATAGTAATAATAGTAATAATAATAATAATAATAATAATAATAATAGTAATAATAATAATAATAGTAATAATAATAATAATAATAATAGTAATAATAATAATAATAATAATAATAATAATAATAATAATAATAATAATAATAATATCTTCCTTTATAGCTATTTATTCCATTTTTCATGTCTTTTAATATTGGGACAATAAGTCATTATAAAACGGGAATTTTGATTTTATAATTTTTAGTATGAATAAGATAAAAAAATTGAAGGGAGTTTGATAACATAGCGTAACATTTATATACACTTTATTTATGCATGTAATCATGTAAGAAATTTTGATTAAAAAATTTTCAGTTTTTATTTGTATCTCTCATATATACTTTGATATATTATCATATTTTTAGGAAAAAAATTGCCCAAATATAATTAAATTAGGGTTATTATTCCTGCCCATTAAATGTAATAAATAATTTTAAATACTTACATGGTTAATTATAAAAAAAATTGATACTAATTTATCATTGAATTTTTAAAACATTCATATGGTATAATTTACATTTTTTTTTAATATACTCATTTGTCTAATCGACTATTTTTAGTGTATTTCATGTTTCATATCATTATGTACGCAAAATAGGAAGACAATACATATGTTATAGTTGTATTTTGTTTATGTTATTTTTATACAATTTTTGAAATTTTATTATTTAAATGTACTGAAATTTTTGATTGACCGGGTTTTTCTTCTCTCTTTTGAGGGATTTGCCTTTTATTTCATGGATTGCTATAGAGTTGTTTCATGGTTAAAAATTTGTGCGGGATTGAAAAAGAGATTAAAATTTCGACAACAATCGAACGAATCAGACGGAAATTTTCTGCACGGCTACAACAGATCGATAGACCCCCTCGCTGAAGAAGGCTGTAGATCACAGCGATATGAAAGAGGGTATGAAGAATGTACGATTTGCAACAACGATCGTAGCTTTGCTTACGGAATGTTTTTATTTGATTCAATTATTATGCATTTATTAGATCTAAATCTCTTTGTAAAGTATGACTTATTTATGAATCAATTTCATTTAAAAAAAAAAAAAAATACCGTACATGGCACGGGACCTAATCTAGTTAGCTTTAAAAACTAACTTCATGCAGCAGATAGTTAGCTTGCCTGTTGCTCTTAGCAAGTTAGCGGGTACCTCTCTATGAAAACTTACTGTAGCTACAATGGCGGCAATCCGAAGAAGTCGTCTTCTTCCTCACTTCTTCTCCACCCTTCCATGGTACTCTCCACCACCACCACTCATTAGCGACCCCATAATCTCAACAATCTCAACCGCCATTAAATCCGGCAATGAAAAACCTCTCAAATGCCTCCTTCCTTCCATTAAACCCCACCATATCAATGAACTCATCAATGTCAATCCTCTCAAATTATCCCCACTTTCTCTCTTCAATTTCTTCAATTGGGTTTCTTCTCAATCTGGGGTTCGTCTTACTCTTCACTGTTACTGTAGTATGGCTCATTTCCTTGCTGCTCACAACCTCTTCCGTGAATTGGCCTGCATTTTTCGGGTTATCGTGTCTCGAAAAGGTAAGGATTCTGCTGTTTCGGTTTTTGGTGTTGTTCTTGAAACTAAATCTGCCTATCATAGTAGTAATTTTGTGTATGGTGCGCTTATGAGTGCTTATTTAGAGTTGGGTTTTATTTCTGATAGTATTCAATGCTTTCGGTTGATTAAGAAGCATGGAATTTCATTACCTTTGAGACCATGTGCTCGTTTGTTTGATCATTTGTTGAAGACTAAATCAGCTGAGACAGCTTTAGGGTTTTACAAGGAATTTTTGGATTATGGGTTTCCTCCCAATGTGATTGATTTTAACATATTGATGAATAAATTTTGTAGAGATGGTAAAATTAGGGATGCTCAAATGGTGTTTTGTGAGCTTGGGAAGCGTCGATTAAAGCCTACGATTGTTAGTTTTAATACTTTGATTAAAGGGTATTGTAAAGTTGGCGAGTTGGAGGAAGGTTTCCGGCTGAAGGGGGTTATGGAGGATGAGAATGTATCGCCTGATATCTTTACGTTTAGTTCTTTGATTAATGGATTGTGCAAGGTTGGTAGGTTGGAAGATGCCAATGATTTGTTCGAGGAGATGTGTGAGAGAGGATTGGCTCAGAACGATGTCATTTACACTACTTTAATCAGTGGGCATTGTAGGCATGGGAAGGTAATTACAGGTCTGGAGTTGTATGGGCAACTGTTAAAGAAAGGCTTTGAGCCTGACTTGTTTGTCTATAACACACTGGTTTATGGCCTTTGCAAAGATGGTGACTTGAGACAAGCAAGAAAGCTTGTGGATGAGATGTCTCTTCGAGGTTTAAAACCTGACAGGATCACTTATACTACACTTATTGATGGAAGCTGCAAAGAAGGTGATATTAAGATGGCTATGGACATTAAACATAAAATGGTCAGAGAAGGGATTAGCCTCGACGATGTAACTTATACCGCTCTTATTTCTGGGCTATGCAGGCAGGGCCTTGTTTTGGATGCTGAAAAAACTCTTCGAGAAATGATGAGAGCAGGTTTTAAACCTGATAATATCACATATACTATGGTCATTGATAGGTTTTGTAAGGCCAGAGATGTTAAGATGGGTTTTAATCTACTCAAAGAAATGCAAAACAATGGCCTTGTTCCTGGGGTTGTGACCTATAATGTTCTGATGAATGGGTTATGCAAGCAAGGAAAGATTAAGAATGCTAATATGCTCCTGGATGCAATGCTTAATTTAGGAGTGCCACCTGATGATATTACTTACAATATCCTCTTAGAAGGTCGTAGCAAACATGGAAATCCAAAAGAATTTGCTGAATTGCAAAATGAGAAGGGGCTTGTTAACGATTATGGTTCTTATACATCTTTAATAAATGAAATTTCTAGATCATCAAAAGATTATGAAAAGAGATGATTGGTTCTCACAGTGAACTATAGAAGTTTTTCTATGGCTGTTGTCATCTTGCTGATGTGACCCTGGTTTTTGTTATGGGAGTAGATCAGAACAGTGATAACGCATCTCTTTGGTATACAATGTGAAACCTTACAACATCATATCATTATGGTACTTTTGGCTTGGTTGACTACATCAAATTATTTTTTATTGTCAGATTGAAAGGCATACATCTTACGTCTTAATTGCAATACTTGGCGGTAAGCTCTTTGAACCTTTGATTTTAGATTCTTTAGTGACAAGTTCTCTTTTCATGATATTTATGAATATCGATTGCTAAGAACATTTAAGTTCAAAGATTTTTGGATTGACAGAGAACATCTGTGGTGGTTAGCTGTTCAACAAGATGTTTTGTTGGTTTCTTTATTTTGTTGTGAGAATGTCTATAGCGGTAAGAAAATTAAATACCATGGAAAACTCTTTTCCTGCACCTTAAATCAAACAAATCAAATGTGTTTAATGAACAATTAATTCTCTGTGACACCAGTCCATGTTAATCATTTTAATCTTCTTGATGCTGTTTTATCTTGCCTCAAAATTTTCACAACTGTATTAAGCATCTGACAGCTTAAAATGCTCTTATTTGGCAATTTTCTGTGGAGTTGAATTCATGTAAATTGTAACCTACATAATCTCGCCAACATAAAGTAAGTTGAGATTTCTCATGACATGTCTTGCTAAAATGTTGTACCTTATGCATCTGTCTTGAACCACTTTGATTGGCAGTTTCTATAGTTGTATCATTTTATGTAGCGTTTAAGCCACTTTGATCATTATCTTCTATTTTAGAAGCTTTGCAAGAAAATGGTGTTAAGATCTGGTGATGTCATCAGTCTTTTACCTCATTTCATGCTTGTGCATTCTACTCCCTGGAAAGCTAAAAGGCTAATGTAGTTTTTCTATTATTTGACTGACCTCCTGCAAGTATGTAACACCAGAGATCTGCTCTGTTATCTGATTACTAACCTTGTATTTTTATTTTGTGGCAAGAAAGTAGCTTGTCAGAAGAAAGCAATGGATTGTCAGAGTGCAGTCTCTATGATATGTGACTTCTTATGTATGTCACTTTACGTCCTTTTTCAAGGGTGGAGGAAGCTAGGATCAAGAGTTTATTGCCTTAAATCATAACAGTAAACACACTGGCCAGTGGCCATGCCCTGCTCAAACATCTTTGCTTTTGTCCCTTTGTAATTTTGCATACTTCGTCTGTATGGTGTGTATAAGTACCAACAAAAATTTTGTCTTTGTCCTGCAAACCTATTTTGCAGTGTTCATGTCCACATTGGGAAGAAATATAGTGACCTTTAAAGGCTCTATACTTCATACAAATCGATAAATTTTGTAGACTTGCACTCTGCCAATCTGGGTTGTGCAGGGAAAAGGAAAGGACAAAATGGATGATCTGAATAATCAGGGTTCAAAGGTAATCGCTAGCCAAGATTTATCTAAAAGGACGGATTCATTACCGATGTATCTTGGTTACATATTGATACTTTTTAGAAAGGAGGATAGCACTTGGTACATTGGATATTCGATTAGATTCAACGCTGGTTTTCCTGCTGCAACAGAGCTAGAAAGTATCAGAGAGGTGGCTGATTCAGGCTTATTACTCAATACTCATAACTGTTGCTGAAATTATCTTAAAGAGCTGTTGAACAAACCTTGAGAGCATAAATGTCTGATTTATCAGTTATCCAGGATGGAGCAAATTTAATGAGACTTTTGTTGTCATCCTTATAATGCTAGATGATCAGTAAATTAAGTAGCTCATTGCCTAGTAGACTACAGGGCTAGGATACGGATGAAAGGAAGAAGCCACACTTACTCTCTTCAATTTATTTCAGTAGCTAATAATTTTTTCTTGTTGGAGATTTTCAATGTTTGTTTACTTATTAAGTTATTATTACATATTTTTTTATTGTATTTTAATCAAATCTATGAAAATTATATATTTGAAAAATACGCACTTAGATAAAATTAATAAGATCTCACTTTACATTGTTCTAAAAAAAGAGAAAATATAAGTTTATCACCTCGATTAACAAATTTTGTTTGTCAAATGGCAAAATTGTAATTAATCATTAACTTTGTATCAAATATGGGCCATTTAGTTGTTGATATAATTACAACATTGTCATGATAACTAGACAATTGATTGATTTATTTGCCACCTTTATAAACATTTTTTTTTTTCAAATAAATATACCGACGCTTGTCAAAACAAAAAATAAAATATAATTTTAAAAAAATATTTATTTACTACTTTACTCAACTAGAATCTCCTTCAAATACACGCCCAGTCCATGTTTCCATATATGTCCACTATCCACTAATCATAAAGTAGTTTTCACCAACATAAATCCATGGAAAACATCGATCAAACAATTCTAGAGTTTCAATTTTTTGTCATAACTAAAGCGTTAGTCTTGCTAGGCTTAGACAAGATTAGTTGAAGCTCGGAATAGGAGTAATTTCTTGAAATGTATTAGAGTCCTCGGTGAATATAAATTTTTTTTTCCAAATACCGGTTAGCGACAAATGTAATCCCTCAATTAGGTTTTAATTATTGATGTTACTGTTGTTTGTGTAAAATTGCTTCTTAAAGCATGCCATACAAAATATTGAAAATGCCCTAGATTAATTAAGCACAAACAGAGAAATGTACTTTATTTTTCGGCCTTGGCGCAATTTTATAAAATATCATTGAAGAAATACAACAGATAAAGTAAATTGTTAGTAGCTGACAACAGCCCGCATACTAGGGTAAATTACAGAAATTACAAACTAAATACCAAAATGCTGTCACTTGAGACAATTTTTCATCACTGCAGTCCAGCTATCATAGAATCATGTGATATGTAATGCTGAAATGCCCAGGGCTTACAAGAAAACTAGCCCTGACTAATATTATTGCAAAGATTGGAAATAAATTTACTTCTTCAACAACTGTGAAGAGCACTGAGCCATAATCTTTGATGCCCGAGTAATAGCATCTGTCATATAGAAATTTTCAATTGCTGCCTTGAAAGGAGCTGGGTCAATTTCCTTCTTAACTTCAGGCTTTATCAAGGTAGAGAAAGTAGCTGGTTCTCGTTCTTCCATGCTCAATAAATTTGGTGCCACAGTCCTCATCCGTTCTCGGATATCAATAAGGGAATCATATGGCAGACTTATTCCAGCAGTCTCGGACAAAGCCCTAATTATCTTCCAGTCATCCCTGGCATCACCAACAGTAGGAACTGCTGGTAAAGTTTGCTGAGTGCGTCCTTCTGTATTAGCATAAGTACCTTCCTTCTCAGAAAATGCTGATGCAGGTAAAATGACATTGGCACGATATACACTCTGATCACCATGGTGACCCTGATATACCACAAAGGCATCACTAGGGACTTTGTCCAAGTTGATATCATCTGCACCCATCAGATACAGAAACTTTGCAGACTCGATACTTTTGTCAGACTCTGGCACAAGACCAAGGTCAAGGGCAGCAGCTTGAGCAGCATTCAAGAGCAATACATTAAGACCATTCCAGTCTGGTCTAATGACATTTGCTGACTTTGCAATGGTTTCGACAATAGAAAGGATAGCATCCTTGTCCTCTCTCTCAAAGAGCCCAGCGCCAACAATAATAGCTGGCTTCTTAGCATTTTTTAAGGCTGAAAAAAATGAGTGACTGCCTTTGGCAAGTTCTTGCAGGGTTTGTGGACCGGTGCCTAGATGTTCGTGGTCATAGTTGAACTCTGCAGCAGGTCCAATATAACCAACCTTGGCATGGTTTGCCCGTACAGCTTTCCGAATTCTGGCATTTACCATGGTAGCTTCAACTCTTGGCTGGGAACATTAATCCCGAGGCAATGTGAGTAAATTCTTAACAATCAAAGGTAAATAAAGAGCAATTACCAATTAAAATCAAGTTAGAGATTAATATATATTTTCAGATCAAGTCATATCTAGACCAGTAAATTTTTTGGAATACATATATTGATTAGCAAGATTCATGTTGAACTGTTCAAATCCATGTTGTTGTCTTGAGGATTTGACATGGGTACTTGAGGAGTAAAGAAGAGTTGGTACAGATTGCTCTGACCATTAGAAGAAACCAAAATTCTTACTGTGGTATCACCATCCTGGCCAGAGGAATTAGAACTTTCAACTCCTATATATTTCCACTTGACAATATATAATAACCCAAAAATAAATTCATGATGCTAATATGATTTCGTTCTGGTTGAATTTAGTTAATTTGATATTGTGGTGATACATGGGTCATTCACTGATTCGCATAATTAACAATGGGGTTTCGATGTTTAAACTACAATTGGAACCTGTTTAAATCTTGGAATTTCAAAGAAGCAAAAGCCTATGACTTGTAATATTTCAAATGAGATGGACACTAGATTTCACCGATGGGACATGTAGACCAATCTAGACTTCTAGAGCAATGTCTTGGACAAAAAATCCCGAACCACGTAACTTTTTTTTTGGTTTTGTCATAGATTAAGAAAGATCACAACTCATTATTATTTAATAATTATTTCATTGCAGAAAAGATTAGCCAAACAGAAATATGCTAAATCTTGAAGGTCACAGGTACCTCAATGATACATAACTTAAAAAATTAAAGCAATAGTCAAAATTTCCCCTCCAACCACAGGGCTAATTATAAAACACCCCAACCCCAAACCCTTTTTTCCCTATAATTTTGCACTCAAAACACCATTTTTTGATTACTATCAGGTTAAATACAACCTCCTACCTGAATAGCATTGCGTGAAGAGTTTGGGATCAAAATGTCATTACACAAAAGTCAATTTAGTAGATATCATACGGCATCACAAATTTCTTACTCTCAACCAAATGGGATGGAAAACCCAAGAAAGAGGTAAAGGTGTAAGAAAAAGATAAGTTTACCCCTATGATCAACCAACCCTAATCTCATCTCTCTCCTTCCTATCCTTCTCCCTTAAGCCCATCCTACCATAACCTCACCAGTAAAACCAGCAAAAGCTCATACACTACCCACCTACCACCAAGCACCTTTCTTCTAGTCTTCCTCTATTCCACTGCCTCCCCTGAATGCGCTTTCCCTCCAGGTCATCGTCATTCTTGCCGGTGAAAGTCCAGAAAACCACCATCCACGACTACCATAATCGCACCACCAGCTCTATAGGCTTTTTTTTTGTGGCAAGTAATTTGGTTCCGTTTTACTCACCCATCTCTCTCTTCTTTGGGATCAATGGTGGTTGACAGAATGACAGCGATGGTGACGATGAGGGTCACAGAGAGGAGCTTCATGTAAGGAAGGTTGTCATGTGGGTATATCGGTTGCGATAGTGGGACGGTGTGCTGGCCGGTGGTTATGATTGCGGAAAGGGGTGTGATTGGCGCCTTAGCAGTGGTTCGGG
Organism: Chenopodium album; assembly: GCF_948465745.1. Lineage (NCBI taxonomy): Eukaryota > Viridiplantae > Streptophyta > Magnoliopsida > Caryophyllales > Amaranthaceae > Chenopodium > Chenopodium album. The sequence continues at coordinate 34,335,195 of NC_137852.1, forward strand.
TGGGAGTAGTGGGTCTGATTGTGGTTGCAGTGGGTATTGTGCGTCTGGTTGTAGTTGTGGAGAAGAAGGGGTGAGGTGTGAGAAGAGGAAGTAAGGGTATAACATTACCAAATATAGTAACATTACAAGTAATTTGACATTTCCTTTCAAGGAAAGCGCTGCGAGAAGAGGAAGTATAAATATACGAGGATTGGTGTGGGTCAGTTTTATAACTTCTCCAAGACACACACACACACACAAATGACACAATGCCATTTTATTAATTACTAATAGCCCTGACAATTGAAGTTCAGGGGCAAAAAAAAAAAAAAAAAAAAAAAGAAAAAGAAAATAATCACATACCTGGGTGCCAATGAGAAGGAAGACATCTGCATTTTCAAGATCAGCAATGCCAGTGTTCAAAAGATATCCAGAACGAATATCGGCTTGTGGCTGCCCACCATTTCCTTCACACCAGACATTATTTGATCCCATCTTGTTCATGAAATCCTTCAATGCCATCATGGACTCTGCATCAGACAATTTACCAGCAACACCCACAATTTCTTCTGGTTTAACCTTGTGCATAACCTCAGCAATCACATCAAGGGCATCACGCCAACTGACAGCTTTAAAACGTCCATCTGACCCACGGATCATAGGGTCATTCAACCTTTGCCTCTTTAGACCATCATAGCAGAATCGTGTTTTATCTGAAATCCATTCTTCATTGACGTCCTGCATAATTGTGGTACATGGTCACAACACAACCACATAGGTGAATACTATGAGCAAAAGTGGGATTTAAAAAAATCCTCAAACTTTGTGGAGGTAGTTTTCAACAGGCCCTCACATTCAAATAAAACATTACAGGATGGTCAGGACCTACTAACAAATAATAAAATAAAATAAAATAATATTATGCCGAAGGAAACAGGGGTAAGCTCCATTTATGTGCTAACCAGATTGTCTGCTAAACTATGGTGAACATTCTAAAAGTTTTGGTACACATCACTTAATCACATGATTAAAAAGAGAAGGAAAAAAAAAAGAGGACCAGGAATCCTCTCATACATCTAAGAATAATAAATAATACATGCTGAAAACACTATATAAAACAATTGAATAAGGGCCCTTTGTTCACTAACATCAAATGGAAACAAGATAGACCGAGACCAAGACAAGTGGAAAAACAGTATAGTGATATACAATCAAAAGTACCTCATTGAGTCGTGGAATGATACGCATCACTTCTGGTCCTCTACTATCAATCCGTATGTTCGACCCAACAGCATCAGTGACATCAATACTCTCAGTTGGCTTTAACTCCCAATTCCGGGCCTTAAATGCAAAAGGTTTTGAAGTAAGGGCTCCAACAGGGCAAATATCAATCACGTTGCCAGACAACTCACTTGTCATAAGCTTTTCAACATAAGTCCCAATTTCCTCACCACTACCACGGCCTAACATGCCAAGATCCTCAGTTCCAGCTACCTCACTGGCAAATCTGACACATCTGTTCAACATATCCAATGTACGATGAGAATAAGCCACATGCTGAATAGATTGTATTTGAGGACAATGAAGAAAGGGTTAAGGTTGCCCAGTTTCACGCATTTCATGTAATGACACTAAAAACATTCCAAGAGGTGGGGAAATTATTCTTGGTAGAAAATGATGATATACAAGGAAACGTGTTTCCAAACTACAATGTGTGTATTTTTTATCCCAAAAATTTAAGGGAGCATTTGGCTAGCTATTGCATATAATTAAAGAGGGAGGACGGAATGAAAAACACCCACATTCTTCATGTTGTTTATTCAAAGAGGAGAAAAAAAAAAAAATCTTGCTTCCACAACTATCACCCATCTACAACCACCGACAACACCACCATCTCACACTTTCGAACATAGAAAAGCAGATAAGCACCAACTTCTATTGCCGCAGCGACATAGGGGTTTAACCACCACCACTTTCTTCCCATGTTTTTCATTTCTCGCTCAAATCTAGTTTTAAGTGGGTGGGGAGGGTTTTCGATGGTCTGTAGGTTTTTTTCAGGGATGAGTGGGTGGGCCGGGGGTGGATTCTCAGTGGTGAATTGTTTGTTATCAAATATTCAGATGTGGGAGGCTGTTGAGGTTTTCGGCAATGTGCGGGTGGTATTATGGTGGGTGTATGGTTTGGAGTGTGGTTAAAGGTGATTTCCGAGGAGTTGGGATGGCTTTCTATGGTGTAGGTGATTTTGAGGAGTGAGGTGAGGAGGCATCGTTGGTAGTGATAGGGTGGTGAAGTGTTCAAAAGAAATGGAGAGAGATGCTCAAAGCGGTGGTCAAGGTTAGTTGGATGAAAAGGAGTTTGGGATATAGAAAAATTATCAAGGGATGATGGAAAATAGGGCAAACATAGGGGTTAAAGAAAATAATAAAAAGTTTTAACAAAGAATAAGAAAGAGAATCAAGGTGGTTAATTGTCATTCTATTTCTCCAAACCCCCAAAACAAACATCCCCTAAGCGGCACAAGCATAAACTATATGAACCAAGCATTTAATAGCTTCTGATTATGTTTAGTTGGTTAAAAGAATATATTGAGCTTGACATTTTGATTGCTAACTTGGCGTAGCTTGCAGTAAATGCTAGACCAGATTCAATACCAGCTTAATTGTGTTAGATAACTTAACTCAAAAGGCAATCACACTATCCTTTTCAAAAAGCATCTCATCAATATATAAGATCCAGCCCATCCAGGTACTTCTTTGACACTCCAGATAGAAGTGTCAAGTATGTTCAAAAAAAGTAAATCAATAGAATAAACAGCGTGAAGATAGCCTGAAGATAATTACTGACCTTGTACACTGGATACACCGAGTCATCACTGTTTTGACAAGTGGGCCCAAGTTCTTATCAACCACAGCTCTTTTTGTTTCAGTAAAGCGACCCCTATCAGAACCAAAAGCCATAGACTGATCTTGGAGATCACACTCTCCTCCCTGATCACAAATTGGACAATCAAGAGGATGATTCATAAGCAAAAATTCCATTACTCCCTCCCGGGCCTTCTTGGCTATTGGTGTATCTGTTTTTATCTTCATCCCTGCATTCAATAATCATAAAAAATCTAAATGCACTCCACATACAAGAACTAACAACAACATCTACAAAATCTAAACCAAAGCATCAAAAGATTAAAAAAAAAAAAGATAAAAATTTGACCCAAAGAAAAAAAGGTCAGAAAATATCGAAAGACTACAGAATAAATTAATAAAGAGAATAAATGAAAAGAGAAGACTGAAATCAACAAACCAATAGCAAAATTTGCAAACCAATAGCAAAATTTGCAAGCAAATGAGATTTTGATTTTAGCTCGCCAATATTACTTTATCCTTCAATTTTTTTTAATTGAACATTTTGGTGCTTCACACTTCCCAAGGCAAAATTTTAGACTTTAATATCTTTTATTTGGCTTTAGTAAAAATTATTAAACAAAAATGGATAATTGAAATGTATAATTCAAGATGAATCTAATAAAAATCCCACACGACTATATATTGCAAAAAACCAGATTCAAGAAAAAGAATTTGGATTTGTGGGAGTAGAGAGAATGATGCTTTTCTTTAGTTCTATGGTGGCTTCTCAGATATACTTTACAAGGCATGAAAATTACAACTCTAAAAACACTGTTGCCATAGCCCACAAGTTTATGACCAACTAATTAACTAAATCACAATTTCCAATTTCCCATCAACATAAATCTTGTAACATTTATCATGATTTCCATTTACGCTTAGGAAAAGTAAAAATTATATATTGTTATTCCAGCCTCTATCTAAATTTTTGCTACCCCGTTCCCCCCATTGGGACAAAACTTTGTAAGTTGTAATATGGTCAAACCAAGGTAGACCAAGCCACCTCTTATGTTTCATTAATATTACATAGTATGAATATGTGAGAAACTCCTAAAGCAATACCTAACATATCTATCATGAAGTTCCTCCTGTCTCCCACTCCCAAATTTTGAAACAAACAATAAACAAGTATAAATCCTCAGCCTCTATCCATACACAAAAATATTGATGTTTCACAATTTTGATCAATGTACCTTTATAATTTATCTTTTCAAACCAACCATAGCATAAATCTACCAGAAATCAAAACCACCACGGCACCACCACTTAATTAAACTAACAAACTTTACCCTCCCAAATATACACAGGCAAGACATAATTTATCTACAAGAACACGGCTTTCTCCGACCAAGTTTGTCTCCTAAAGCTGACACCCCAAAATACACTACAACTTTGATATTCAAATTATTCACTAATCAAATCTCCGACGATAAACATTTGCACATTTCAAACCAAACAGAATATAATCCTTCTAGTTTTTCGATAACAGAAGCTTCACACACCCTCCAAAATAAAACCAAACATAGCGTAAATTTAAAACCCTCACTACAATTAATTCCAAAAAATTTCTTAATCGATATCAAAACAATAAACATTTCCCTTAAATTAATTTCTGATCATATCTCCTCATAAATATCAAAACGATATACATTTCCACATTTTAAATCAAACAATATATAAAACTTCTAACTTTTCAATTTCTGAACCTCTAAACCCTCAATTAACAACCAAACATTTCGTAAATTAACAAAATCAATCACACACAAAAACTCCCGATCATTTCAAACAATACCAACTAACATCTCCAAAAATCATGAAATCAAAATACAGATTCAATCCAAATCAACAAGAATGATTACCAGGAAGAGCGGGCATAGCGCAAGAAGCAACAGGTTTAGGAGACTTCTCAACTTCAACCAAACACATACGACAATTCCCAGCAATGGAAAGACGACTATGATAACAAAATCTAGGAATATCAACGCCAGCAACCTCACAAGCCTGAAGAACAGTAAAGCCCTTAGGGATTTTGACGGCGTAACCATCGACGAAGACTTCAATGGCGTCTTCAGGGTTAGGGAAATGAACACGAGCGTTGTTGACGGGAGGACGAGGAGGTGGTGCAGGAGGATCTGGGGTGGGTTCAGCGGCGGCGGAAGCAGTGTTGTTGAGTTCAGGGGTCGAGACGATTGAGCGGATGAGGGAGAAATTGTGGGATCTGGTTGTTGTTGTGGTGGTGGTGGTGGTGGTGTGGAGGATTCGTCGAATCATTGCTCGAGATGTCAATGAGCTTAACCCCATTGTTTTTCAGAATTCTCTGATTGATTCTTGTGTTTTCTCTCTCCTCTTCTCTCCTTGTTCAGGGTGTCGACGTTTGTGACATACTACTCCACCGGTTTCGTTTTGTATAGAGTAAGTGTGGAAGGCTCGGGGAGTCTTCACTGTTCGTGGGCCTAATTGGGCTTCTGAGAAAACTAGTGTTTAGCCCGTGTAATGTACTGTATAAATTTTTGCCTACACTTGTAAATATAATTACTAATGGGAAATTTTGTCTAAAACTACCCTACAAAAAGCGAACGATGCGACGGGGGTAACCAAATATAGCAGCTACCGGTCCCTTATTTTGCTTAAAAAACAGGAAAAACGGGACAGTTCGAAACAAGTTTCTCGCGCAACAAGGCAACTGAGAAAACCGAATTCGCCCCAACCTCGAATTCGGATTTTCGAAGGACGCGACCCCCAACCCACGGGGGGAGCACAGAAACAACGGAGGAGTGAAGCTATGACTTGTGAGTGAGAAACTTGTTTCGAACTACGGCTGCTATACCCTTACCTGTTTTTTTTTTTTATTTGTTTAGAACTACTCGGAAGTTACAAAACGTTTGGGTAGCACTACGCATTAACGTTTTCCATCCAATTAAGACATTATTGGGCCCACTTTTTCACTTTTCCCGCTTAATGAACTCCCTAATTACCTTCTCTCTCCTCCCTAATTAGCTTTCCCTCAATTCTCACTCAAAAAATCTAAGAGAACATACTCAATCAATTAACACAAATTCTCAATTATTCATGTAATGTTTCATACTTTCCTTTTAATTCATTGTTTGTTGTATTTGTTTACAAATTTTAGTTGAACGCAATTAACATAATTAGGGTGTAAATCGGTGATTCGAATGAGGGTTTATGGGTTCCAAAAATTTGGGGGTTTTGGTTTTAAGGGTTTAGGGGCTCAATTGAGTTATTGGTTCCGGTTATTTTGATTTTAAATTGAATTCAATTGCATTTTAATTACTAATTAGCCATTAATTGGTAGGATGTCTAATTGGCCATTGTAATTGTAGGATGTCTAAATTTGGGGGTTTTGATTTTTAGGGTTTAAGGGGAAGAGTGGGAAGTTAATTAGGGAGGATAGAGAAGGTAATTAGGGGAGTTAATTAAGTGGGAAAAGTGAAAAAGTGGGCCCCATTAATGTTTTTTGGATGGAAAACGTTAATGGGTAGTGCTACCAAACTTTTATTAACTTTTGGGTTCTTAACAATTAAAAAAAACAGGTAGTTGTTCATAAATGACCCTATCTTTAGGGTAGTTTTAGGCAAAATTTTCTTACTACGAAAAAAATCCGATTGATTTTGATTTTTCGATCAAAAGTACTATGTAAAATCCTCGGGCTAAGTTCACGAGTTGGAGATAAGCGGACTCGAACCGCTGACATCCGCCACAGGGTAAACCACCGTTTCTCAGGCCCCCGACTGACTGATTCTCACTATGTCTAAGCTGGTTCAAATCCTGCTCGGCCCAATAATCCGCTCATCCATTATGAGACGAAGGTTTTTGTCTTCCCGAAACGGTTGATACACGTAACGGCGATTACTAGCGATTCCGGCTTCATGCAGGCGAGTTGCAGCCTGCAATCCGAACTGAGGACGAGTTTTTGGGGTTAGCTCACCCTCGCGTGCCTACATCCTAGTGTAGGTAAATAACTAAATATACCTACACCCCCCCACCACCACCAGGGTCGTCCTGAACTTTTTGGGGGGCCTGTGCTATGTAAAAATAGTTAAGTCCTATATTTTTTTTTTATCTCCATTCCATAATAATTAACACATTTAAACTTAACACACATGACAATATGTGAATTTGAGTTGTTATTAGGCATTAACTTAAATTATTTAGAATGAAATTTGTTAGCTTAAAAATAAAATTATTTAGAAATTAATATAAGTAATTAAACTTCATATTAAAAGCTATAAACAAACATTGTAAATAATAATAATTGCATTTCATGCACTACTTGATATCTATAGTTAAAGTTAGTACGAGTATTTGAATAGACAAAGTACATCAATTATCAAGAAACCGAAAGACTGAGAGAGTATTATATACCTCGTATTTCTTTAGTCATAAATAAAAATAGATTTTTGTTACGTAGAAGGTTAATATAGTTAAATTAAAAGACATAGAAATATATCTTTTTCTCAAAAAAAAAAAAAAAAAAAAAAAAAAAAAAAAAAACAATTGAAAATGAAACCAAAGGGGAAAAAAAAGAGTTTAAGCGCGTGTTGGGAGAATCGAGTGCAAATCCACCGAGCAAGCTTTGAATCAATGAATTGTTACAAAAACCAACTCAGCCACTTTGTTATAATTTGCATTTATTCATTGTATATTGATTTTATACTTAAACTGATTTTACAGATTTTGGGCCCCAAGTAACATGAGGCCCTGTGCTGTTGGGCTGTTTGCCCAATAGCCGGCCTTGACCACCACCACCACCACCAATTTATCTCTCTTCTAAATAAAGTGTCTCCCAAAAAAAAATACAGATGATATCTTTTACCGTTGTTATCTTATAAAGAGCATCATTCTATGATTTCTCTTTCCAAAAACCACCATATTTTATTTTCTCTCTCCAAAAGTTTCATCATATCCATTTTCTCCCTCCAAAAACCTTCATCTTTAGTTTTCTCTACTTAAATACTGTAGACACCCATTTGTGTCTCCCTAAAACCAAACCCGATGATGAATAACCTTTCACGTTGAAGTATAATCGAATAAGGTGAAAGTGTGAAAAGTTAAGTGTTGCAGTTTAGTTTTTATAAAATTATCTTCTCTCTATTTTTGAAAACAACCTTATTTTATTAAAAATAGCCAATCCAGTTTAGTTTGGTCCATGACAAGGGTCCAATAATGGTGTAGTTGGATGGGGCTCGCAAAGACCATACCAACGATATATTATAAGCCCAATTCCGATGAATATTGAGGAAGTTATGGCCAAAATACTATACTGAGCCCGATTTGTTATTTACATACGGCCCAATGATCTAGAGGAGGGCCCAATGTTGATTAATATTCGGATAAATTATAATTTTCTAGAACTTTCTAGAAGGTTCTTTTAAATTCTAATAGAGTTAGGATTAATAATTATTTTAAGATGGATTTTTATTTGGAATAAAATATTATTATTTTATTATTATTTTAACACTAGGCGAAAATATCAATTGGCCACCGGTTCAAAACCCCCCTATGCCACCGGTTTTGAACCGGTGGTCAGTTGGGGGGTGGCAATTAGCTTTTTAAAAAGCCACCGGTTCAAAACCGATGGCAAAAACAAGTATTGCCACCAGTTAACCGGTGGCAATAATCTGTCCCGCTCTTTTTTTTTTTGTGTATTAGTGAGTATTATATTGCCACCGGTTTTTTGTAATACCCGAATATTTTATGATTTTATATATAGTTTATATTTATTTATTAAATAACTTTCCTAATTCCATAATTTTTATTTTAGAGTTGGGAAAGTTTTAAAACCATATTTTAATTTAAATAGGACTCCTTTTATCAACAACTATAAATTATCTTAAACCCTATTAACCATAAAACGATATTTTATCAAAAAAGTGGTTGCCGATTCCTTTTGTGCGTAGGATTCATTAGCCAAACCCAAAAATTGATTCTTGTTAAAAGTTGTTGTTTCATGACTTTTATCATTCTCCATTATCTTATTTATTGATTTGTAAAGAATCCCACGACATGTTTGTATAATGAAGGCTGCGATTTGCGACGCTGCTCAATCTATTTCTTGGTTTGAATATCGTAGTTGATAGTATTTTGTTCGTATGGTAATCACACGAATCTTATTTCTTGATTTTGTTTGATTATAAATTGTTAGTATTGATTGTACTTCGTATTGTTATATGTAAATTTTATTATTTGTGAATTATATGTGATCATGATTTATATGTATGTGGTTAGTGTGTGGTATTGTATGATTTAAATGTCGCATTGATTGATTGTATTATTTCTAGGGGTTTTAATGTTGTTGTTATAGGGAGTATTGTTTTATCGAGGTTTAGGGTTATTAATGCAGAGTGTTATTATTGGGTTGAGAATTGATTATATTTTGGTATTAGTTTAATAGCCCTATAAGAGTTGAGATATATTATATATTGAGTTGATCATGTAATATTATTTGGGAATTTGTGCCATTATTGAGAAATTATCAATTAATTTGTGAATGGTTATTTGATCGATATATTAGATCAAAAGGTTGAGAAATTATTATTTTGTTCTTGGTTTGAGGCTCGGCGTTATAGACCTTAGTCCTTGGCATGTTGGTAAGGAGATAATGATCATGAGTTAAGAATGAGGTACAATCTTTATTATTTATTTTTCTATGGTCCCCTACAGTGGGAATTGGCCCGTATGTGGTCTGGTTCAAGGTGTTTTCTAATTATTGGGAGTATTCAAGTTTTTATACTTGTTGGTTTTATTCGAATTACCCATGTCCAAGGCTAGGTATAGAACAAAGAGCATGGCACACTTATTGGGTATGATCAGTTAATTGAGTAAAGGTTCGTATTATTATTCAAGGTTATTTTCAGAGTACAATGTGTTATGTAGTTTTGAACTACATTATTTAATTGAGCTAGTAATGTTAATTATTCTATTATATTCTGTATTCTTATATATGGTGATTACTCAGCTTTTTTCTGACGTGTGTGTTATTTTGTTGTGCTACTTGTGTCTGCGGCCATGTCTTTTTCTTATGGTGACCCTGCGACGATCTATTTTGGAATTTGTCCTTAATGGTGAGCAGACAAGATTGTTTTAGCAGGTTGATCAAGTGATCGTAGCTAGAGGAGCTCAAGTGTTTCGATTAGTTTGTTATAACAAGTTTATAAAGTTGTATAAATAGCTCACCTTGTTTATTAGGTTGTAATTATTGGGATTTTGTAAGCCTTAACACTTGACAAGTTGTCGAGTGTGGCGGTAATACCTCCGATTTAGGTGTATGCTTCCGCAATTTTATTTAAAGGTTGTTTATTTTCCTTTAATTCTTGTTTATTATTAATTAGTAAATCGGGGGTGTTACATTTTTTGTGTATTAGTGAGTATTGCCACCGGTTAATAATGCCCTTAAAAAACAAAAATTTTTTTTTTTCATTTTTTTCACTTAAAATGTAGCAGAACATATTTATATGTATAATATAAATAAAAACACATATATTCATCAATATGTAAGTAATTGTACACTTTTTAAGAGTGAAAAACTAAATTAATAACTACAAATAAATTAAACGTACAACAATTCCAATTTAGAAGATCTAAATTAATCAAATTACACAAAACTAAAATCGAATATAAATAAAAAAAATTTACAATATAAAAAAAAATATTCCTTCATCTTCACTCTTCGATTCCATTTTAGATCTAAATCAATAATAAGCTTGCATCAATCAAAACAAAAAAAAAATCGATTAAAACAAGCCACTAAGACATACAAACCGTACACCCACAAAAATGCAAAAACCCAGAAAAAAAAATCCACAAAATTAAAAACAAAAACAACTGAAAAACCCAGAAAAAAAATCCACAAAATTAAAAACAAAAACAACTGAAAAACCCAGAAAATCTACAACTAGTAATACCCAGAAGAAAACCCAGAAAAAAAATTAAACAAAAATGAAAAGAAAATCCCATAAATAATTTTAAAAAACCGAGAAAAAAATCAAAAAAATCAACAACTTAAACCCAGAATATTCGAGAAATAACGAATTAAAATCCCAAATTGATTATAATCGCATAATTAAACCCCAAAAAACGCATGCATCAATTAAAACAAAAAAATTAATAAAACTCATGAAACATAATCCCCAAAAACCCAGAAAACCCAAAAGACCCAGAAAACACGAAAAAAAAAATCAAATTAAAAACAACCAAGAAATTAAAAAAACCCAGAAAAATCAATTAATTAAAAGCTTAGCTTCAGTATTCTTTGGAAGAGAGTAAGAGGCGAGTTGAGACGGCGGCGGTGGTGAGACGAGTTCAGACGTTAGCGGTGGTGAGAAGAGAGTAAGAGGCGAGTTGAGACGGTGGCGGTGGTGAGACGACAGAGCAGGAAAGAGAAGGGAGGCCGACGGTGAGATCGATGAGAGATCAGAAAAGAAGAGATGAGATGGAAGAGAGAGGAGAGGAAATCTGGAGAGAGAGAGAGGAGATGAGATCGAGAGGGGAGGAGATCTGGAGAGGAGCTTCGATCAGGAGAGGAGAGGAGGATCAGGAGAGGAGAGGAGAGGAGGAGAGAGAATGAGGGAGGCTGAGAATGAGGAGAGAGAGTAGGGTTTGGGTTTATAAGGAGAGAGAGTAGGGTTTTTTTTTTTTTATAAAAAAAAAAAAAAGTAAAAGCCACCGGTTCAAACCGGTGACAATAATTATATTGCCACGGGTTTAGTTTGAACCGGTGGCAAAAACCTCCCCTCAAAATCCCGCCTATTTTTCCCCACCGGTTTTTAAAAACCGGTGGCCTTAGGGCGGTGCTTATCTTCTTTTTTCACCTAGTGTAATTATACGTTTTTAGCTTCCGTACGGATTCCGTAGATCAAATTTGGTTAAAGATCGGATTCTGCGTGGAAAACGCGTGAAAGCCAGGTTATCGCCAAACGACAAGTCTGTCGCGACATAGTGTATTTCTGGCGACAACGTGTAGTTTTATTCCTTATCAAATTCTGTCAATTTCCGGACTATTTTTCTTATAAATAGGGCCCTCGACCTCCGTTTTTTTATCATTAACTCTCATCAAGGCTTACTTGATATTCTCTCTCTCTTTCTAAACTAACCCTTTTAAACACAATACCGCATACACAAGACTTAATACATCTAGCCAAGTTCGAAGTTGCCTTCGCCCTAGACGTGCAAGGTTGATAATTTCTGAGGGTTTGGTCCCAAATCTAGTTTAAACTTTATAACTCTTTTTCTTTCAATTATTTAATTTAATTCTTTAATAATTCTTTATTGAAGTTTACTAACGCGTGTAATTTGTTATTAGAAAGAGGTACGAGGCTTCAAAGTAAGTAGATTAGCTTACCATCTATTTATTTGCTATGTAGAAAGCATGCTTAGATTTGTTTAATTCCTAGTATCATGTTAGGATGTTTTTTTATTGCTTTTTAGTATCATGTTTAGGATGCCTCTTATTATTTCAAATATCATGTTAGCACCATAGGTTTAAAGCTTTGATCTTTATTGTTTAGTGACATGCTAGGATTTGTTATTAATCTTGTTAGTATCATGCCTAGGATCTTGCTATTATATTTAAGCTTTATTATTTATATGGTTATGATTATGATTTTTATTAACATGATTGTTATTATGATTATTTATGATTATTATTATTATTATTATTATTGATAGTTATAATGTTGCTTGATATTATTTATCATTGTTATTGCTTGATCACGCCTTTTATGCATGTTTAAAGAGAATTTGTACTTGAAATCACGCTTAATAAGTTAATTAATAATTTGCTTTAGGCTAATATGATTTTAATTCAAGTGATCGCCAATAATAGATCTATTTGTGCATTAACATAGATTAAACAGGTTTAGGGTTAACCTAATGTTTGTATGTTAGTCAAAAAGCGAACATGAATACGAGTAGAATAAAGTAGAGGCCTATGATATAGGGCGGGTCCTTTGTTTTGTAGATTGGATTCGTACCCTCATCCGCGAACCCTATTTGGTTCAAGACCTTTTGGAGTTGACGATCTCATGGATCGTTATGGGGTGTAACCTTCACCTCGTGAACGGTTTACAAGTTTCTAAAACTTGTTGGCGACTCTTTTGCTCTCTTTTCTTTCCCTTTGGACGCCACCATACTTAAGTGTATGATCACAGTGGGGTTCAAGCTTGGGTTTATGATGCTTGAAATATTTCCTACAGTTTTTGGCGACTCCACTGGGGAGGATTTCTATTTTAATTCCTGAAATTTATTTTGGCAATGATTTAGAATGAGCGGATGAGACTCGAAAAGTTCTAAGTTTTCATGTGCGTAATTTTGATTCACATTATTGAAATATGCATAAAAAGGTCCTAATTGGATAGACCATTGGAAATGAGTCAAAAACATAGGATTCTACACATAGGAAATTTGAGAAATATCTTTCACTATTAGAATCGAAATAATACTGCAAAATCTGGAAAATTTTAAGAACATAGATACTTGCCAAGGCATGTAGGAACTAGCGTCTAGAAAACAGGGCTTGTCGCCTGTAAAGTGCTTCTGTCGCCTTGCGACAGTTCTGTCTCCTGGCGACAGTTCTGTCGCCTGGCGACAAGGGTACTTTTACGGCGAGAGTCCCTGTAGTCTGGCGCCAAGATCTTCCAATACCGAGCCAGAATTCTGCCTTCTTATTTTGACCATTTCTAGCACTGTTCGCTCGATTCTACTTCCTGATTGAGTTTTTCTCTCTTTTCTGAAACCCATATGTGTTCTACGCTTTGGGGGTTCACGCTCCATCTACCCAATCGAACGCTCCTAGCAACGACAGGTACATCCGAGTTAGTGAATCCACCAAACCGTGGAAGCAAGTCTTTAACTTGCGGGGTCCCATCCATACGCGCCAACCCTTCCAAAGGTAAGGCTTCCGCGCGATGCATCTGGACTCATCACCATGGACCCTCTTTAACTAACCCATATCCTTAAACTTTAGAGAACTAGAGCCATGGTTAGGTTGCAAACTTATTGCATCATGTTGTGACTTTGTGAATTACTTGTGCATCCTTGCTTGTGCATACTATATATGTACTAACCGTTTGTTTGACTTGTGTTTAAGTCTAAATAAACCAATTAATGACTAAAAAGGACTTTAACTAAATTAATTGATTAATTTGACTCATTAAAGGCTAATAAATTAATCAACTTAACTTAGTACGACTTTAGGCATGTCCCCTTAGAGTAAAATTATTGGAAACAGTCCAGATTAATGTTCCAGCAATTGCATAAAAAACTGGGCTGTGGCGCCTCTATTTACTGTCTGTCACCTGGCGACAACTCTGTCGTTTGGCGACAGGCTTTAAACAGTGGCGACAGTTCTGTTGTTATAGCGACAATCCAGTTTCTTAGTCGAGTCATCACGACGAGTCTAATTAAACAGTCTACTAATCAGTTTTCACCAGTTTATTAATGGTTTAAACCATGTTTAAGTCTTTATTTGAGTCTAGGTGTTTCGGGGTTTTTTGTGATTCCCTCGGATACTGGTCGCGCTCTGTTGACAAAGACTTGGACACCTGCAAAATAACGAATATTCCGGTGATCGGAATATTCGCCTTCGACGCTCAAGTTAGTGAACGGAAACGGAAAAGGCTAGAGAGAGAAAGTAGAGAGAAGTTGGAGTGTTTTTAGAGCTCTTGTATTAATGTCACATCAAATTCCACCCCTCCCATCATAAATGATTGGGGTATTTATAGGGGTGGGAGCATGTGCCCCCTTAGGGTTTATGCCCTAAAATCTCAGGACGTGATTGGCTGCGCAATCAGAGGTCGCCACGTGTCGTGGGGGGCGCCGTTTTACGGCTTTCAAGGCTTTCTCGGGATTTGGGCCTGAGGTCATCAGAGCCCTTTTCTCTTTCTGATTTGTAGCTTTAGGGTATTAGACATGGCTGACAAGTGTCACCATAACAAGGAGACGCGTGTCTCACTCTCATAGGGCCACGTGTCACCTGTTTATTGGGCCACGTGTCACTATGAGATTGGGTCACGTACCTGGGTATTTTTACCCTAAACATTTGCCCCTCAGAGGGGGTGGCTCGTACACTTACTGGCCGCCTCCTCTAATCTTGCATTGTGGACGTCCTGGTACTTTGGGTTGGATTTGCTTCCCACCTGCCCTGGACGTCCATATACTTTTGATTCAAGGCTCTTTTCGCTACGTGGACGTCCATACATCTTGCCCTGGACGTCCTCGTAGTCTAGGATGAGCTTGTCTTTTTGCTTATTTAGACGTCCATATTTTGTAATGGACGTTCTCATACTCGGAGAGAGGTTTACCCTCTGGATCCATGCGGTCGCCCGTTGGACGTCCTCACACTCTAGGAGGAGTTGCTCTTCTACCTACCCAAAGCGGCCACATAGAAGAAACTAGACGTTCTGGTACTCTGGGAGGAGCTTATCTCCTAACTACCCAGAACGGCCACAGAAATGAGACTGGACGTTCTGGTACTCTGGGAGGAGCTTATCTCCTAACTACCCAGAACGGCCGCAGAAATGAGACTGGACGTTCTGGTACTTTGGGAGGAGCTTATCTCCTAACTACCCAGAACGGCCGCAGAAATGAGACTGGACGTTCTGGTACTTTGGGAGGAGCTTATCTCCTAACTACCCAGAACGGCCGCAGAAATGAGACTGGACGTTCTGGTACTTTGGGAGGAGCTTATCTCCTAACTACCCAGAACGGCCACATATTTTCTTTTGGGGTGACCTGGGCTTTCTTGATTTCAGACGTACTTTTTTGACTTTCCCATCATGCTTCGTACGTCTGAATTCCCGTTTTGAACTGTACGTCTGAAAACTGGGCGAACGCTTTTCAACTTAGATTTTCTCGTTGTGGAGACTAAGTGTTGAAGGTGTAAAATTCTCGAATCTTCCACTTAACTCATTTCAATTCACTTTAACGTGCCGTTAATGGTCCGTCTGGTTTTTTTCACAAGTTAACAGAACCCTAACGTCGTCCACTTACGTCTTTCTAGTAATTTCTCAAGGAATTACTGTTTGAATGTTTAGGCGGGAAAAAAGATTTTACCATTTTACCCCCATGAATTCATTCTATAAATATGGGAAGTAAATTCTCATTTTCACACTTTACCCAATTGTGAATTCTAGAGAGAAGGCAGAGCATTCTAGTGAGAGAAAGTGATTTTCCCCTAATCTTTAAGAGCGCCGCCGTGAGTTTGAGTTTTCCGTTGAGTTTTCCGGACATATTTGAGTTTTCCGGTCAATCTTCAAGAGCTTCACCACCACCTTCAAAGTTTTCAGAACGTACAGAGGTAGGCCGTCTACATTTCCTCTTTTTATTTTTCCTTGTTTTTCTTCTTCTTTTACTTCAATTCTGGATCCATACTCGGCTTCGTCCGACTCTTCTCATGAGGCCGGCCGTTCGCCTGGGACTGAGGAATCTAGAGTGGACGGAGAAGGGATGTCTCCTCCTTGGAGTGAGTCTATGTCTAATATGTACATACTCACCCCCACTTATTCTTCTTTGTCCAAACAGGCAATGGCAAGAACCATGCGTACGCGTGAGCGTCATGCGGCCAGGAACCCAGACGGCAGTCTGGTTCATCCAAGGGTCCCCTATGACCCTAGTAACCCGAGTACTATGGTGGAGACTAACTCCACCACTCAAATTACGACCGCCTCCACTAGCTCCCAACACTTGGCCGTGGAGGTCACTTCTTCTTTGGAGGAACGCCTTCAAGCTGAAGGCGCCTCGTCCGCTCCTGTCTCGGAACTCAGGTTCCCTCAATTCGCCAACTCGGTCATGGATGGGGCCGAGCTGGTAACTTGTAGAGACAACCCTTCCAATCCTGGGTCGGACGCTGTTGGTTCGTCCGTCCCCACTTCTTCTTCTCGACCTCAGCCTCCTCTGGGTGGGGCGGACAGGCCCTTAACCGGAATCTCCATCCGAGAACCGTCCGCCCTGCCTATTCGCAACGCCCCTCCTTCGGGAAATGAGGCGGACGCTGCCAAGGACAAAGGCAAGCGTCCAATGTTTGAAGAGGACGTTCCTTCTTCGATGGGCGTCCCAAGTTCAAGGGGTCCAATATCGACCGAGGCAGTAGACTTGGACAGAGTGCTGTTCTCAGAATTTGGGAATGCCCCTTCTCACCAAGTGGAAGAAGAAGAGGTTGAGAAAGCGGCCGTGGGTGAGACGACTGACGGTGAGGCGGCGGCCGAGGAGGACGTCGCCAATGTGGACAACTTCAGGGACCCGTACGCTTGTTCAGTTGGGGAGACAGCCCTGAAGTTCCTTAGGAAGGATTTTGAGAAGTACAAAGAGTTCCTCCATTTGGGGGAGGGATTCGAGATTCAAGTCCCCAGGAAGCCCTTGGCCGTGGCTACCTGGGATGAGGAGAAGCCGCGCAAACGGGCATTCTGTGTTTATAGGGCCGCCTTGGACGTGGGGCTCCGCTTCCCTCTTCACCCGTTCGTCCGGACTCTCCTGGACGAGTACGACATCGGCCTCTTCCAACTGACGCCAAACAGTTGGTTGAACGTTTTTGGGTACTTGGTGACGTGCATCGCCAAGAAATTCACGCCAGACTTTACGGTCTTCTGTGAGATGCACTCACTGACTCGGCTGGAGAAAGACGTGGATGGTTGGCTCATCTTGAGTTCAACCAGGGATTATATGGTCGTGGTCGACCGTGTCAGCAAATGGAGGGACCGGAAGCACCGTTTTTACCGCATCAAAACTCAAGATGCGGAGTTCAACCTTCGCATGAACAAGTGCCGTCCAGAGCCTATTCAGCTCGGACGCGGAGACCACAAGCCCGACAAGCCGCCCATCCACCCAAACCACGAACACCAACTTGAGTACTTCAAGGTCAACCGAGTCAAGCGGGGCAACAAAACTGAACGGGTCCCTAGCCATTGGGTTCCTCTTGCCAATTGGCTTAGGGACCCTGTCTTCATGTCTGCGTACGGCCTGTACCAGCACATGCCCCAAGGTGGACATTTAGAAATATAGACCCTTTTTTGTACACATGTAGAGTTTTTCAGAAGAATTTTCTAACACTTTGCTTTTTATCTTTGCAGCGGAGGCGTACGCTATGCTTGACCCGGCCCAAAAAGCTGAAGTGGAGATGTCCGAGGTGGACCTGGCTAGGTACAAAGCTCGTTTCAAGATGTACGAGCAGATCAAAGAGGTAAACACTTAGATTACTTTTCAAATTTTTCATT
Organism: Chenopodium album; assembly: GCF_948465745.1. Lineage (NCBI taxonomy): Eukaryota > Viridiplantae > Streptophyta > Magnoliopsida > Caryophyllales > Amaranthaceae > Chenopodium > Chenopodium album. Next base: position 34,353,301 of record NC_137852.1, read on the forward strand.
CCTTGACGTGACCGTTCTGCTATATTGGGAGGAACCTACTTCCTGAGTTTGCACGGACACTTTATGTCCGTTCATGCATGCTGGAAGGGAGCTTCTTTCCCAAATCGCACGGACACCATATTAAGCTTTGACTTCAAGTATTTTTCTAACTTTAATTTGTATTTTTGCAGACCTCCTCTTCATCCCCAAAGGCCAGGCGGAAGCAGCCGGCCACGTCTACTCCGGATGCGTCCGCACCCAAAAGGAGAAAGACGGTTGCTTCCAAGCCGTCGTCCAAGGCCGCAGCAACGGCAAAGCCGCAGACTGTTTCTACACAGTCTAAAGGAGAACAACCCCGGCTGACACAAAGCGGGGCCTCCAAGCCCATGGAACCTGTTGCTGATCAGGTCCACGAGGAGTCCGTCCATTCGGACGGTGGGGATAGGTTAACCCCAGAAAAAATGACCGGTCGCTGGATCGGGACGATGCTGGTCAACCCGCCGTCCAGCGACGCTGAAGGGAGCCGTCCTGAGGAGGGGGAAACTCCTCTGCCGCCTCCTCCCACCAATCCTTCTCCTCCAAACTTCTCCACTGGTTAGCCATCTTTTTCTCACTTTTTATAAGCCCTTATTTACTTGTGATTTTTGGCTAACTTTTCTTACACGGTCGTCCACAGATATATCAGAGGAGATGCAGTTGAAGGTACCCGGCCAGTCGCTGACTGGCGCGGACAGGAAGGCCATGCGCGAGGCCATGGTTCGCGCGGTCCCCCAAGCGCAGCGTGATAAGCTGCGGGGGATCAACGAAGGCTTCCTCGGCCCCATGCTAAACTGCAGCGCCGAGGTATACTTCTATCTCCTTATGTTTTTTGCTTTCCAACACTTAGCCAATTTTTCCATATTTTTTGACTAAGCTTCTTCCTTCTGTCCGCAGCTCTTCCTCCGTCTGAACGCCTTCCTAGACTGGAAGGACAAGGAGAACGAGCGGTTGAAGAACGCTTGGCTCGAAATCAGGAAAGCCGAGGATGCTGTAACTGGGACGGCCGCCGTCCAAAGGGTACACTTTGAGACCCAAATAACCGCGCTGGCCGACAAAGCGGCGCGGCAAACAGAGGACTTGGTCAAGCTGGGCAAGGCACTCGATCAGGAGTCCTTGGCCAGGGAGGCCATGAGGGTTGAAAGGGACGAGGCCGTCCTGGAGAAGGAAAAGTGGAAGTTGGGCTTCGAGGCATCCGAAGCCTTGAAGAGTGAGCTGAAGTTGGCCCAAGCCAACCTTAAGTCTGCGCTAGATGAGGCGGACGCGCTGAGGGCCGAGGTTGAAACCTTGAAGAAGTCCCTTGCGGACTATGAGGAGCAACTTAAAACTCCTCGGCCGCTCAGCGTAGACGAAGTCATCCACATAGAACAGAACGCGGAAGACAGACTTAAGGCATACTTCTTTGATGCCTTCGACTTGATGGTGGACGAAGGTGAAGCCGCTTATTACGAGGAACGCTTTAAGAAGCGGCTTCAGTACGTCTGCCTTCGAGAAGAGGCAAAGAAGGCCGGCATGCCTCCTCCAGAGCTGGTAGTTACTTCCCCCAAGTCCGGAGAGGACGGGGATGAGGAGGAGAAGGCGGTCGAGAAAGTGGAGGAGCCTGCCAAAGACGATACGACTAAGTAGAGCTCAGGTCCTCCAGCAGCCGTCTGCCCAGCTTCCCAACTTCTTTCCTTTTGCAACTTTTACTTAGCTTTTCATGTACTTCTCTTTTTTTTGTTATTTTGAGGCCGCCTTTTAGAGCGGTTTTGTAAACATCTCGGCCGCCTTTGTGCGGTCTAATTAATGAAATTTTGTCCGCCTTTTCAGCGGTTTTTACTTCTGTTTCATACTTAGTAATTTTTTGCAATTTTCTACTTTTTGCAAGTTTTTCGTACGCCTCAATATTATGCTTTTTCGTACGCTTCTAGGGGTATGCCCCTTTATTCGGTGTTCGCCTAGTCCATTTTCACAATAGTTTGATTAACTTGATAGTTTTTATACCTTAAAAGAGTATGACAACTAGTAAGTTAATCAAATCATAATAAAGATTGCCCTTGGACTAGGCGAAGCACCGAATCAATTCAATTGGCCGTTTGGCTTTTATTGTACGAGTGGTCCGTTGAATCTATCGCTCGGACGCACCCTAGAAATCCTAAGTATTATTTCAACTTAGAGATTCCTTTATCGGCCGGGCCAAACACCTTGATATGTCCTTGCCTTATTTGTAAAGGATACTTGCTTTCTACACAAGTTTGGAATACCATGCCTTAATCGTCCGCCTAAAATTGGGGCGGACACGATGTTCTCTGAATTTCAATCAAAAATTTTATTTATTATGATTATTTTTTTTTTTACATGGCCGAATTGCTATATTGGGAGCAATCTTGCTTCTTTTTTACCTCGGCCATTCAAAAAGAATGATAACCCGTGTTACTATGTTGGAAGCAACTCAGTGAGTCATTTCACTCGGCCATTAATCATAAAAACAAGCAAATAAATATAAGTTAAACGACAAATAATTCAACAATGCCTGAATTTTCATTAATGTTGTCAAAAGTACATTGTTGTGGCCGTATGGCTTTAATTACAAGGCTCGGTCGATAGACCTAACTGTATAAACAGCTTTTTTGGCTAAGTACTTAGAGAAACAAAACTCAAACATAATACTTCTTCAAGTTATCAGTGTTCCACGTCCGTGGGATCTGACGGCCATCTATTGCCTCGAGGCGATATGTGCCGTCTCGGACTTCTTCCCTGATTCTGTACGGCCCTTCCCAATTTGGAGTCAACTTGCCATCCTCATTGGCACGGCCAACAGCTTCCATTTTTCTCAATACCAGGTCCCCCATTTTGAGCGGCCGCTTAGACAATCGGCGATTATATGCCCTTGTCATCCTTAAGCGATAAATTTCATGCCTGAGCACCGCATTTCCCCTAGCTTCTGGAAGGAAATCTAGGGCGGTCTTCATGGCCTCCCAATTGGCCGATTCATCATAAAGCATTACTCGCAAAGTGGGCTCGTACATTTCAATTGGGAGTACAGCCTCGGCTCCATAGACCAAAAAGAATGGAGTCTCCCCGGTAGAACTCTTTGCTGTTGTCAGTATGGACCAAAGTACATTGACCAACTCGTCTGCCCATAGGCCGCCTGCTTTTTCAAGCTTGCGTTTTATCCCGTTTGAAATCAACTTGTTATAGGCCTCAACTTGACCATTGGCTTGTGATCGGCCGACTGAGGCAAAACAATGAGTAATGTCTTGGTCTCCCAACCACTCTTTGAGTTGACGCGTCTCAAACTGGGGTCCATTGTCGAACACCATTGACTGAGGTACTCCGTACCGAGTAATTATGCTTTTCCAAATGAAGGCTGACACATCCGTCCATTTAATGCCCCGGACGGCCTCAGCTTCAACCCATTTGGTGAAGTAGTCTACTGCCACTAATACATATCGTCTCTGGCCGGATGCAGGAGTATACGGCCCCAAAATGTCCATGCCCCATTTGGCAAAGGGAAGCGGACTACTGATGGCTGATAGACTATTTGCTGGACGATGAATAAGGGTTGAAAATCTCTGGCACTTGTCACATTTTTTCACCATTTTCATGGCGTCCGACTTCAGGCTCGGCCAGTAATATCCCAAATGTGTTGCCTTTTCAGCTAAGGCTCGTCCTCCAATATGTGAACCACAATGGCCCTGATGAAGGTCATCCAACACATCATGCCCTCTTTCAGGAGTTATACATTTAAGGTAGGGCTTCACAAAAGCTCTTTTGAATAGCTCCCCATCCTTCATCTCAAACCAGGTCGCCTTCCTCTTCAATAGCCAACTCTCTTTTGGATCGTCCGGAAGTATTCCATCTCTTAAGTAGGAAACAATTCCGTCCATCCAGGTTGAACTTCTATCTAGGATCTGAACAGGCTCGGCATCAATGCTCCTTTTTTCCTTTACTTCCCAAAACACTGATCTTGGAGTATCACATGATGCCGAGGAAGCCAATTTGGAAAGGGCGTCCGCTTGATGATTTTCTGAACGAGGAACTTGCTTGAGAGAAAAAAGTTCTAGGCCCTCGGCCTCATCCTTCACTAGCTGCATGTACTTCATCATGGCCGGCTCCCTAGCCTCGAAGCCACCATTGACTTGGTGGACTATCAGCCGGGAGTCCGAGCATACTTCAATTTTGGTTGCCCTGGCCGCTTTACACATCCTTAGGCCGGCCAACAATGCTTCGTACTCAGCTTCATTGTTTGACGCTTGGAACTGAAATCTCAACGCGTACTCATACTTATCTCCCTCAGGAGATTCACATATAATACCAGCACCACACCCGGTCGCTGTTGCACTACCATCCACCAACACTTTCCAGACTTGGTCCCCGGCCGGCTGAAGATCAGGCCGTGTCATTTCAGCCAAAAAATCCGCAAAGGCTTGCCCCTTGATTGCCTTCCTTGGTTCAAACACAAGATCAAAACCTCTAAGCTCTAAGGCCCACTTAAGCATGCGGCCACTTGCCTCTAATGTTGAGAACGGCTTCCTCAAAGGTTGGTCTGTATAGACCACAATTGAATGGGCTAGAAAATATGGCCGCAGCTTCTTTGACGCCATATACAAGGCAAGGCCAAATTTTTCTACTGGGGGGTAATTCAGCTCGGCATTATGGAGCACATGATTGACAAAGTATATCGGGGCCTGATGGCCGTCCCTTTCAGCAAGAAGGACGGCACTTAGAGAGTGTTCGGAGATGGCAAGATAAATATATAACTTCTCATTCTTGAGTGGACTGACGAGGCGAGGCAATGTATGCAAGTGATTTTTCAACTGTACGAATGCTTCCTCGGCCTCCTCTGTCCACTCGAACATGGCTTTCTTCTTGATGGTTTGAAAGAAGTAACGGCACTTATCCCCTGACCTTGACAAAAATCTTCCAAGGGCTGCTAAACAGCCGGTCAGTCTTTGCACCTCCTTAATTGTTCTTGGAGACTTCATGTCAAGGACGGCTTGAATTTTTTCAGGGTTGGCCTCAATTCCACGTTGATCAATCAAAAATCCGAGAAACTTGCCGGACTCAACACCAAATACACACTTCTTTGGGTTTAACATCATCTTATGCCGCCTGAGTTCGGTGAACGTTTCTCGTAGGTCTTTGAGATGGTCGGCCGACTCCTTTGACTTGACAATCATGTCATCAATATATGCCTCCATGTTACGGCCGAGCTGATCTCTAAAGACCGTATTTACAAGCCTCTGAAATGTAGCAGGGGCATTCTTGAGGCCGAATGGCATAACCTTGTAACAGTACAACCCCTGCTCAGTCACAACCGCTGTTTTCTCTTGATCTTCTTCCCACAAAGGAATTTGATGGAATCCGGAGTATGCGTCCATGAAACTCATAAGGGCGTGTCCGGCCGTAGAGTCAACCAAACGGTCAATCTTAGGCAAGGGGAAGCTATCCTTTGGACACGCCTTGTTCAAGTCTGTGTAATCCACGCACATCCTCCAAGTTCCATTCGGCTTTTTCACAAGGACTACATTGGCCACCCAATCTGGGTAAAAACATTGCCGAATGAAACCAGCGTCCAGCAGCTTTTTCACCTCTGCTGCGGCCGCCTGATTCCTCTCTTCTCCGTGATTTCTCTTCTTCTGACGGACAGGCTTCATCAAAGGATTCACGGCCAATTTGTGCACGGCTAGGTCAGGACTTATTCCTGGCATTTCACCAACTTCAAATGCAAACACATCTTTGAAATCCCTTAACAGCTGAACCAACTCATCCCCAAGCAATTCCAAGGCTATAGTGCCGACACTCACTGTCCGTTCTGGGTAGTTGGAGTCAAGCACTATATCCTGGTGGCTGCCGGCCGGCTGGGGCCTCAACTCATCTGGCCGGCCGACAGTCATTAATTGCTAGCCTTCTTCTGCCCTGGTCGCCTTACGCTTCTGGCCGACCTGGTATGCTGGGAGTGGGGTTCCTTCTTCCTTAACCTCGGACAGTTTTGGGCCGCGTGCTGTTGGCTTCACGGCCAGCTGATTGCATTCCTTAGCCATTTTCTGGCTTCCTTGAATTGTTCCAATTTTTCCGTCTGACCTTTCAAACTTCAGCAACATCAAATGGGGCACTATGACCGCCTTGGCTGCATTGTGAGTAGGGCGGCCAAGGATTACATTGTACCCAGTCAACTCCTTTACAACAAGGAAGCGGAAGACCATGTCTCTTCCTTCACCCTTCTGCCCAAAACGGACGGGAAGGTCAATCCGTCCGACTGGATGAATGATATTCCCCCCAAATCCTACCAAGGGGTGAGTTATATCTTGGAGAGCATCTTCTGGGAAGCTTAAATTCCTCAAGGCAGAGAGACTTATGATATCGGCCGAACTACCCGTATCAATCAATATCCGTCCCACCTTCAAATTTGCTATTTTCATTACAAAGACCATGGGATCATTGTGCAAAGCTCTGACCTCTCCTCGGTCAGCCTCACTTATGATCACTTCAGGAAATGGCTCGGCCTTAACAACGTCCGTTTGCATCACATTTGAAAAATTTCGAGCGTCCTGCTTGATTCCTTTCATGGTAGGGCCGCCTGAAGCAAAGCCTCCTGATATGACGGCCACAAAGCCTGAATCAGTGCTATTCCCATCATCTTCCTTGTCATTCTTTTCATTTTGTTGCTTTTTCTCGGACGTGTTGTCTGTCCGTTTGAAGGTGAATTTGGACTTGGTCACATAGGGTTTCAGCAGACCCTTGTCGGCCAACTTATCCAACAGCCTCTTCAAATTGATACACTCATTCGTGTCATGACCCACATCCTTGTGGTAATGACAATACTTGTTCTTGTTTCTGTACTGGGCCGAGCCTCTCAAGGGCTGAGGCTTCTCAAACTCAAACTTGTCTTTTATCTCCATCAAAATGGAGTAGCCATCCTTGTTGAACTCATACTGAGGTTCGTACGTCTTGCTTTTCTTTGACTTGGGTTGCTTGTCATCAGCTACCCAGATTTCTTTTCTTTTGCTTCCTTCTCTCTTTCGGCCGGCCGAGTCTTGCTGAGAAGGTTGCTTCTTCTCAGCCCCCTAGGCCGGCTGTTCAGATTTGGTGAGCAAACAAAAGTCCGCGGCCTCAATATAGGCTTCGGCTTCCCGCAATACACCTGCGTATGACCGAATCTTTTTTCTTACCAAATCAAACTTAGAACCATTATGCCTTAATCCCCGGAGAAATTCTGAGTAAGCCATTTCGTCCGGAAGATTATGAATTTGGGCTTTTTCTTGGTTAAACCTTTGGACGTACGAGCGTAGTCCTTCATTCTTTCCTTGGACAATTGTAGCCAAGTTGAGACTTGTCTTTCTTGGTGGGATGTTGTATGAGAAGTTTCCCACAAACAACAAACTGAGGGTGGTAAAGCAATTTATGCATCCGGCTGGAAGGCAGTTAAACCAATCCTGAGCTACCCCTTTGAGAGTGGCCGGGAAGCATCTACACCATGTAGCATCGTTTACACTTTGCAAGTACATCAGATTCCTGTACGAGGTAACATGCGCTTCTGGGTTGCCCGTACCATCATAGGCACCCACTAGTACACTCTTCACTTTTGCTGGTTGAGGGGACGCTAATATGTCTTGCGAAAACGGAGGCGGCTTATCTCCCAAATTCAACAAACGCATCTGCCAATCAATGGGCTGAGGCTGAGCGGACGTTCCAGCCAGATAGGGAGCCTGGCCGTGCATCTGGCCATACGGCCCATACTGCCCAAAGACTTGTGGAGTTGGTTGTACCAACCCATTGGGTACTTGAGGAGGCTGATATTGCAATGGCTGAATTAGACGGGGAGTAACAGTATGGCTCTTGCTGGAAGCGGCCGTGTTGGTGTATTGGGAGAAAGATCGGTTGGAGGCCTCATCCGGCATGGTTGGGGTAGAGGCCGTGTCAGAGTATGCAGCCCTCTCCCTTTGCTTGTGCCGAATGTAATCCCTTGCATCCTTAAAACGCTGGGACGGCTCAGCCTCCACTCTTTTTGGCTGTCTGCCCCTCCCCCCAGCTGACTGTGATTTCGCCAGCAGGCTAGAGAAATTGGTCCGTGGGACTCGGGGAGACCTTCCGTGCGGACGACGGAATGGGGTGTTACCGGCATCAGTTGCATTGGTCTTGTTGTTGGCTTTCATAGAGGTGCTTCCTCCCCCTTTTTGCTGGACAGCCGCTAACTCCTTGCGGAGCTTAGTCAGCTCGGCCATTAAGGCAGCAGGGGTAGGTTGTTCAGCCTCTTCAAATGAGGCAGTCAAAGGATTGCTTGAGTGTATGGTAGTTCATATGTCCTATACATATCTATCCTCTCCCGGACGAGGTCCAAGATTAGGTGTCTGACCATCTATTGCCATAACGGACGAGTATCCCCACAGACGGCGCCAAATGTTTCGGGGTTTTTTGTGATTCCCTCGGATACTGGTCGCGCTCTGTTGACAAAGACTTGGACACCTGCAAAATAACGAATATTCCGGTGATCGGAATATTCGCCTCCGACGCTCAAGTTAGTGAACGGAAACGGAAAAGGCTAGAGAGAGAAAGTAGAGAGAAGTTGGAGCGTTTTTAGAGCTCTTGTATTAATGTCACATCAAATTCCACCCCTCCCATCATAAATGATTGGGGTATTTATAGGGGTGGGAGCATGTGCCCCCTTAGGGTTTATGCCCTAAAATCTCGGGACGTGATTGGCTGCGCAATCAGAGGTCGCCACGTGTCGTGGGGGGCGCCGTTTTACGGCTTTCAAGGCTTTCTCGGGATTTGGGCCTGAGGTCATCAGAGCCCTTTTCTCTTTCTGATTTGTAGCTTTAGGGTATTAGACATGGCTGACAAGTGTCACCATAACAAGGAGACGCGTGTCTCACTCTCATAGGGCCACGTGTCACCTGTTTATTGGGCCACGTGTCACTATGAGATTGGGTCACGTACCTGGGGTATTTTTACCCTAAACACTAGGCACTTAGTCCCATGGTCGCACACAAGAGTCAAAGCATGTCACTCACAAACACTTATAAGGCACACACTTAACATGTTTGTCACACCATGACCATGTCTAGAGAGTCTTGAATGCGTGTTTTCCGTCATTTTTTAGGGGGGTAAGTCGAATATTAATCCTCCAATCAACCACTTATTTGAACCCAATCCCCAAAAATATGCACCCTATTTTTTCCTTTTTCTTTATTTTTGCTTTTTAAACCATAAAATCAAAGTCAATTTGAGTCGGGTCATTAAAACAAATATGGTTTAATTTACAGCGCGTGGACAAGAAAGGAAGGGCATCTAATCAAGAACAACACTTTCATTCAAGTATCACTTTTTGATAAGCCAATTGGTAGGAAAATAAAGGAAAGCTAATAAGATAATGTCAAGTTAAGAAGAACTCAATGAGGTTAGGGGAGAGGTGGCTAACCTTGCTGAGATGTTGAAGGGTCTAACTCTTCAAATCAATGACCCTGCAAGACAACAACAAATGGAGCTCATTCAGGAAAGTTTGAGCAAGCTGTCCAATGACTATAGATTCCAAGGGATTAGCTCGCAAGGGGTCTCAGTGGACAAGGACCTTCTTCCGCAGAAATTCAATGCCAACGACATCCCGAAATTCAAGCCAATGGACAACCCTTATTTTCATTTAAGAGCTTTTGAAACTGTAATGAATATTAAAGGAATAGATTAGAAAGCTTTTCATTCTGTGTTTTCCTTATCTTTAGAAACTGTGTGTCAACAATGGTACTTTTCTCTTGACAAAGAGAAAACCTCTAGTTGGGAGTCTATTGTAAGTGCTTTCATTGATAGGTTTAAATGCAATATTCAAGTTGAAACCGATCATAGGGAACTTGAAATATTAAAAAAAAAAGAAAATGAAGGCTTTACTTCCTTCTTTAACAAATGAGGGAAACTTTTGCAAAAATGGTTGAGGTGCCCAGTGAAAAGGAATCTGTAGGGATGTTCATTAAGAACCTCCAAGAAAAATACTCAAACCACCTTAAGTACCAAAATAATCTACACACTTTCAAGGCCGTTTATGACATTGGTATCAATATTGAAGACGACCTAGCTAAACAAAAAGCTACTAACAACAATAACTCCAACAGTGGCTGGAAAGGCAAGAAGAACGACAATCCTTCTTCTTCCAAAACCACCCACTAAAATAATGTTGGCACCTTTAATCTAAATGAGGTCCTAGCTATGAATAATCAAGGACAAAAGAAACCGTTTAGGAAGAACTATACTCCTATCGGTACGAGTTATGATACCGCTTTCGATCGCCTACACGCAAAAGGTCTTATAACTCCTATTGGACCGTTTGGGGACCCACCTGTCGAAAGGAGAACGGCTAGCTGGAACCCAAACGCACACTGTAAGTATCATTAAGGTAGGGGCCATCCCACGGAAAATTGTTGGAGGCTAAAAGAAGCCATCCAAGATCTAATCGATAGCAACAAACTTCCATTGCCCCCTGCAAGCAAGAAGCTAACACTAATAGAAAAATTGAAAAAAACACCGCTCAATGGCCACCGGTTTTTGAAAACTGGTGGCGTAAAAAATGGGCGGGATAGGCTAATTTATATTGCCACCGGTTCAAACCGAACCGGTGGCATAAATGGTAAAGGCCACCGGTTTGAACCCGTGGCAATAATCAGTTAAAAAAAAACCCTTATAAGCCCCAAACCCTACCACTCTCCCCTCTCATCAGCCGCTCTCTCTCCTCTCTCCCCTCTCCTCTTTCTCTCTCTCCTGCTCTCCCCTATTCTCATCTCATCTCCTTCTTCGATCCTCCTTCTCCTTCTCATCTCCTTCGCCCTCTTGCCCTCTTCTCATCTCCTTCGCCCTCTTCTCCTTCGATCTCTTCGTCTCCTTCTCTTTCATTTCCGCCATCACCAAGACCACCACCGCCAAAATAAACCACTACATGCACCACGAAGACATGCACGAGGTTTGTGTTCAATTAATCGATTTTTCTTGGTTAATTAATCGGATTTTGTTGGTTTTATTTGATTGATTTTCCGGGTTTAATTAGTCGTTTTTGGAATTGTTTGAGTTTCTTAATCGATTTTAATTTGTTTTTTAATCGATTTTAATCAATTAATTTTGGGTTTTTGTTTTTGAGTTCGTGAATCAATTGATTGTTAATATGCATGTTTTTTTGCTGGGTATGATTGATTCTCATCTCCTCTCGTCTCTCGCCTCTCTTGGTTAATTTATTTTGTTTAGTTTTTTTGCATTTAATTTAGTTTCAAATTTTCTGGGTTTAATTTCGAAATTGATGGGTTCGATATTGATTCAAATTTCAGGGTTTAATTTTTTGCTGGGTGTGATTGATTTTTGAAAGTTTTTAAATCAATCTGCCGCACAGCTCTACAATCTCACATAACAACAACATTATTCTTCACAAAAAGAACTTTCTTCTTCATTGGTTTTAATAATTTGTGGGTTTTTTTCGCAATTTTTTTTTAGTTTTAATATTCTGGGTTTGCTTGGTCTATAATCTCTAACAATTTCTGTTTTTTTTTTTCTGGGTTTTCTTTTTCTGGGTTTTTTTCTGGGTTCTCTTTTATGGGTTTTTGTTTATTTTCTGGGTTTGGTTTATTTTCTGGGTTCTGTTTAATTTCTGGGTTTATGGCTTTTTTTTTCTTTTTTCCGCAGCTTATTTATTTTTTTGTTTTAATTGATGCAGGTATATCGATTTAGATCTTAGATCGAAGAATCAAGATGCAAGAATATTGATTTGGATGTTGTATGGGGTTTGTTTGATTTTATTGTTGTAATTTTTTTTATTTATATTGTAATTTTTTTTGATTTATATGTTGTAATTGTTAGATTAAATTGTAATTTTGATGTCCGTAATTGTGATCGAAAACTCATCATTAATAAAATTATGATGTTGCGTTTCTAATTGTTTGATTATTATTATTTTTTTTTTTTTGCATTTGTTGGAGGAAAAAAGAGTACTCATTAATGGAATCAGCTCAGTATCCACCGTTTTATATTTCAAGTGAATAAAACACAAAAAAAAAAAAAAAAAAAAATTACATGGACTATTGCCACCGGTTAACCGGTGGCATTTAATTTAATATCGAAGAAAAAAAAGGTGGGAAGTGAGTATTGCCACCGGTTAACCGGTGGCAATAATCATTTTTGCCACCGGTTTTGAACCGGTGGCCTTTTCTTGGGGTTATTGCCACCCCCCAAATGACCACCGGTTCAAAACCGCTGGCTTATCGGGGTTTTGAACCGGTGGCTAAGTGGTTTTTTCGCCTAGTGTAAGTATCAACACCGCACCACTATCGGATTCTTTGGCCATTTTCGATGAAGAAAGTCAAGTTGACCCATCGAGTCTTATTAAACCTGTCGAGACTATTGAAAAAGAGGAAATCTTCGAGGATGCTAATGACTCTTTCCCTTATGGGCAAGAACCTGCAACTAAACAGGAAGTATACATGCTTATACAGGTTATGTCAGAAGCAAACAGGTTAATGTACCAAGCCACGGAGGTTCTAAAAGAACGCAATGAGTTACTCAAGAATAGACCTCCACCAAGAGAGAAGAAACCCTTCTCCCTCTAAGTGATTGACACTCCCAAAAGGAACAATAGGCCATACACTCCAATTAGGACATCTTACGCAAATATGTTCAAAATGCTCTCCGAGAATGGTAAAATTCAACCTCCCGAACCGAGACCATTTGAGTCACTTAAAAGGACATATAGGTATTACTGTCCATATCATCAATCAGGGGGTCATACAATAGAAAATTGTTTCAAGTTCAAAGAATTGGTTCAACGACTGATTGATGACAAGAAGATAGTCCAATTCCCGCAAGATGCTACAATTAATGGAGTATGGGACAGTGATGATGAGGATGTCTACCTCAAGGATTTCGAAGAAACTCCACTTTCAACAATATATCCAGTAGGTGACATTTGGAACGAGGAGGATTCACCTATAGATGTCCTTACAAGGTCCGGGAGAATGCAACATCCCATCACAACACAACCTATACCTACTATTCAACAAGTTCCTATACCTATTATAGAGGACAACGATGTTGTCAAACAATTAAAGAAGACTAAAGTCGAAATGAATGTATGGAAACTTTTAGCTACATCCCGAGAACATAGAGTTGCGGTTATGGATGCTTTGGCTAAAGTAGGGATAGATTCGAACATAGTCGAAATGAACAGTACTTGATTTTAAATTTTGAAATGAAAAACATAAAATTAATTACAATCATACTAATAATAATAATAATTACAATAATAATAATAATAATAATAATAATAATAATAAAGACAAAGCTTTTACGGCATGTTCCCGTTGTTGGCCTTGGTCAAGCCTTCGCGGATTTGTAGCTTCTATATAATGGAGTGGTTAAGTCTGACATTTTGAGTAATTTTAGTGAGGTCGCTGCCCCTAAACTCATGAAGAAATTAGCAGATATATTTCACAAAGGTTACCGCATCTGCAGAATCTACCTTCTCTTTATCTCCTCGTCAATTAGCATTATGGAAATCCCAGCAAGGAGTTCACACCTTTGCTTGGCTACGGGCTGTCCCTATTTCTGGGTTGGGTCAGACGATGAACGCAAAGACATACCGATATGTGTTGTGCTACCAGGTGGGTGTTCCATTGTTCTCTATCTCGACGCCGTGCTCTGCTTGTTCTCGGGTTTTTACTAGGGATATATTTGGCGACCATGCGGTGTCATGTTGTTCGGGATACTCTTGTAGATATTTGCTACAGATCTGGGATTTCTGCAAGAAAGGAGGTTGACAAAGGATTGTCTGGAGGGAATGACGAGGCCCTCAGACCTGCCGATGTGTTGCTTTATTCATGGGATCGTGGTCGTGATGTATGTGTCGACTTCATAGGGTCTTCTCTTTTGAAATAGACAGGGCTAGCTAACTTTGATCCTGGACGGGTTGTGGCTGATGTGGCTCATCGGAAGCGGGTTAAGTACGAAGCTCTTTATTGGGCGAATGGATATGGTTTCATTCCCTTCTTCTTTTCTTCACTTGAGGAATTAGAGAAGGAGGTTGTGGCGCTACTGAAGCGGGTTCAGATGTTCTCGACGACGCAAGACATTGGGGCTCGTGCGGCAGCTCATATCATCACTAGGGTAGGTTTTGCTATAGGCTATAGCTAGTGGAGTGGGAGCCCAGATTGTACAATAACAATAACAATTGTTTCGGGGTTTTTTGTGATTCCCTCGGATACTGGTCGCGCTCTGTTGACAAAGACTTGGACACCTGCAAAATAACGAATATTCCGGTGATCGGAATATTCGCCTCCGACGCTCAAGTTAGTGAACGGAAACGGAAAGGGCTAGGGAGAGAAAGTAGAGAGAAGTTGGAGCGTTTAGAGCTCTAGTATTTATGTCACATCAAATTCCACCCCTCCCATCATAAATGATTGGGGTATTTATAGGGGTGGGAGCTTGTGCCCCCTTAGGGTTATTAACCTAAAATCTCGGGACGTGATTGGCTGCGCAATCAGAGGTCGCCACGTGTCATGGGGGGCGCCGTTTTACGGCTTTCAGGGCTTTCTCGGGATTTGGGCCTGAGGTCATCAGAGCCCTTTTCTCTTTCTGACTTGTAGCTTTAGGGCGTTTGACATGGCTGACAAGTGTCACCTTAACAAGGAGACACGTGTCTCACTCTCATATGGACACGTGTCACCTATTTATTGGGCCACGTGTCACTATGAGATTGGGCCATGTACTTGGGGCATTTTTTACCCTAAACATTTGCCCCTCAGAGGGGGTGGCTCGTACACTTACTGGCCGCCTCCTCTGATATTGCATGCGGACGTCCTGGTACTCTGGGTTGGATTTTCTTCTCATCTGCCCTGGACGTCCGTATACTTCTGATTCAAGACTCTTTTTGCTACGTGGACGTCCATATATCTTGCCCTGGACGTCCTCGTAGTCTAGGATGAGCTTGGCTTTTTGTTTAGTTAGATGTCCATATTTTTTTTAATGGACGTTCTCATACTCGGAGAGAGGTTTACCCTCTGGATCCATGCGGTCGCCCGCTGGACGTCCTCACACTCTAGGAGAAGTTAACCTTCTACCTACCCAAAGCAGCCACACAGAAGGAACTGGACGTTCTGGTACCCTGGGAGGAGCTTATCTCCTAACTACTCAAAACGGCCACAAAAATGAAACTGGACGTTCTGGTACTCTGTGAGGAGCTTATCTCCTAACCACTCAGAACGGCCACAAAAATGAAACTGGACGTTCTGGTACTCTGGGAGGAGCTTATCTCCTGACTACCCAGGACGGCCACAGAAATGAAACTGGACGTTTTGGTACTTTGGGAGGAGCTTATCTCCCTACTACCCAGGACGGCCACAGAAATGAAACTGGACGTTCTGGTACTTTGGGAGGAGCTTATCTCCCTACTACCCAGAACGGCCACATATTTTCTTTTGGGGTGACCTGGGCTTTCCTGATTTCAGACGTACTTTTTGACTCTCCCACCATGCTTCGTATGTCTGGACTCTCGTTTTGAACTGTACGTTTGAGAACTGGGCGAACGCTTTTCAACTCAGATCTTTCTCGTTGTGGAGACTAAGTGTTGAAGGTGTAAAATTCTCGAATCTTCCACTTAACTCATTTCATTCACTTTAACGTGCCGTTAATGGTCCGTCTGGTGTTTTTCACAAGTTAACAGAACCCTAACGTCGTCCACTTACTTCTTTCTAGTAATTTCTCAAGGAATTACTGTTTGAATGTTTAGGCGGGAAAGATGATTTTACCATTTTACCCCCATGAATTCTTTCTATAAATATGGGAGGTAAATTCTCATTTTCACACTTTACCCAATTGTGAATTCTAGAGAGAAGGCAGAGCATTCTAGTGAGAGAAAGTGATTTTCCCCTAATCTTCAAGAGCGCCGCCGTGAGTTTGAGTTTTCCGTTGAATTTTCCGGACATATTTGAGTTTTCCGGTCAATCTTCAAGAGCTTCACCACCACCTTCAAAGTTTTCAGAACGTACAGAGGTAGGCCGTCTACATTTCCTCTTTTTATTTTTCCTTGTTTTCTTTTTCTTTTACTTCAATTCTGGATCCATACTCGGCTTCGTCCGACTCTTCTCATGAGGCCGGCCGTTCGCCTGGGACTGAGGAATCTAGAGTGGACGGAGAAGGGATGTCTCCTCCTTGGAGTGAGTCTATGTCTAGTATGTACATACTCACCCCCACTTATTCTTCTTTGTCCCAACAGGCAATGGCAAGAACCATGCGTACGCGAGAGCGTCATGCGGCCAGGAACCCAGACGGCAGTCTGGTTCATCCAAGGGTCCCCTATGACCCCAGTAACCCAAGTACTA
Organism: Chenopodium album; assembly: GCF_948465745.1. Taxonomy (NCBI): domain Eukaryota; kingdom Viridiplantae; phylum Streptophyta; class Magnoliopsida; order Caryophyllales; family Amaranthaceae; genus Chenopodium; species Chenopodium album. The sequence goes on from NC_137852.1 coordinate 34,369,638, forward strand.
TGGTGGAGACTAACTCCACCACCCAAACTACGACCGCCTGCACTGGCTCCCAACACCTGGCCGTGGAGGTCACTTCTTCTTTTGAGGAACGCCTTCAAGCTGAAGGCGCCTCGTCCGCTCCTGTCCCGGAACTCAGGTTCCCTCAATTCGCCAACTCGGTCATGGATGGGGCCGAGCTGGTAGCTTGCAGAGACAACCCTTCCAATCCTGGGTCGGACGCTGCTGGTCCGTCCGTCCCCACTTCTTCTTCTCGACCTCGGCCTCCTCTGGGTGGGGCGGACAGGCCCTTAACCGGAATCTCCATCCGAGAACCGTCCGCCCTGCCTATTCGCAACGCCCCTCCTTCGGGAAATGAGACGGACGCTGCCAAGGACAAAGGCAAGGGTCCAATGTTTGAAGAGGACGCTCGTTCTCCCATGGGCGTTCCTAGTTCAAGGGGCCGAAGCTCGGCCGAGGCAGCAAACCTGGATAGGGTGCTGTCTTCGGAGTTTGGGAATGCCCCTCCTCACCCAATGGAAGAAGAAGAAGTTGAGAAAGTGGCCGTGGGTGAGGCGGCCGAAGGTGAGGTGGCGGCCGAGGAAGAGGTCGCCAATGTGGACAACTTCAGGGACCCATACGCCTGTTCAGTTGGGGAGACAGCCCTGAAGTTCTTAAGGAAGGACTTCGAGAAATACAAGGAGTCCCTCCATTTGGGGGAGGGATTCGAGATCATGGTCCCCAGGAAGCCCTTGGCCGTGGCTACCTGGGATGAGGAGAAGCCGCACAGACGAGCGTTCTGCGTTTATAGAGCCGCCTTGGACGTGGGGCTCCGCTTCCCTCTTCACCCATTCGTCCGGACTCTCCTGGACAAGTACGACATCGGCCTCTTCCAACTGACGCCAAACAGTTGGTTGAACATTTTTGGGTACTTGGTGACGTGCATCGCCAAAAAATTCGAGCCAGACTTCGCGGTCTTCTGCGAGATGCACTCACTTACTCGGCTGGAGAAGGATGTGGACGGTTGGCTTATCTTGAGCTCAACCAGGGACTATATGGTCGTGGTTGACCGTGTCAGCAAATAGAGGGACTGGAAGCACCGTTTTTACCGCATCAAAACTCAAGATGCGGAGTTCAATCTTCGCATGAACAGGTGCCATCCAGAGCCTATTCAACTCGGACGTGGAGACCACAAACCTGACAAGCCGCCCATCCACCCAAAACACGAACACCAGCTTGAGTATTTCAAAGTCAAACGGGTCAAGCGGGGCAACAAAACTGAACGGGTCCCTAGCCATTGGGTTCCTCTTGCCAATTGGCTTAGGGACCCTGTCTTCATGTCTGCGTACGGCCTGTACCAGAACATGCCCCAAGGTGGACACTTAGAAATATAGACCCTTTTTGTATACATATAGAACTTTTTAGGAAAATTTTCTAACACTTTGCTTTTTGTCTTTGCAGCGGAGGCGTACGCTATGCTTGACTCGGCCTAAAAAGCTGAAGTGGAGATGTCCGAGGTGGACCTGGCTCGATACAAGGCTCGTTTCAAGATGTACGAGCAAATCAAAGAGGTAAACACTTAGATTATTTTTCGAATTTTTCACCCCTTGATGTGGCCGTTCTGATATATTGGGAGGAACTCTCTTCCTGAGTTTGCACGGACGCTTTATGTCCGTTCATGCATGCTGGGAAGGAGCTTCTTTCCCAGATTGCACGAACACCATTCTATGTAGACTTCAAAAATTTTTCTAACTTTGTATTTTTGCAGACCAAGTCTTCCTCTCCAAAGGCCAGGCGGAAGCAGCCGGCCACATCAACTCCAGAGGCGTCCGCAAACAAGCGGAGAAAGACGGTTGCTTCTAAGCCGTCTTCCAAGGCCGCGGCCACGGCAAAGCTGCAGACTGTTAGTACACAGTCTAAAGGAGAACAACCCCGGCTGACACAAAGCGGGGACTCCAAGCCCGTGGAACCTGTTGCTGATCAGGTCCATGAGGAGTCCGTCCACTCGGACGGTGGGGAAAGGTTAACCCCAGAACAAATGACCGGTCGCTGGATCGGGACGATGCTGGTCAACCCGCCGTCCAGCGACGCTGAAGGGGGACGCCCGGAGGAGGGGGAAACTCCTCTGCCGCCTCCCCCCACCAACCTTTCTCCTCCAACCTTCTCCACTGGTTAGCCTTCTTTTTCCTCACTTTTCATAAGTCTTTGTTTACTTGTAAAATTTAGCTAACTTTTCTTACACGGTCGTCCGCAGATATATCAAAGGAGATGCAGTTGAAGGTGCCCGGCCAGTCACTGACTGGCGCGGACAGGAAGGCCATGCGCGAGGCCATGGTTCGCACGGTCCCCCAAGCGCAGCGAGACAAGCTGCGGGGGATCAACGAAGGCTTCCTCGGCCCCATGCTAAACTGCAGCGCCGAGGTATACTTCAATTCTCCTTATGTTTTTGCTTTCCAACACTTAGCCAATTTTTCCATATTTTTGACTAAGTTTCCTCCGTCTGTCCGCAGCTCTTCCTCCGTTTGAACGCCTTCCTAGATTGGAAGGACAAGGAGAACGAACGGCTGAAGAATGCTTGGCTCGAAATAAGAAAGGCCGAGGATGCTGTAACTGGGACGGCCGCCGTCCAAAGGGTGCACTTTGAGACCCAGATAACCGCGCTGTCCGACAAAGCGGCGCGGCAAACTGAAGACCTGGTCAAACTGGGCAAGGCACTCCAACAGGAGACCTTGGCCAGGGAGGCCATGAGGGTTAAAAGGGACGAGGCCGTCCTGGAGAAGGAAAAATGGAAGTTGGGCTTCGAGGCGTCCGAAGCCTTGAAGAGTGATCTGCAGTTGGCCCAAGCCAACCTTAAGTCTGCGCTAGATGAGGCGGACGCGCTGAGGGCCGAGGTGGAAACCTTGAAGAAGTCCCTTACGGACTATGAGGAGCAACTTAAAACTCCTCGGCCACTTAGCGTGGAAAAAGTTATCCGCATCAAGCAAAATGCGGAAGACAGGCTTAAGGCATACTTCTTTGATGCCTTTGATTTAATGGTGGATGAAGGTGAAGCCGCCTATTACTAGGAACGCTTTAAGAAGCGGCTTCAATACGTCTGCCTTCGAGAAGAGGCGAAGAAGGCCGGCATGCCTCCTCCAGAGCTGGTAGTTACTTCCCCCGAGTCCGGAGAGGACGGGGATGAGGAGGAGGAGGACGCCGAGGAAGTGGAGGAGCCTGCCAACGACGATACGGCTAAGTAGAGCTCAGGTCCTCCAACCGCCGTCTGCCCAGCTTCCCAACTTCTTTCCATATGCAGCTTTTACTTAGCTTTTTCTGTACTTTTTTTTTTTTTTATTTTGAGGCCGCCTGTTAGAACGGTTTTGTAAACATTTTGGCCGCCTTTGCGCGGTCTAATTAATGAAAGTCTGTCCGCCCGTTGAGCGGTTTTTACTTCTGTTTCATACTTAGTAATTTTTTGCAATTTTCTACTTTTTACTTTTTGCAAGTTTTTCGTACGTCTCAATATTATGCTTTTTTGTACGTCTCAATATTATGCTTTTTCGTACGCTTCTAGGGGTATGCCCCTTTATTCGGTGTTCGCCTAGTCCATTTTCACAATAGTTTGATTCACTTAGTAGTTTTTATACCTTAAAAGGGTATGACAACTAATAAGTTAATCAAATCATAGTAATGATTGCCTTTGGACTAGGCGAAGCACCGAATCAATTTAATTGGCCGTGTGGCTTTTATTGTACGAGTGGTCCGTTGAATCTATCGCTCGGACGCACCCTAGAAAACCTAAGTATTATCTCAACTTAGGGATTCCTTGATCGGCCGGGCCAAACGCCTTGGTATGCCCTTGCCTTATTTGTAAAGGACACTTGCTTTCTACACAAGTTTGGAATACCATGCCTTAATTGTCCGCCTAAAATTGGGGCGGTCGCAATGTTTTCTGAAATTCAATCATCTTTTTCTTCTTTTTTTTTTTTTTTTTTTTTTTTTTTTTTTTTTACATGGCCGAATTGCTATATTGGGAGCAATCTTGCTTCCTTTTTGCTTCGGCCATGGTAAGCCATGTTGCTATGTTGGAAGCAACTCAGTGAGTCATGTCACTCGGCCATTAATCATAAAAACAAGCAAATAAATATAGGTTAAACAACAAATAATTCAACAATGTCTGACTTTTCATTAATGTTGTCAAAAGTACATTGTTGTGGCCGTATGGCTTTAATTACAAGGCTCGGTCGATAGACCTAACTGTATAAACAGCTTTTTTTGGCTAAGTACTTAGAGAAACGAAACTCAAACATAATACTTCTTCAAGTTATCAGTGTTCCATGTCCTTGGGATCTGACGGCCATCTATTGCCTCGAGGCGATATGTGCCGTCTCGGACTTCTTCTCTGATTCTGTACGGCCCCTCCCAGTTTGGAGTCAGCTTGCCATCCTCATTGGCTCGGCCAACAGCTTCCATTTTTCTCAATACCAGGTCCCCCATCTTGAGCGGACGCTTAGACACTCGGCGGTTATATGCCCTTGTCATCCTTAAGCGATAAATTTCATGCCTAAGCACCGCATTGCCCCTAGCTTCTGGAAGGAAGTCTAGGGCGGTCTTCATGGCCTCCCAATTGGCCGACTCATCATAAAGCATTACTCGCAAAGTGGGCTCGTACATTTCAATTGGGAGTACAGCCTCGGCTCCATAGACCAAAAAGAATGGAGTTTCCCCGGTAGAACTCTTTGCTGTTGTCCGTATGGACCAGAGTACATTAACCAACTCGTCTGCCCATAGGCCGCCTGCTCTTTCAAGCTTGCGTTTAATCCCATTTGAGATCAACTTGTTATAGGCCTCAACTTGGCCATTGGCTTGTGGTCGGCCGACTGAGGCAAAACAATGAGTAATGCCTTGGTCTCCCAACCACTCTTTGAGTTGACGCGTCTCAAACTAGGGTCCATTGTCGAACACCATTGACTGAGGTACTCCATACCGAGTGATTGTGCTTTTCCAAATGAAGGCTGACACATCCGTCCATTTAATGCCCCGGACGGCCTCAGCTTCAACCCATTTGGTAAAGTAGTCTACTGCCACAAGTACATATCGTCTCTGGCCGGATGCAGGAGTATACGGCCCTAAGATGTCCATGCCCCACTTGGCAAAGGGAAGCGGACTGCTGATGGCTGATAGACTATTTGCTGGACGATGGATAAGAGTTGAAAATCTCTGGCACTTGTCACATTTTTTCACCATTTTCATGGCGTCCGACTTTAGGCTCGGCCAGTAATATCCCAAATGTGTTGCCTTTTCAGCTAAGGCTCGTCCTCCAATATGTGAACCACAATGGCCCTAATGGAGGTCATCCAATACATCATGGCCTCTTTCAGGAGTTATACACTTAAGGTAGGGTTTCACAAAATCTCTTTTGAATAGCTCCCCATCCTTCATCTCAAACCAGGCCGCCTTCCTCTTCAATAGCCAACTCTCTTTTGGATTGTCCGGAAGTATTCCATCTCTTAAGTAGGAAATAATTCCGTCCACCCAAGTTGAACTTCTATCGATGACCTGAACAGGCTCGGCATCAATGCTCCTTTTTTCCTTTACTTCCCAAAACACTGATCTTGGAGTATCACATGATGCCGAGGAAGCCAATTTGGAAAGGGCGTCCGCTTGATGATTTTCTGAACGGGGAACTTGCTTGATAGAAAAAAGTTCTAGGCCCTCGGCCTCATCTTTCACCAGCTGCATGTACTTCATCATGGCCGGCTCCCTAGCCTCGAAGCCACCATTGACTTGGTGGACTATCAGCCGGGAGTCCGAGCATACTTCAATTTTGGTTGCCCTGGCCGCTTTACACATCCTTAGGCCGGCCAACAATGCTTCGTACTCAGCTTCATTGTTTGACGCTTGGAACTGAAATCTCAACGCGTACTCATACTTATCTCCCTCAGGAGATTCACATATAATACCAGCACCACACCCGGTCGCTGTTGCATTACCATCCACAAACACTTTCCAGACTTGGTCCCCGGCCGGCTGAAGATCAGGCCGTGTCATTTCAGCCAAAAAGTCCGCAAAGGTTTGCCCCTTGATTGCCTTTCTTGGTTCAAACACAAGATCAAAACCTCTGAGCTCTAGGGCCCACTTGAGCATGCGGCCACTTGCCTCCAATGTTGAGAACGGCTTCTTCAAAGGTTGGTGTGTATAGACCACAATTGAATGGGCTAGGAAATATGGCCGCAGCTTCTTTGACGCCATATACAAGGCAAGGCCAAATTTTTCTACCGGGGGGTACTTCAGCTCGGCATTATGGAGCACATGACTGACAAAGTATATCGGGGCTTGATGGCCGTCCCTTTCAGCAAGAAGGACGGCACTTAGAGAGTGTTCGGAGATGGCAAGATAAATATATAACTTCTCATTCTTGAGTGGACTGACGAGGCGAGGCAATGTATGCAAGTGATTTTTCAACTGTACGAATGCTTCCTCGGCCTCCTCTGTCCACTCGAACATGGCCTTCTTCTTGATGGTTTGGAAGAAGTAACGGCACTTATCCCCTGACCTTGACAAAAATCTCCCAAGGGCTGCTAAACAGCCGGTCAGTCTTTGCACCTCCTTAATTGTTCTTGGAGACTTCATGTCAAGGACGGCTTGAATTTTTTCAGGATTGGCCTCAATTCCGCGTTGATCAATCAAAAATCCGAGAAACTTGCCGGACTCAACACCAAATACACACTTTTTTGGGTTTAACATCATCTTATGCCGCCTGAGTTCGGTGAACGTTTCTCGTAGATCTTTGAGATGGTCGGCCGGCTCCTTTGACTTGACAATCATGTCGTCAATATATGCCTCCATGTTCCGGCCGAGCTGATCTCTAAAGACCGTATTTACAAGCCTCTGAAATGTAGCAGGGGCATTCTTGAGGCCGAATGGCATAACCTTGTAGCAGTACAACCCCTGCTCAGTCACAAACACTGTTTTCTCTTGATCTTCTTCCCACAAAGGAATTTGATGGAATCCAGAGTATGCGTCCATGAAGCTCATAAGGGCGTGTCCGGCCGTAGAGTCAACCAAACGGTCAATCTTAGGCAAGGGGAAGCTATCCTTTGGACACGCCTTGTTCAAGTCCGTGTAATCCATGCACATCCTCCAACTTCCATTCGGCTTTTTCACAAGAACTACATTGGCCACCCAATCTGGGTAAAAACATTGCCGAATGAAACCGGCGTCCAGCAGCTTTTTCACCTCTGCTGCGGCCGCCTGATTCCTCTCTTCTCCGTGATTTCTCTTCTTCTGTCGGACAGGCTTCATCAAAGGATTCACGGCCAACTTGTGCACGACCAGGTCAGGACTTATTCCTGGCATTTCACCAACTTCAAATGCAAACACATCTTTGAAATCCCTTAACAGCTGAACCAACTCATCCCCAAGCAATCCCAAGGCTATAGTGCCGACACTAACTGTCCGTTCTGGGTAGTTGGAGTCAAGCACTATATCCTGGTGGCTGCCGGCCGGTTGGGGCCTCAACTCATCTGGCCGGCCGACAGTCATTAATTGCTAGGCTTCTTCTGCCCTGGTCGCCTTACGCTTCTGGCCGACCTGGTATGCTGGGAGTGAGGTTCCTTCTTCCTTAACTTCGGACAGTTTTGGGCCGCGTGCTGTTGGCTTCACGGCCAGCTGATTGCATTCCTTAGCCATTTTCTGGCTTCCTTGAATTGTTCCAATTTTTCTGTCCGACCTTTCAAATTTCAGCAACATCAAATGGGGCACTATGACCGCCTTGGCTGCATTGAGAGTAGGGCGGCCAAGGATCACATTGTACCCCGTCAACTCTTTTACAACAAGGAAACGGACGACCATGTCTCTCCCTTCACCCTTTTGTCCAAAACGGACAGGAAGATCAATCCGTCCAACTGGATGAATAATATTCCCCCCAAATCCTACCAAGGGATGAGTTATATCTTGGAGAGCATCTTCTGGGAAACTTAAATTCCTCAAGGCAGAGAGACTTATGATATCGGCCGAACTACCCGTATCAATCAATATCCGCCCCACCTTCAAATTTGCTATTTTCATCACAAAGGCCATGGGATCATTGTGCAAAGCTCTGACCTCTCCTCGGTCAGCCTCACTTATGATCACTTCAGGAAATGGCTCGGCCTTAACAACATCCGTTTGCATCACATTAGAAAAATTACGAGCGTCCTGCTTGATTCCTTTCATGGTAGGGCTGCCTGAAGCAAAGCCTCCTGATATGACGGCCACAAAGCCTGAATCAGTGCTATTCCCATCATCTTCCTTGGCATTGTTTTCATTTTTTTGCTTTTTCTCGGACGTGTTGTCTGTCCGTTTGAAAGTGAATTTGGACTTGGTCACATAGGGTTTCAGCAGACCCTTGTCGGCCAACTTATCCAACAGCCTCTTCAAATTGATACACTCATTCGTGTCATGACCCACATCCTTGTGGTAATGACAATACTTGTTCTTGTTTCTGTACTGGGCCGAGCCTCTCAAGGGCTGAGGCTTCTCAAACTCAAACTTGTCTTTTATCTCCATCAAAATGGAGTAGCCATCCTTGTTGAACTCATACTGAGGTTCGTACGTCTTACTTTTCTTTGACTTGGGTTGCTTGTCATCGGCTACCCAGATTTCTTTCTTTTGTTTCCTTCTCTCTTTCGGCCGGCCGAGTTTTGCTGAGAAGGTTGCTTCTTCTCAGCCCCCTTGGCCGGCTGTTCAGATTTGGTGAGCGAACTAAAGTCCGCGGCCTCAATATAGGCTTCGGCTTCCCGCAACACGCCTGCGTATGACCGAATCTTTTTTCTTACCAAATCAAACTTAAAACCATTATGCCTTAATCCCCGGAGAAATTCAAAGTAAGCCATTTCGTCCGGAAGATTATGAATTTGGGCTTTTTCTTGGTTAAACCTTTGGACGTACGAGCGTAGTCCTTCATTCTTTCCTTGGACAATCGTAGCCAAGTTGAGACTTGTCTTTCTTGGTGGGATGTTGTATGAGAAGTTTCCCACAAACAACAAACTGAGGGTGGTAAAGCAATTGATGCATCCGGCTGGAAGGCTGTTGAACCAATCCTGAGCTACCCCTTTGAGAGTGGCCGGAAAGCATCTACACCATGTAGCATCATCTACACTTTGCAAGTACATCAGATTCCTGTATGAGCTAACATGCTCTTCTGGGTTGCCCGTACCATCATAGGCACCCACTAGCACACTCTTCACTTTTGCTGGTTGAGGGGACGCTAATATGTCTTGCGAAAACGGAGGCGGCTTATCTCCCAAATTCAACAAACGCATCTGCCAATCAATTGGCTGAGGCTGAGCGGACGTTCCAGCCAAATAGGGAGCCTGGCCGAGCATCTGGCCATATGGCCCATACTGCCCGAAAACTTGTGGAGTTGGTTGTACCAACCCATTGGGTACTTGAGGAGGCTGATATTGCAATGGCTGAATTAGACGGGGAGTAACAGTATGGCTCTTGCTGGAAGCGGCCGTGTTGGTGTATTGGGAGAAAGATCGGTTGGAGGCCTCATCCGGCATGGTTGGGGTAGAGGCCGTGTCAGAGTATGCGGCCCTCTCCCTTTGCTTGTGCCGAATGTAGTCCCTTGCATCCTTAAAACGCTGGGACGGCTCAGCCTCGACTCTTTTTGGCTGCCTGCCCCTCCCCCCAGCCGACTGTGTTTTCGCCAGCAGGCCAGAGAGATTGGTCCGTGGGACTCGGGGAGATCTTCCGTGCGGACGACGGAATGGGGTGTTACCAGCATCAGTTGCATTGGTCTTGTTGTTGGCTTTCTTAGAGGTACTTCCTCCCCCCTTTTGCTGGACAGCCGCTAACTCCTTGCGGAGCTTAGTCAGCTCGGCCATTAAGGCAGCTGGGGTAGGTTGTTCGGCCTCTTCAAATGAGGCAGTCAAAGGATTGCTTGAGTGTATGGTAGTACATATGTCCTCTACATATCCATCCTCGCCTGGACGAGGTCCAAGATTAGGTGTCTGACCATCTATTGCCATAACGGACGAGTATCCCCACAAACGGCGCCAAATGTTTCGGGGTTTTTTGTGATTCCCTCGGATACTGGTCGCGCTCTGTTGACAAAGACTTGGACACCTGCAAAATAACGAATATTCCGGTGATCGGAATATTCGCCTCCGACGCTCAAGTTAGTGAACGGAAACGGAAAGGGCTAGAGAGAGAAAGTAGAGAGAAGTTAGAGCGTTTAGAGCTCTAGTATTTATGTCACATCAAATTCCACCCCTCCCATCATAAATGATTGGGGTATTTATAGGGGTAGGAGCTTGTGCCCCCTTAGGGTTATTACCCTAAAATCTCGGGACGTGATTGGCTGCGCAATCAGAGGTCGCCACGTGTCATGGGGGGCGCCGTTTTACGGCTTTCAGGGCTTTCTCGGGAATTGGGCCTGAGGTCATCAGAGCCCTTTTCTCTTTCTGACTTGTAGCTTTAGGGCGTTTGACATGGCTGACAAGTGTCACCTTAACAAGGAGACACGTGTCTCACTCTCATACGGACACGTGTCACCTATTTATTGGGCCACGTGTCACTATGAGATTGGGCCACGTACTTGGGGCATTTTTTACCCTAAACAACAATTATTGTTATTGTAATTGTTATTGTTATTGTTATTATTATTATTATTATTATTATTATTATTATTATTATTATTATTATTATTATTATTATTATTATTATTATTATTATTATTATTAGTATTACTATTATAGACGGAATATTCCCCGAAATTTCCTAACAAAAAAAATCCCCGAAAAAGTTTTTGGTGACTGACATACAATTTTACACATAGTACAAAGGTGTCACTAATAGCAAATAATCGAGTTCATAGTATTTTGCACATACCGTCAATAGTTGGTATAATTTTTTCTATTTTTTTTTTTTTTAATTTTTTTTATTTTGCCTTATTATATAGTTGTGTTAGACTTTTTGACTCTATTTGAAAAAATATCTTTGTTTAGGAGGGATACCTATAATCGTCTTTTCAAGTAGCAGTGGAGGGATATACGCGTCTTTTAATGTACTAGTTGAGGGGTACATGTGTAATTTCCTCACCAAACAGTAAAAGCAAAAGGCAAACAGTACTTGAACAGTACTTAATAAATGACCCTGCTTTTTCAATATATTTACAAAAATGCCATCAAATTAACAAAAATTCGTTTATCTGGCAGATTAACTTGTATTTTCTCTTTGTTTATGGCAAATCTAAGTGGGATAGTTCTAGGAATTTGCTCAAGGTTTTAGGGGTAATAACAATCAAATCTAAAAATAACAATCACAATAACCAAGAATAATAACAATAAAGAACAAGTAAAAAGTTTTGCATTGACATAGGTGTAAAGAAACGTTGGAGTATAATTTTATCAATTTTTCGTTAGATAATTGCTGACTTTTACAAGTCATCATTGTATAGGGAAATTAAAAACAATTAAGGTCATAAAGCCCAATCCCCAAACAATAAATTGGATCAAAATAGACTAACACATCAAATCAAGTAAGCACAAGATTGATCTTTAGCCCAAACGAGAGTACGAGACAAAACAATTGGAAACAAAAAACAGCATGGTATATTCTAGGAAATATCAATGCAATCATTGTATATCCTGTATGATACAATAATGTATGTTATTAACAATTTTAAACCAAAGCTCGTATTCACGTTTCCTCCAGTCACTCGCATACAGGTTTCTCCATCGGCCATCCCAGCAATGACTTCATTCATGGAATATTAACAGGTTACTTATTGATTCCAGTTTGCTTTGTATTTACTTCGACATATAATCCTGCAGCAAAGCCAGAACCCTAAAATCAGTTCAAGTAAAAGAATAAAAGCTTCAGAGAAATAGGAAAATAATTCTGCCCATACGAGTTTCTTTATCAAGCGCTCTGCTAATTATTTGCCAACTCTTCATCAAGGGAATACACAGTGTCTCAAACTGCTCAGCTTTTTTAATCCTTAATTGACTGTTGGAACTAAAATGTAAACCTTCTATTGTCCAAATTAAAACCTTAAGGACTTATAGTCTGCACAAGGTACCATATTTCCTGTACTACTGGGCTGTTAACACACTAAGGGGGCGTTTGGTATAGGGTAAAAAGGGAATCAATAGAGTAGATTCCCTTTACTGTTGTTTGTTATTCCCATTTTATTCATTTCCTTTACCCCCTCCTTACCCCAAAATTCCTCTACATTGATTCCCTACACCCCCATGGAATTACAATCACCTTTCCCAAAGCTATTACCACACCACCATACACCCGCTACCCCACCACCGTCACCCGCACTGGCACGTCCCCACCGTTGCTGCCTCACTAGCCAATCCTAACCACCTCAAAAAAATCACCAGACCAACGAAAACCACCAATAACCCACCATCACCCCCATGAAAATGCACCCCCTCACAAAATTTCACCACCTTCTCCACCCTCAAATACCCACTCCCAACCACTGGAAAACTTCCCTTATTCCCTAGAAAAACCACCCCCATCATCCCCAAAGATAACCACACCATCCATCGGGAACTCACCCAAACTCAAAAAACCACCTAACTTCTATGATATCCCACCCATAACCCATAATAAATCAGATTTAGGAGGGAAAAAAGTGTGAGAACTGATCGTCGGTGAGGTTGGGTGGTCAGGTGCACGGTTGAGCATCCAAGTGTGGTGGCGGCTAGAGCTAGTGTGGTTGTGGAGGTGGAGTTAGGGTTGAGAGGGAAGGAGTTTAGTAATTTCATGGAAGAGAAAGATGGGTTTCTTTTCTTTCTCTCTCCTCTTTAAACAAACATCGAAGTAAATCCAAGATTTTTAGTTTCCTTTCTTACTAATCTCTTTGTTGATTTCATAACCTTTCCCTTTGTTTTACCAAACACCCCCATAATGGTTCCAACTCTTATTCTTAGTCCTACAACACCTCATATACTCTTTGTCAATATCCTGATATATACAGAAAAGATACATAACTTATGTTGATCTAATAAGGACCTGGATAAATAATAATTAGAGCACCTGTTTAGGTATGTATTCTTATAGCTATATGTATTCACCCAAAATACTTGCAACAACTTGAAATATTAGGCTAAAAAATTATACTTCCTCCCAACGTTAGAAATTCTATATTATTCACACAAACTCCTTTAATTGTCTTTTATGATTTATATGGTAGGAAAAACATAGTCATTTGGCGTCTTGTTATATTCATCTCGATGTATACTTTTAAAATATTCATTTCATAACTCTACTAAAACTAGTATTACAAATAAAAAATATTATGATTATATAAAGTACATTGGCAAACATGAAAACCCCAACATTGCAATTAAAAAAGAACAAAGCAAGTATAACTTGAACCACTGGTAACTAAAGTGTTGACACGCACACAAGCTAATTGATGAAACAAGCAGAATATGACTCAAAGTCATTACACACTTCATACAAATAAAGGCAATTACTTCATTCGTAATTCATTATAAAATAAAGATCGAGTTCCATCACTTTTTGTTATCTAACACACTTGCTATTTTGTTAATAAATGAAAAAGAAACTGAATTGGCTAAACCCCAAACCCTCTAAACATGGAGATCTTTTCTTATACTACATCTTTATAACAATAACATCACTAATCATTTGATTTCCCAACCTATTTCTTATTTTTGACACCTGTAACATGGCAAGTCAACTTTAGATTTTAAGTAAATTCAAATATAGAAGTTGAAGGGTCATTGAAAGATGATTAAAATCTATATTAAAATGTCAATACAATCCTTAATCAGAAACAAGAATGTCAAGTAAAATATGTATCACAGTACATTCCTTCAGAACGGTCAAAGATAGCTGCAGCTAGGAAAGTAGTCAAGTACAGATGGTTTATAATCCCTCTATTTTATTCAAACCCAGGATCTCCCAAGTTCCTCGGAGGTGGGAACACGCTACTGCTAAACCGTCTTTAAAGAGGTATATCAAAGTTTGTTGAGTGACATTCAATACTCTAAAATCTTAGCACAAAGAGCAAGTAGACCTACTGAAACAAGATGGCTAAATAAACAAAGTAAGTTGAAAAGGGAGCCAAATACAATTTCAAACTATAGAGCATACAAGAAAGGTTATAAATGCTCTCTTATATACGAGTAACAAAAATCTAGGTCAGAAAATCTTGAGTTAGAAGTGTCCCAGGGAAGTGGACAGCAATGGGAGCAACTTCCCCGCATTACCATCCATGATCAAATCCTTGAACAAACACACTAGTCCATACACCTGGAGGCAAGTAAAGTCTGAGAATTTATTTCAAGGGGCGGATGAGGTGAGATTTAGCTACATCCCTTGAACTGCCAAAAACATTCTTTAACTGAAGCTGCTAATCTGGATTTAAGTTAAAACATGGAAGAATTTACAATCAGTTTTGAGGTAAATTGTGGCAGGTCTGTGTCTTCAATTTTTCAAAGCGCAAGGGTTTAGGACCATGGTTAAATGGGATAGGGCTCAATTCCAAATGTGGTAAAATCACGGATATGCCAAACATTACCCATGGTGAATCTGGTACAATTGAGTACGAAATAAATAAATTAATTAATAAAAATTTGTCAGTGATTTTTTATTGATATTTATTTGGATAATAAATTAAATATAATTCCAGTTGAATTTGTTACTTTTTATGTTCACTTTTAGTTGCAACACTTCAGAATTTACACTATTCATATTCTTACAATTTACCTGTATTTGTTTATATGTTGAGAACAATAGTAATGGGGAATCTTGTTAAATTTGTCTCGTTTTATATTTTCACAATATCTAATTTTCATAATTTTTACTTATCCATAATTAGAAATACGGTGGTTTAAAATTTTATAAAGTCAAAGTGTTGCAACTAGAAGTGAAAGGAAGATATATCTTATATGGTTGTGTTAAAGTAAGTGGGTTGCTTATGAAATAAAATTATTAAAGGCCCAACGTAAATTAAAGGCCCAAAGTAGCTTAGGGAGATCAAAGCTAAATCACCAATTAAAAAGCGCTAGCCGTCAAATTTCTTTAAAAAGGGTAGCCCAAGTTATGGCCACATAGAACAAGGAGAGAGGAGAGAGAAAAAGGCTTTAAAATAAATAAATTAGAAGCACATGAAAGTGGGTTTTCCGCTGCCATTCCCAAGCCTGGATAAAGGAGGAGGGTTTCGGTAGGCAAGTGACATCCCTTGGCATGAGCCACAATGATTGAGAGTAGTACTAGGATGGGTGACCTTCTGAGAAGTCCTCATGTTGGTTCATGTAACTGACCCCACTAATGGGATTAAGGCGTTCAAGAAGAAGAAGAAGCACATGAAAGAAGAGAGAAAAAAATTGGAATTTGTCGATTAGAGAACCAATCAAATGAAAGTTGCAAAGCTGCATAAACAACCGCATTTGGCTCAGCCACAAAGAAGAGTCGCCACCTTCGATCACGAGAGCTAGTGACCTAGGTTGTGTATGTTCCGCATTCCGATACGGAAACCAATTCACGTATGTCTTGTATCACCTTTTAGGACAGCAATTGAACAAAGTTAACACTTAACAGGTTCAGGCTCACATTCACAAAGTTTCCACTTTGGATTACAACAGCGAGCACATGAAACCTTTACTCAACATAAGTAGTAGGCAAGTCATCTTCTTTGAGATCAAGACTGAAAAAACTTTTATGGAATCGAAATGATAAGGATTAAATCCTTTGAAATATTGTTGAATAATGTATGGGAATGGCATACAACACCCTTGCTTGGCCACTACTAAGAGGCTAAAAGACAACCCAGCCTTTATCAGGAGCCTTGTGTTAGAGGAATAGAGAAATGGTAGGGTATGGTAATATAGGACACCATATTCAAAACACTAGGGTTAGTTAGCATCAGACTAGCAAGAAAGAGAAATCTTACACATGTTTTCATAAACCCACAATGACTGTAGATAAAAGCTGAAATTCAATCTATGTAAAATTTACAAGGCACATGCAGTTAAGGCTAAGGGTGGAGAGCCTCATAATGATGTGGGGGATAATTACAGCTTCCAGCAAATCATAGGACATAAAGATGGATCTTTCACTAAAGATACATTATATACTAAAACTCAGCAATATTTAAAAAAACAAAAAAAAAATAAATCAAGGAAACAAGGCTTCAAGAAACTCCATCACAGATGAAAAGGACTAGCTCTCCCAATGATGAAGAGTTCAGAGAAGGCTTGTTGGAAAAGATTAGAATGATTGAGTATCATAGTAGTTCAAGGTGCTTTTTAATACTTACTAAAGATAATATTAGGTACAGCAATTCAATCTTAATTCAATCTAAGTCCGACCTGATTTGAAGAAAAAAAACCTCCTATCCAAATCCGGGAAAGAGAAATCTGAATCCAAGTCCAATTAAAATAGTCCAAATTCGAATGAAGTCGGATTGGACTCAAATCTTACTTGAGGCCCGATGGATCTGACCCGAGTCTGAGTCTGACCCGCTATATATATTTGTAGGACTTTTACTGCAATTTTTTAGGGGGTATAAAAGAAGTAAAGAACCAAAACCCTTTTTTTTAATACTTCAACCACTTTCTTCTGCTTTGCTATATTGAACCATCTTCTCCTCTAACCTTTCTTTCTCCTCAAAGTACCTTTTCTCTAAAAAATACCCCATATTTATCCGTCTAATATTTCAATCTCATCTATTAATGTTTCTCCTCTCATATCAATGAACTTGGTTGTCATGTGTACCTATGTGTATTGGTTCAAATTCACAAATCTCTTTCTCAAAGTTTTCCTATCAATTTGTAGATCTAGATTTGTAACTTGTAATAAGAATCAAAATTGAGAAAAACATAAGTATGTACTTTTTGAATTAATATTGTTAGTTGATATTTCTAAATCTAAGTTTCATCATTTCTGTAATTGTTTGTTTATAATAATTAAGAATTTATATATATAATATAATACTATTGAAATTTCATTTGCTATTATACAATGTACTACTATTATTTTCAATAATTTCGATATGTATAAAATATAAAATGTAAAATTTTTCCTTTACAAGCGGATTCAGATCTGGGAGGTTGCAGAGGTTATCGGAGACAGAGTCAGAGTTTAGGTACTTAGAGTTTAACTCCGATTGTGTGGTGGGATTGAGCCGGATAATACATAGTCCAACCCATTACCTTTCCTATATGACAATAATCCTCCATTTCCTTTTCAAGTGATAAATATAAAGCTTATTTATGAATCTGAATTATGAAAATACAAATCAGGAGGAAAAGTCGAGAATATTGGGCTGGATACTTCTTAGGACTCCATAATTCAATAATGGTCTGAGCTCATAGGTAAGGGTTGCTTATTATTCCTACTATCCAACTCTAGTACGACATATGAATGGATAAGGAATAGAACTTTTGAAAGGGCTCTTGAATAATTCTATCCTACAAAAAGGAATCGCAATCAATAACCATCCCAATCCCCTCCCCCACAAAATAAACTAGAGAAAAGAAGAACTAAAAGTAGCTTTCAAGCATTTATATAAAATAAAAAGACTTAGTTGTAAAGTTTTATCCATTGAAATTCAACTTCAAAAAAAATATACCCCCATTACTGAATAGCAAAATGATTTTAAATTGATCGCAAACAACCTTGGGAAAGCCTAGCTGTGGAAAAGACCAAACCTCCCAATTTTAATTTTGGCTAGTGGTTACATATTCAATAATCGAGGCAAAAGAAAATTTAGGTAGTGATCAAAGCACAAAGATAGACTATAAGAGGAAGAAGGAGACTTAGCACAGAGAGGAGAGATTGCAAAAGGCAGCATAAACACAGGAACATGGAAGGGGAAAGAAATGCATAATAGAGTAAATTTT
Organism: Chenopodium album; assembly: GCF_948465745.1. NCBI lineage: Eukaryota > Viridiplantae > Streptophyta > Magnoliopsida > Caryophyllales > Amaranthaceae > Chenopodium > Chenopodium album. Next base: position 34,387,472 of record NC_137852.1, read on the forward strand.
GGTTTGCAAAGCCAAGCAGGGATCAATTATCTAGCCAAAAAAAATACTTCCTCTGTTTTTTTTAGTTGACACCGTTTGACTTTAACACTATTCACACAACCAGCTTTGACTCGCTTTTGTGGTTTATAGATCTTGTTTGAATCATTTCAACGATATTTTATTAACATCCACTTTTATAATTTTACAATGTTGATAATTAGAGATATTAATCTTTGCAAACATATGTTGGCAAGCGCAATAATAGAAAGGTGTCAACTAAAAAAACAGAGGAAGTATAAAGGATGAGAAAGGATGCATTCGAATAAAGAAGAGAAACAGGTACATCACATACATTGTTAAGCCTAAGCAACTACTTTCTGTTAAGATGGTGATAATCATTGATTGCCTTACATCCAATAAAATAGGATTAGAAAAGAGGCATTAAATAAGGAGGAAAAGCGCTAAATTTGCAGAGCCTAAGGAACCTCTCTTTGTTAAGATGAAGATCGCTTAGTCATCTATAAAATGTTCAAAAAAATTTAGCATATGTAGATAAAATGGAGGCTGAACAAACTAAAAGCTCCTTTAGGAATGCAGAAGTCTACGTGTGCATCTCCTTGAGGAGGATAGAGATAGCCAAAGAAGATAAAGAGAGAAGAGGAACTTTCTACAGCACAAAGGAAGGAAACCAGAGAGACATCAAGAGGAGAGGGGCATAAGCCAAGAAGTTGTGAAGGAGAGATTCAATGGAAACAGGGATGGAGAAAGAAAGATATCATGTAATCACATTCTAGAATTTATTTTGAATCCAGTTTTCCTACTCTAAGGGTGTGTTCTATTCTATTCACTTAATTATCTGAACTTATTAGACCTTATTAAAACTTTTAGATGTAATTTATACTTACGTAACCCTTATAACTTATTACACCTGAAATAAATGAAATAAGGTGAACAGAATAGACCCAAATTTTAGAACAACTAAGATTTCTCCGAGTGAAATAAATCTATGATTTTTCTGGCCATCTAGGTTGCACGGAAACGGGAAACGGAAACGAGGAATCGGGGAAACGAAAATTACTAATTTATGAGAAACGGGGAAACGAAAAAATTAAAATAAATAAAGATATTTACTTCATATCAGAATATAATACCAATTGATTAAAAACCAAACTATTTCTTTTTTCTAATTCAATGTCCCCACCTTCATTCATCTTCCTCTTCTTCTCAAGCAATAAGAATATATATGCGGAGTTGCAGACAATTCAAGATCATCACTTGCGAATAAAAACTAAAATTGTTCATCATAACAAGACAAAGTAGTTTAGGCTTTTCCTCTAACTCTTAATCTTCTACATACGGCCATACAAGAGTCACACAAATGTACGATGACGGTAATTTGTAAGATTACGATGACAGTAATTTGTAAGATTACGATGACGGTAACTTGTAAGATTATTTCCTTTCTTTCTCAAATTAAAACAAAAATAAACCCCAAATCACCAAGGTTTAATTGCTTTTTCAAAGGGGAAACGCTTTTATCTACCCCTGATTAAGTTTCCCCAAGGTTTCCAAACTTTATGGTGTGAGACGTTTTGCGAAGCCAGGAAACTTTCAAATGCGTTTCGAAACGTAAAACGTTTCCGAAACGTTTCGGAATTTTGACGTTTCCGTGCATCAGAGCTGGCCATTAATTTCTACTCACCACTATATTTGTGGGCATTTAACGATACTTTGATAGTTATTTATCTTGTTACGAAACTGCGATTCAAGTACCTTCTACAAATATATGCAACATAGTTCCAGCCAAGCCAATGACAAATACTACATACAACATTGTACTGGACAACCACTACTCTTAAAGACTTAACTTGGATAACAGCAACGAAATTCACGTCCCTAAATTACCAAATAGAATACATATAAAGTTTTAAATGCAATCCAGGTAATTAAAAATTAATCTCCATTCTCCAAAATAGCTAGTGATCTTCAACAGACCAAATCAAGCAGCGGGTTAACATTAATCAAATCACTATGTCGTATACAGTCTAGGTACCACATGTAACAGGGTAGTACAAACTGGCAATTCAGCATGAGAAAAAAAACTATAAGATCGTGAATGTAAAGAAATTGAGACAGCAATACATTTCACAAGTAAAATAACAACAATCAAATCACTAGTAAGAATTTTACCTGACTAAGAGGTGAACTCCCATTAGCTAAAACCTCCAGCTCACATCATATACTGTGATGTCCTGGCAGCCATACTAGCAACATGAGCTTGCATCTGAGCGGCTCGAACTTTCATAGAAGTAGCCCTGTGGAAAAACTGCTCTCTCGACAACAGCCTCACATTCTTCAAGTACTGATCAAAAGGTATAACTCCATCCTGAACCGCCTTATCCAAAGAATAAATGACATCCTCAATCGCCAAATCAGAGGCGCTAGCATCGATCATCTGCTTCGAAAGAGCATCACAAGGCTCGAATGCATCATCAACATCCACATTATTCCCCAATTTCGACATCTTCTCCTCATTTTCCCTCAACCACCCTTCCAATACATCTGCATTTGTCAACACCAATTGCAATTGCTGTTCCAACCCTTCCTTCTCATCCATCATCTCTTTCAACCCCTTATTGATCTGCTCCTCCCGCTGCCTCAAATTCGCTTGGGCACTAAATAAACCTTCCATTTCCGCCTCCCTCGTCTTCCTCAACCCCACAACATCTCCATGAACCATCTCCACAAGCTTATTAATGGCATTCCTCTTAAAAACCTCGTTCGGGTCATCAGTCCCCCCGCTAGGCCTCTGAGGCGAGGGGGGCATAATCCGCCCACTACCCACATACGGCGATGGCGGGAAAACCCTCGGTCCCGCCATCGACGGATGCCCAACAGACCCAGAACCCATAGACCCCGAATACCCAGAATTGGACAAAACCCCAGAATCCCCATGACTATGACTATGACTATGATTAGCAGTCGGATTACTCGAGCCGGAATCGGGTTTCCTCTGCGAATACAAAGGAGGGTCTCTCCCAAAATAATGACTCAAATCACGACACAAATCAACCAAATTGGAGCTAGGGTAGATCCACTTCTGCAAATACGGAATCGAAACCATCCCAGAAGGGGTAACATGAGGATGAGGGCGTTTGATGATCATATCACGAGTAGGATTGACAAAGACGCAAGGAGGATGACGAGGGTAGAGCTCCATAAGCCAGATAACAACAGGGATATTGTAAGTAACACCAGCATAAGACATGGGAATAGTGCCGTCAGCTTGAAGAAGGTTGACAGTGCGACCATCGTTGTGAGTGAAAATGGCGGTTTTGGGTTGGAGAGAAGGGTAGGCGTCGGTGAGAGAGACGAGGTGTTGGCGGATCAACCATTTGACGTCTTCGGAGTAAGGGAGGGAAGAAGGGCCGCGTTGTGAGAGGACGTTGCTCAGGAATTGAAGGGTTTGGGGGTTTGAAGCGCCGCCGTGAAGGGGTTGTGGAGGTGCCATTGATGGAGGAGAAGGAATTTGGGAGGAAATTCAACTCACCGACCAGATTATTATAATGGGTTGATTTTTACGAGTGGTACTTTGGTAGAATTTGTTTTTTTTTTTTTTTTGGTAGAATTTGTCAGGGGTGTTCCCGTCCAAAAAAAAAAAAAAGAATTTGACAAGGGTTGTTCAAAAATTTCCGACCCGAATAACCCGACCTGCTGACCCATTGACCCGGTGTAAAATATTTGGGTATTTTAGAAAAAGGAAAATTTGCACTTTGTTGTCCCAAGGTTTAAGTGAATTTCACTTTGGTGACCCGTGGTTGCAATATTTCCACTGTAGTGTCCTGTCATTAGATAATTGTCCAATATTACTCCCTCCGTTTTTAAATATTTGCTCCACTTTTCATTTACGGCCGTATTTAAATACTTGCTTCATTACCTTATTGAGAAAACTTTTATATATTTAATTAATTTCTCTCACCTAGTGGACCCAATATATATTCTCTCTCCTCCAATTCTCTCTACTACTTTTGCTTTTTAAAATTTTTTATTCTTCCACCAACCCCACTACCTCCATATTTTATTACTTTATCAAATTTCTCCTAAAACTTCGCGCATGGAGAAATGGAGCAAGTATTTAAAAACGGAGGGAGTAGCACCTAATAGTTAACGGTGTTAAATTCTCTGTTAATTTTTTTTTTTTGAAAAAAATTATTATTTTTTATTAAACTAAAGCAGCAAAAGCCACATATTAGCATAAAAACATAATCAGACCATGTCAAATTCTCCTCTTTCCTTTCTCTCTCTTCTCTTTCCTTTCATTGGGTTAATTAATATAAGTTACGACTGTTAATGTAACAGTCGTTGAAAATAAAGGAAACGGTCGCAAATAAATTGCGACCGTCAATCAGTCGTAATTTTGACTTTTCGCGACCAGAAGAATAACAACTACCATGTTACGACCGTTATCGGTCACAATTATTTTTAGCGACCGTTTTTGCTATTTAGAACGACCGTTAGAGACGGTCGCAATTTAGCTGAATTTTAGTAGTGACCCATCACTCCATGCCCAATCTACTATCTTCTTTACAAAAGTTTATGATGTTGCAATGTACAAAGCAGAGTATTAAATATACAAATTATGATCCTAGACAATATACAATCATATCCAATAAGCAAGCATGTTATTATGCATAAATAAAATAAACATCAACTAGTGACATTGATATTCATACCATAGACTACGTTATTACTTTAATTTTGCCAATAATATTGATCGCTTCAAAACTATAAAATTTGTTTACTGTACACATATAATTATAATTTTGAACTCACAAATTGAAGATCCCAGACAAATTCATGATATCAATAGTTAATAATTTAACAACTATTAGCTTCATTTGCACCGCAATTGCCAATTGCCTGTTTGCTTGGATTGAGTTTTACGATTGCGGCATTATCTTCACCGATGAATGAGACAAATTTTATTTGATTAAAGGAGATACTTAGTTTGTGATGAATTATGGAAATGGGTAGAAGTGTAGAATCCTAGAGGCGTAGAAGCTAGAAGGAAATTTGGAGAGACATGAGGGAAATGGGAATTGGGTTTTGGGGGAAAATTTAGAGACCCTAATATAATTAATTAATTAATTAATTAATTTTACAGATTTGTTTTTTTCTTTTCTTTTCTTTTCTTTTCTTTTTTTGTTAGCGGAAAATATAACATTGTTAACTATTAGGCACTAATATTGAATAATTATCTAATGACAGGACACTAAAGTGGAAATTGGTGGGGTTTGGTGAGTCCGACTCACCACGGATTAAACCCGAGCCAAGGATCCACTCGCAATAATTAAAATCACAAAAGCATAACAAATAAACACAAAGAGCGAAATAGGAAGTATACCTTTGGAGCGTGCTTCGCCCGACCGATTGGGCTCTTACTGGAAAGCTAGCCCCGAAACTACGATGGCCTCCGACGGAAATCCACCCACAAAACGAACTTTCAATTAAAGTCTTTCTTATTATTGCCTTTAAAGCAACAATATTCTCAACATATACTTTAGTAGACTCCCCGATGATGCCTTGCTTGGATTTCACTCCAAACGACTCACAATGATTTAGGATACCCTAATCACTTGTGATCATGGAAATTTCCCATAAATTTCCGCACATTATGCATGGATGCATATCCATGCTACCATTCTCAACACTAGTAGAATAAATAAAATGGCAAGCGGTTCAAACCCCACAATGGCAAGCGGTTTTGAACCGCTCGCTATTGGGGGGCTTGCCAATGTCCATTTAAATGGCAAGCGGTTCTGAACCGCTTACCATTTGAAGAGAAAGGGCAGCGGTTTTGGCGCCAAACCGCTGCCCATTAAGACTATAAAAAATAAAAATAAAAAAATTTGTTTTTTTTTTCACTGAAATTGGTAAACAAACAAAATATATATAAAAACAGTAATATTTTTATTAATTAATTGATGTAAGTAATACATTTTCATTAAAAAAAAATAATAAAATTAATACAAGTAATAAAATCAATACAAGTTCTGTAAAAAAAAAATAATAATAATACAAGTTGTCTGAAAAAAAAAATCAATACGAGACAGCTCTTGTTCCACCACCACCACCGTCCACGTGCACCACCACCGTCACCACCATCCACGCGCACCACGCACCACGCACCAGCACCACCACCACCCACCAGATCCCAGCCCTTTTCGCCCACCACGACCCCCACCAACACCAAATCGACCTGAAACAAACCAATTCAACCACACATCACCATTAAAATAAAAAAAACTTAAAAATAAATAAAAAAGAGAACAAACCATGAATTCCACCAAAACCTCGTAATTTGCTTGAAATTTGGGTTTTAAGGGTCAAATTCGACCATGAAAACTCTAGATCTAGAGTTTTTATGGTCGAATTTGACCTAAAAAACTCGAAATTCCACCAAATTAAAATCGAAACCAAAAAAAAAAAAAAAAAAAATTGAAACCCACAAATCGAAACCCACAAATCCGAACCCACAATTCAAAATTCGCTCGAAATATTACTCAAAATTCGCTCGAATTTTTTGGGGGTTTAGGTTCAATTTTTTTGGGGTTTTGGTTAGAAATTTAACTCGAATTTTCTGGATTTTTTTTTTGGGGTTTTGGTCGAGGAGAGTAAGAGTGAGAAAGAGATCAAGGAGAGTGATATTGAAGGGAGTGAGAAACTGAGAAATGGAGGGAGGGGAGAAATAATGGAGGGAGGAGTGAGAAAAGGGAGGAGCGAGAAAAAGATCGAGAGAGGAGAAGTGAGAAAGAGATCCACTGAGAAAAGAGGGGAGGAGAGAGAACAGGTGAGGGGTGAGCTGAGAGTGGGTTATAAAATGGGTAGGTTTTTTTTTTAAAAAAAAGGCAAGCGGTTTATGGTATGAACCGCTTGCCATTTGGGGATTTTGCAAGCGGCTCACACAAAACCGCTTGCCATTTACAATTTGGCAAGCGGTTCACCCAAAACCGCTTGCCATTTACAATTTTGGAAGCGGAATTTCAAAACCGCTTGCCATTTGGGGCTTCCCATTTACTATTTTCTACTAGTGCAAGCCACGACGCTTCTTGCCTCGTGCTTACAAATGACTTCCTTGTTAAGGATCTAATCCTTGTTAAGGTTTGTGTTTGCAACACCAAAATTTAAATATATTTGTTTCCATGCATCAAGAACTCATCCTCTAGCTCATCCAAGTGCTTTAGATGTTCTTGACTATAATCTAATGATCTAATATTTAGATTAATGTTGATTGGCATTACATACGTACTTCACATGCTCTAAGCAAGTAAGTCTTATGACGATTCCATATCGTAGTGTACATGATGGTTTTAATTCTAGAATTGTTTAGGGTAATTTTACCCCTCCACGTGGTCCAATCAGAGGGTGACACGTGTCAGCCCGGGGATGGTCCAAAGTGGACCTATCCCTGTGTGACACGTGTCATTCCGGATATTTGGGGAAGATGTCGGCCTTCAGGCCCAAATCCCGAGAAATCCGTAATACGGCGCAGCCTATCTCTGATTAGGGTTCTGTCACCTAATCAGGGGCACAAATCCCAATGACCCTATAAATAGGGAGATTCCCCTCTTTTGGAGGGCACGTTCTTCCATTTTACTACAAACTGTCCCTTTGATAGAGACAATTGAGCTAGAAAACCTAACAGATCCCCACCTAAATTTCCGCACCTTTTTCTCTCCTTCAAGTTACTAACTTGAGCGTTGGAGGCGGAGCACCACCCAAACGGTGTCTCCGTTGATTTTGCAGGTACAGAAGCCCTCCGGACCAGTCTTCGAGTTGTAACTCTCCCAAGGGACAAAAACACCCAAAACATTTGGCGCCGTCTGTGGGGAGAGTACCTCAAGATGGTTCAAAGTTCTGTACCGATTCTTAATTCTACCTCTCTACGTCCGGGCACTCAGACGGGTACCCCGGACGGCATGCAACCGGTTATTCAGCCGGTAGGGTTTGAAATCCCTCAGCCTCAGCCAGAGGTATTCACTGAGGAGGAGGAAGAAGATGAAGATGATGATGTGGAGACCTACACATCTAAGGATGGCTCTCTCATCTCTAAATCCATTCGTTCCAGAGATCAACTGGAGCGAAATGAAGACCAGGCGGGCCCAAGCAGGCGCCCATCTGGAAGGCCAGAAGGGGAAACCCAGAAGGCCAAAGGTCAAGCCCTAGTCACCCGAGATGAACTCATGAAATTCATGAACTCTTTCAAAGGTGAAATCAAGGCCATGATCAACCAAAACAAGGCAGGCTTTAGCAAGAGTCAGCCGGCTAAAAAGACTCCCAATGATGGGAAGAAGAAGAAGCCGGTCAAGGACAGGCAGCCAACTCCTCACCCAAAGGAGAAGGCAGCCGCAAAACTTGACTGGTCCAAGATTCTGATGCCCCGGCGACCCCAGCCGGAGGCCAAAAAAGCCTCTACCTTCGATGCAAGAGAAGTAATCAATCGAAGGAGGCAGCAGCAGTCTCAGTCAGCTTCCACCTCAAGCTTTCCAGACAGCTTCAAGCAAGCATCTGCAAGGAACTATATGTCCTTGCATGAGAGTCGGACAGGCGATAAATCCGTCAACACCGAACCTCAGCTGATGATAGGGTCTATTCCATACACACCTCAGGCGCAGTATGGACAATATGGCCTCCAATTCATGCAGCCACCTCCATTTGGAGGTCAGGCGGCATATAGTCCTGCCCAGCCTCTGGACTGGCAGCTTCGGCTAATGAGGCTAGGCGAACAACTGTCTGCCTTTGCAGCCAATAAAACCGAGGCGGCTCAGCCGGCCAAGGTTAAGAATGTACTGGTGGGCACCTATGATGGTACCACCAACCCAGAAGACCACCTGATGGCATATACCAACCTCATGTGCTTACAAGGTTGGGACGATGCCACCTGGTGTTGTTGTTTCCCGGCTACACTGAAGGGCATTGCCCAGTAGTGGTTTGGCAACTTGCCAGCCGGTTCTATTGACAGCTTCAAGAGGCTAGCCTTCTTGTTTGCTACCAACTTCTCTATGAACATTCCTGCCAAGAAGACGAGCCTTGATTTGAGCACCGTCAGGCAGGGTGAGAGAGAAGGGCTACGCTCATATGTCAGGCGGTTCAACCTGGTCAGAATACAGATCCAGGGGCTGTCTGACGAGGTAGCTTTCACAGACTTTTTCAAGGGTCTGAAAGACGGGTCGACCTTTAAGTTCGACCTTGTCCGAAAAGGGGCATTTACGCTACAGGCGGCCCTGAGGGAGGCGGAGAGCTACATTCAGGCTACCGACCTCTGCTCGCCTGGTAGCCAGTCAGACTCCAAGAAGTCTGACAAACAAAAAGAAAGCCGGTCAGCTCAGCCGGGTAACAAAAAAGAAGAGAGCAAGAAGAGAAAAGAAGTCTGGGCGGTTAGTGATTCTGACCAGTCGTCCCAGAAGAAAAAGAAAGAGTTTAAACCGTACGTCCCCAAGTACGAGTTTAACAAATATTGCAACTCCATCCTCATGGAGGTGAAGGATCGGCTGTCTATTGAGAAGCCGAATCCAATGAAGAGTTCCGTCCAGTCGCGGAACAAAAATAAATTTTGCCAGTTCCATGAGGAGGTTGGCCATGACACCAACGACTGCTTCAGTCTACAGCGGACGTTGCACCGTCTGGCTGACAAGGGGCTTCTAAAGTCCTACATCTCTAAGTCCCCTGCAGGGGCAAAGAAGAAGAATAAGGGTCAGTCCTCCAAGGCTGGCCCCCAGCCTGCTAGTATCTGGGAAACCGACAAGGATCCGGTCTACACCATAGCAGGCGGATTTTCATGTGGTGGCCCTACCATCCGGGGCACCAAGAGCCATCTTCGAAAGATGGATAAGGATGATGATGAGCAGGCGTCTGCCTCCTCCACCTTCCCAGACGTCCTCATAACTAAGAAGGATAGGGGCAGCGTCCGCCGTTCGCATGACGATCCGGTCGTCATTGAATGTAAGGTTGCCAACCAGCTGGTTGGATGGATCCTTATTGACACCGACAGCTCGTCGGATATTATCAGCCTCCGGTGCTTGCAGAAGCTGAAATACAATGTCAGCAGCATGCATCCGGTCACCCACCCCTTGGTTGGTTTTGGGGGTGGGATGGTCTACCCAGCCGGCAGAGTTGACTTGCCCATCCGGCTGGAAGAAAAAAGCCAGGGTCGGCATATTGTCGTCAGGTTCCTGGTCGTTGAGGAGTTGACCGCCTACAATATCATCCTTGGTAGGCCAACCCTCAACGAAGCTAAGGCGGTGATCATCCTGTCTCTCATGCTCATCAAGTATGAGCGGGATGACGGCTCTGTTGGTTCCCTGAACGGGGATCAGAAGACGGCAAGGGAGTGCTATCTCTCAGCCGTGAAAGATACTGTGGCCTCAGACGGCCAAGAGAAGGAACCAATAGACCTTGACGATTTCAAGGATGCCAACCCTACCCCACCAGCCGTTGGTAAGAAAAGAAAAGCGCCTCTGCTGGTGGAGGTGAAGAAAGAGAAGAAATAGCAATCACTGACCGGTGAACGATCAGACGAGCTCCGTCCCCAACCGGCTGGAGAAAACATTGATCTCGTTCTGGACGACAGCCGTCCAGAGCGTACGGTGAAGGTTGGGACGGTTGCTTATGCTACTCTGGGTGCAAGCTTGCACCTTCTGATGAAAGAATTCAAAGACATTTTTGCCTTTGAAGTGGAAGAGATGCCAGGCGTCAGCCCGGATCTCGCTGTCCACAAACTCGCCGTGGATCCCAAAAAGAAGCCCATCCGACAGAAGAAAAGAAACCATGGCGAGGAAAGAAGTCAGGCGGCAGCTGCCGAAGTCAAAAAGCTGCTAGACGCCAGGTTCATTCGGTCTGTAATTTCCCCGACTGGGTGGCCAATGTAGTCCTTGTCAAGAAACCGAATGGGACCTGGCGCATGTGTGTTGACTACACAGACCTCAACAAGGCGTGTCCAAAGGACAGTTTCCCGCTTCCAAAGATCGACAGTCTGGTCGACTTTACAGCCGGTCACGCCTTGATGAGCTTTATGGATGCCTATTCCGGCTTCCATCAGATACCCCTCTGGAAGAAAGATCAAGAGAAGACGCCCTTCGTCACTGATTTGGGGTTATTCTGTTATACTGTGATGCCGTTTGGCTTGAAGAATGCGCCTGCCACTTTCCAACGGATGATTAATACGGTCTTCATTAATCAAATTGGGAGGAATGTGGAGGCGTACATAGATGACATGATAGTCAAATCCAAGCAACAGGCGGATCACCTTGCTGATCTCCGAGAAACATTCACCACCCTCAGGCGGCATAAGGTCATGTTAAACCCCAAGAAATGCGTCTTTGGTGTTGAGTCTGGGAAGTTTCTCGGATTCCTGATTGATCAAAGGGTGATAGAGGCTAACCCCAAAAAGATACAGGCGGTAATTGACATGAAGTCACCCCGTTCTGTCAAGGAAGTTCAGAGACTAACTGGTTGCCTGGCCGCCTTGGGAAGGTTCCTCAGCCGGTCAGGTGACAAATGCCTTTACTTCTTCCAAGCAATCAGGAAGAAGACCAGGTTTGAATGGGGAGACGATGCTGAGACGGCATTCCAAAAGCTGAAAGAGCACTTGCACTCTCTGCCTAGGCTGGTCAGCCCTCTACCTAGGGAGACGCTGTATATGTATTTAGCCGTTTCAGATCATGCTCTCAGTGCCGTTCTCCTTGCTGAGCGAGACGGCGTTCAACTCCCGGTTTACTTCATTAGCCATGTTCTTAAAAATGCTGAACTCCGGTACCCCGTGGTTGAAAAATTTGGTCTTGCTTTGTACATGGCATTCAAAAAGTTGAAGCCTTACTTTCTGGCTCATCCGGTGGTGATTTACACCGACCAGCCACTCAAGCGGCCAATGTCTACCTTGGAGTCATCCGGCAGAATGTTAAAATGGGCTATTGAAATGCAAAGTCTTGAAATCACCTACGAACCGAGAAAGGCGGTGAAAGGTCAGGCGTTTGCCGACTTCATTGTGGAAATGACTGTCCGGTGGCTCCGGATAACATCAATCAGGTTTGGAAAGTGTATGTGGACGGGAGTTCAACAAAAACCGGCTGTGCTGTAGGCGTAATTTGTGAGTCTCCTGAGGGGGACAGATATGAGTATGCACTGCGGTTCAAGTTTCAGGCCTCAAACAATGAGGCGGAATATGAAGTCCTGCTAGCCGGAATCCGCATGTGTAAGGCGGCAGGGGCAATAAAAATTGACACCTACTCTGATTCACAGTTGGTCGTTAGCCAATATAAGGGCACATTTGAAGCAACTCACCCGGCTATGATCAAATACCTTCAGGCGGTCAAAGAGGAGGCTGGGTCACTTGAGGAATTTCACCTGAATCAAGTACCTAGGTCTGATAACAACCAGGCGGATGCTTTGTCAAAACTAGCATCCTCCGCCTGCCATGATACGCCTCGGTCAGTCTTTTGGGAAGTACTTGAAAAAAGAAGCATCTATGAAGATCCCATTGGAGTCTTAGACCGAAGCTCTACCTGGATGGATGGCATCTGGGCCTATCTCTCAGACGGGACACTTCCTGATTCGCCACAGGAGGCAGCCGTTCTGAAAAAGCGAGCTTCAAATTTCGAGTTAAGAAATGGAGAGCTCTTCAAGGCGGGGTTTCTTAAGCCTCTTTTGAAGTGTGTAACCCCAGAGAAGGGGAAGGAAGTTCTCGAAGATTTGCACTCAGGGTTCTGCGCCTCCCATATAGGCGGCAGATCTCTAGCCGTCAGAGCTAGACGACATTATTTTTGGCCCACTTTAGAGGCAGACGCCAAGGATTTGGTGAGAAAATGTGACAAGTGCCAGAAATTTGGCAAACTTATTCACCATCCGGCTACTGATCTGACAGCCATCCACAGCCCAATCCCGTTTGCAAAATGGGGCATGGACATCTTGGGTCCTTACACGCCTGCTCCAGGCGGAAAGCGCTACATCTTGGTGGCTGTGGATTATTTTACCAAGTGGGTAGAGGCTGAGGCGGTAAAAAATAGCAAGACCTCAGACGTGATCTCCTTCATCTGGAAGAATATCATCACCCGGTATGGGGTTCCTATGTCTATGGTGTTTGATAATGGGCCTCAGTTTGAGACGCCTCAGCTCAAGACTTGGTTGGGAGATCAGGGGATCTCAAGTTATTTTGCATCAGTTGGCCGGCCCCAAGCAAACGGTCAAGTTGAAGCCTTCAACAAATTAATCTCAAACGGTATAAAGAAGAAAATTGAAAGAGCCGGTGGCTTATGGGCTGAAGAATTAATTCATGTCCTATGGGCCATCCGGACAACTGCAAAGGGGGCAATCGGTGAAACCCCATTTCTCATGGTTTACGGTGCTAAAGCCGTCTTGCCCATTGAGCACTATGAGCCGACTCTCCGAGTCATGCTATATGATGAAGAGGCAAACTGGGAGGCAATGCGCCTAGCATTGGACTCACTTCCAGAACGCAGGGGCAATGCCGCCTTGCGTCATGAGATTTACCGTCTGAGAATGACAAGAGCCTACAACAAGAGAGTACACATGCGTCCCTTGAAAGTGGACGACCTAGTGTTACGGAAAATGGAGGCAACCGGTAGGGCCAATGAGTGTGGAAAGCTAACTCCTAATTGGGAAGGTGTAGACACCCATTTGTGTCTCCCCAAAACCAAACCCAGTGATGAATACCTTTCACGTCGAAACATAATCGAATGAGGTAAAAGTGTGAAAAGTCAAGTGTTGCGGTTAGTTTTTATTAAAATCCTTCTTTCTGTTTTCGAAAACCATTTCTATTTTATGAAAACGTCCAATTCAGTTTATTTTGGCCCATGATAAGGGTCCAATAATGGTGTATTTGGATGGGGCTCGAAAAGAGCTTTCCAACGATATATTATAAGCCCAATTCCGATGAATAATGAAGAAGTTATGGCCAAAATACTAAACTGGGCCCAAACCGGATTTTACCTACGACCCAATGATCATGAGGAGGGTCCAAAGGTTTAATCCTATTCCTCAACTAATTAGGATTAATTAGAATCTTCTTTAAGTTTCTAAAATATCTTAATTATCCTTTTTTGAAAAGATAAGATCATGGAATTTGATTTGAATATAAACTTTCCTTTTTTAAAACTTTCCTAATTCTATTCGAATTTAAACATGTTCAAAGATAGTCAGATATTATTTTCGTGCCTCATATTTTTTATCCAAATTTTATATGGTTGGATAGATCTTGAAATTATCTTTCCAATGATATATTATAATAATAAATCCGAGCTATGACGAAAAAGATATGAAAGATATACGAAACTCTATCCAAAACTGACACCGTCCTACTATTTCGTCCATATCTTTTTATCTACAAAAGATTTTAATCTGATTCTAATTGAATTAGAAAGTAGATTTCAAGAGCTTTCCAACGACATATTATATGACTTATTTGGACTTCTAGATCAAAAGATATGATTGAAACAAAATCCGCAAAAAACTGTCTTGTCGCGAAACGACAGGCTTGTCGCCTCGCGACAGACTCTGTCGCCTGGCGACAAGATAAATCTTTGGCGACAAGGTCGGTTTGATTAGAGACAGAGTGGAGTTTTATTCCTTATCAAATTCTATGATTAGAGACTGTTTTTCTTATAAATAGGGTACGAACCTCTGCTTTTATTCATTCTCTCAATCAACTTTCATCAATTCTCATCAATTCTCATCAACTCTCCTCATTAATTCTCTCTTTTCTCTCTTAAGCAATATAGCTTAATTCTTATTTTCTCTCTCTTTCTAAACTACCTTTTTATCATACAATATTCCGCATACATAAGACTTAGAGTCTCTTAGCCAAGTTCGAAGTTGCCTTCGCCCTAGACGTGAAAGGTTTAATATTTTCTGAGGGTTTGGTCCAAAACTAGTCAAAACTTTGTTTAATTTGATTTTAATTTAATTATTTAATTGTTCTTTATTATTTTCATTGAAGTTTACTAACTTGTATATTTTGTTATTAGAAAGAGGTACGAGGCTTCAAAGTAAGTAGATTAGCTTACTCCCTATTTCTTTCACAATGTAGATTGCATGATTATTATTGTTTATAATTCCTAGTATCATGTTAGGATGCTTTTAATGCTTCCTAGTATCATGTTAGGATGTTTTTTATGCTTTCTAGTATCATGTTTAGGGTGCTTTTATCCTTTCTAATATCATGTTAGTACCATGTTAGGTTTAAAGCTTTGATCTTTATTGCTTAGTGACATGCTAGGATTTGTTATTAATCTTGTTAGTATCATGCCTAGGATCTTGCTATTATTATCAAGCTTTATTATGCCTTATCATTCTATTATCATTATTTATTATTATTTAATATTGTTAATTATTATGTTGCTTGATATATATTTTTGTTATTGCTTGATCACACCTTTTATGATTGTTAAAGGGAATTTGTACTTGAAATCACGCTTAATAAGATAATTATTAATTTGGTTTAGGCTAATGTGATTTTAATTCAAGTGATCGCCAATAATAGTCTTATTTGTGCATTAATTTCAACCAACATAGATAAACAGGGTAGGATTAATATAATGTTTGTATGTTATTCGAAAAGCGCACATGAATACGAGCAGAACAAAGTAGAGGCCTATTTTATAGGGCGGGTCATTTCTTTTGTAGATTGGATTCGTACCCTCATCCCCGGACCCTATTTGGTTCAAGACCTTATGGAGTAGTTGATGGTCCTTTGGATTGTCTTTTGGGTTTACAAGTTCCTAAAACTTGTTGGCGACTCTTTTTGCTCTTTGTCTTTCCCTTTGGAACGCCACCGTACTTTAGTGTATGATCACAGTGGGGTTCAAGTTTGGGGTTATCATAATGCTTGAAATATTCCCTACAGAAGGCCCCTACCGGATTTATGAAGAAGTAAGAGACGACACCTACCGCCTGGAAACTCCAGACGGCAGGCGCCTGCCTAGAACTTGGAACGTAGATAATTTGAAAAAATACTACGTCTGAGATTTTGTAATAATTTTTGTAAACAAGAATTGTACATTAATGAGAAATGGCTTTTTGTTTTCACTTTTGAAGTTTTTTATACCCCGTCTGAAACACAGACGGGTCGCATATTTGTTTTTCTAAGTTTGATACTTGGAAATTGAATTGACGTCTGATTGACGAAGAGGCCAATGGCCAGATAATTAAGCTAAGCAAAAAAACGCTTAGTGGCTACATAGCCGGTCTCAAACAAGACCAAAGGCTAATGGCCAGACGGCTGATTTTCCCATAAAATCGCCTGTCCCTACATGGACTAAGGCGTCCGGCGATACCCCTCCGGGTGCAATTGTCGCAGAGAGAAGCCAACTTGCTTACTCTACGTACCAATGCAGGCGGCCACGATTGGACGGCTGAATCAGCCATTCATAGTCGTCTGCCTGAACAACTTAAGGAATGACCAAGGTTAGAGAACCAGATGTCCATGAACATCAGTCGGCTACCGACTGCATTCCTTACTTAGCGTTTTTCGCATTAAAATTGTATACATCCTCGTTTGGGGCAAAAGAGTTGTACAATGGCTAAATGAACTTCACTTAGACGGACATTACCGTCTAGGTAGAAGTAGAAACGCCTGTAAATGTACGGCTGTGCACTTGGTTTGGGGCAATCACTATTGTGATTGATTGACTTATAAACGTATCATGCTCTTTGCAGCATCAGACGTTCCCAAGTCAATCAACCAACTCCACTTGAAACCAAGCACACAGCCGTCCAGGGGCAAGGACAGCCACATACTTTTGATAAGTTAGGCAAAAAATTGAAAAATTGAAGCCGCATGCTTTTGATAAGTTGGGCAAAAAATTTAAAATTGAAGTGCAAACACAAGCGCAGAAAAATATCAAAACCGACTCAGTCGGTGCATTCATTAAATTTCCACCCAGCCAAACGGCTGTGGTGGATCAATTGTTATCCGGACCCCGTCCGGGAAAGTGAAATTGTTTAATAAAAACACGGCTCCTCAGCCGGTAAAGATACACATATACTCGGCACGCAGGCCGGAAAAGCCAAGTGAATGGCATACTGCCGCAAAAAAAATAAAAAAAAAAGCAAAGACTTGGCTCACAGCCGCTGAAGTCACTGCCCTGCAGACGGCCCCTCCTGGTCCTTCTCGCCTTCTTCAATGACCTCAACCTCTGGAGCTTCAGCTTCAGCTTCAGGCTCAGGTTGTTCCGTCTCAGCCCAGACGAGAAAGGATTCAGGCTCCGGCTCACCCTTTTCCCGCAAGTAGACGACTTCTTCCGCATACTTGTGAGCCAGAGCCCAGACGCCGTACTCCTTTCCAGGGTACAAGGCTTCCCAGGAGATCCTCATCATGGCGTCGTTGTCGGCGGCCATCTCAGTAACCAGACGGTTTTGATCCGCCTCGAGGGTTGCTCGGAAGTTATCCTGAGCTTTGGCCGCCTCCTCCTCCATTTTAGCCACTTTGCTCTTCGGATCAGCATTTTCTGAAGAGGCGCTTTGGAGCGCTTGGAGGCTCTCCTGGCCTTTTTGAGGTCCTCCATAAGTTTAGGGAGGTCAGCCTCCGCCTGCTTCTGGGCCGCCTCTGCAGCCTCAGCCTTCTGGTTGGCCGCCTGCAGCTGCGACTCCAGCTCTGAGATCCTGGCCGCCTGCGTCATTTGGGTTGCTTTAGTTTTAAGTTCATTAACTATAGACGTGTGTAAAGCAACGTCATTGACATTTGTGGCGGACTGATTGGCCCGTCTTACCTCATCCCGTTTGCGGGTGTAAGGACGCTTGAGCCCATCTACCCGCAGCATGGCCTGCAAAAATAAACAAGGTCAGGAATACAGGCGGGGAAAGGGGCAGGATCAGTTATTAAAAAAAGGGAAAAGAGAAAAATGGCTAAGTAAGCTACCTCAGCCAAAAGGGTCAAGATACGTTCAAGATTGAACGTCTCAATCCCCGGGATAGCATCCTTATCCCGTTTGCCCACAGCCTCCAGCATTGCCCTCGCATGCTGTTGGACGTCTGGCCGGCGAGGCGATCGATCTGCACCACAATCAGCATCAGATTGAGTTACTAAAGCAGCGCCTATCTGGTTTCGACCGTCTGAGGATGAAGTTTGCTGGGAGTGTGATTTCACTCGCAACGGCCATCCCAGTTCAGGCGGGGATTCAAAAGGATTCTTACCTGCAGAGCCGGCGTGGCGAGAGCCGCTGACAGCCGTTGATTGCCCCCCGGTTGCAGGAAGACGGACCAAATCTAGGCCAAAGAGGCCTGATACTTGCTCGTTTCTCTCCCCAACCCTCATTTGCCTCCCAGACGGGGCAACAAGGGTGGCCGAGGAGGCGGCCTTTTTTGAGGACTTGCTAGATTTAGAGACGGGGGTCTCCTCCCTAGCCCGTTTGAGACTCTTCTCAAACGTCTTGTCCACTATGCCTCCCTGAAAAAATAACAACTTAATGTCAGCAGACGAAGAAAGGAAACTTTGAAAGTAAACTCATAAAAGGGTCAGGCGGTTACCTTGGCCCTGAGCTCTCACGCCTAGGATTCCGCCAAGTCTCGGTGGATCTGTGCTGAGGACCGCTTGGGGGTCTTCTCTTCTGGCAACATGTTTAATGCGTCTTCTGCAAGTTCAGACGGGAAAACAGTTAGAACATTATCAAGAAATATATTTCCGATACAAAAGTACTACAGACGGAAGTAAGTCAGGCGCATACGTCTATCAAACATGTGCCCTAGCCCGCAGGCGGCTAGGAAGCACTCGTCCCTGAACCAGGCGCTCTCGGGGATCCAATTTTTTGGAACCTTTATTGTTTCCCCGGTTGACAGGGTTGCGTCTGTGAGGCCGAAGAGATCAGCCTCAATTATTTTGTCGTAATCCTCATCCGGGATTCGAGGAAGACAACACTTCCGACCCATAAGGTCGGGCTTTTTATTGTACTGACGGAGTTCGTAATTCTCCCGCTTGGTGGGAGCCGTGCACAGGTAGAACCTGTGTTTCCAGCCGTCAAACTTGGATACCTTGTCCAAGGTCATCATATATACTGGGGGAACGTGGTCAGAGTATACCACGCTCTGTACCCGCCTGGGTTGCGACTAAGATAGTGCATTTTGGCAAATGCTTCCCAGCCGGGGTGAACCCCTTGAAATTCGCAGGCGGCAACATACCCCAATATGTTTGCCCAAGAATTGGGGGTAAGTTGCCAGACTCCGAGGCCATAGCCTCTCAAAATTGCCTTCACCGCCTGATGAAGGGGGAAACGAAGGCCCGCCTTGAACGTCGCTTCGTAACAGCCAAAGTAGCCGTTTGCGTTGCGTTCAGTGCTTTCCCAAGAAATGGTGCCATCTGGGGGATGCACCCTTATTTTCCACCCGTCTCCCATGGGGTGTGCCTTCAAAAATTTGTCAAGACCTTTTTCCATAAGGTCAATGTCTTTTGAGGAGACGTGGATCTTGTAGGGATCATCTTTCTCCTTCCACGTCTTCCTCTCTTCTTCCTCACTATCTTCAAACGGAGGAAGATCGTCGCTGCTCTCTGAGGAAGAGACGTCGAGACCACTTCCCGTCTCCTCCCCAGATTAAGAGATGGAAGCTGAGGCGGCCTCCTCACCGCCTTGGTTGTGGACCTCCTCCACGATTTGGTCGCATTCCTCTAAAAAGGAATCTGGAGGAGTTGGGGGGCCACGCGGAGGAGATCTCTCTAGAGCCGTCTGGTGTCTAGAGCCAGACGTCTCCCTTTCAGGCGTATGGCCGCCTGAGGCATCACTTCTGTAATCTGGATCTTGTGCCGTCTGCATTGTCCGAGCCATTGTGTCCTGCACAGACGCGCAAATGGTCGGAATCCAAGCATGAGGGTGGTCCCAACACCCTGAGACGGCACTACCAGTCCTAGACTCAGCCGTCCCTGGTGAACGGCTGGACTCTACCCTAGGTTGTGCCGTGTGTGTTGGTGATGAATCCATTTATTGCAAGGAATATATACAAACGGAAAAATGAAAAAATAGCTGAAAGAATCAGAGACGGTACCTTTAGATTTGATATCTGAAGGTAAACGGGTCCGCCTGTGTTGACGCGGCTAAGTTTCTTCGAAAATTACGCCTGACTCAGACGGATGACTTCTGTTCTCTCTTTCAAGAATCTTTCTAAGTTTACTCTGAAATTTTTGTGAAGCGTAAACGAAAATGTGAGGGTAAACGGCTATATAAAGAGGGTAAATGAAGGGGTATTCCCGTAATTTACCCAGAAGTTGAAAAGTTAAAATTAGGCGGTAAAATTACCACCACTCAGAGAGTGACGCGTGTCACAGATGCCACGTGGCGTGCCACGTCACACCTGTGAGGGGCAAATGTTTAGGGTAATTTTACCCCTCCGCGTGGTCCAATCAGAGGGTGACACGTGTCAGCTCGGGGATGGTCCAAAGTGGACCTATCCCTGTGTGACACGTGTCATTCCGGATATTTGGGGAAGATATCGGCCTTCAGGCCCAAATCCCGAGAAAGCCGTAATACGGCGCAGCCCATCTCTGATTAGGGTTTTGTCACCTAATCAGGGGCACAAATCCCAATGACCCTATAAATAGGGAGATTCCCCTCTTTTGGAGGGCACGTTCTTCCATTTTACTACAAACTGTCCCTTTGATAGAGACAACTGAGCTAGAAAACCTAGCAGATCCCCACCTAAATTTTCGCACCTTTTTCTCTCCTTCAAGTTACTAACTTAAGCGTTGGAGGCGGAGCACCACCCAAACGGTGTCTCCGTTGATTTTGCAGGTACAGAAGCCCTCCGGACCAGTCTTCGAGTTGTAACTCTCCCAAGGGACAAAAACACCCAAAACAAGAATGATTCTCAATTTTATTCCATACATGTGACAATTAGTTCATTCAGTTACACCGAGTCTTGCCAAATTGTTCGCTATGCGATATGGTTGAAAGTCTCTTACTAGAGTCTTTTTTGTTTGACTTAGTACTTAGCCTAGCTTATACTTAGTTCAAACATTTACTTAGCTTTATACATATGGGTCGAAAGCCTATTAAAGTCATTCAAGTTTAACATGGTAAATTTCTTTACTCATTTAAACATTTAATTAAGTCTATACCATAGAACTTAATTCTCAATATGTGCTAAGTATCACCTTTAGCTTGGTCCATTGTCGAAATTACTTTCAAATCTAAGCTTTTAGCATTTGACAATTATTTCACAATAGAGTTCGTAAACTTCTCGTTGGACCTTTACTTTTGCTCCCACTAAACTTCGTATTCATCGTAATTTCTATGTTTATCCATAATTCAACCCTCTTATTAACTTTATGAGGAAAGACGTTCCAATTCCTATATGCAATCCTTCCTTTAATCCCATGACGGATTACTTGAGCTTGCATTCAAATCTAGCATTATTTAGATTTTCAAAACCCTTAGACTATTTTATAGTCACTTCCAAAATCCTATTTCAGGAAGGCGGTTTTTGTATCTATTTTGCCATATTTCATATGTGCAATTTTGCTAGATCAATCACGAAAAGACTTAAGGATTCTGATTAGTGAATAGGTCTTTCTTAAAATCAACTCCGTGAATTTATTTGTATCCTTTTTAACCAATCTAGCTATGTATGCATATACATTTCCACATTTGTTAGTTTTCTCCTTGAAAACTTATTTGCAATCGATGGGTCTTTTGCCCTTCATGCAAATTATTCAAGTTTCAAACATAGAGTCTATTTCGGATTTTCATGGCCTTTAACCATTATTCGTAATTTGGATTTGTCGTAACTATCTTACATGACATTATTCCTTTACCATCTAATAGTAAATAGATGCTTGTAAGTCTTAGGTGTATTTCTAATTTAATAGAATTTTGTAGGATTCAGTACAAGCCTTTGGTGAATTCTATACCTATACGGGGTAATTACATCAAACACTGAGTTTTAAGGCGCTTTCAAAGCCCTTTTATTATGTTGATCTTACTCTAACACTAATGTTTTGTGAGTAATGAATTCTCTTTTAAGGAACTTGCATTGTAAAGTCCTTCTGAGTATTCTTGATCAAGCATTCTCACGAAGTCCTTTTAAGGTCTTCCGAGATTCTCAGTTCTAGTTTGTTGCTAAGCTCGATGGTCATCGAGTTCATTTTCCTCCCACTTGTCGTTTTGGAAATGTGTTACTTTCCAGAAAGACACCAGTTAGAGCAACAAACATTATGTTCTCAATTAGGTTGTGGAGGTAATGCACGTAGTCTCACTTGAATGCTTACAAAGAGACATGTATATTGTCTTTGAGTAAAAGTTCATTGTGAAACAAACAGTTAGCTTCCACTTGAGCTATCTTAGCCTTTATTGAGCCATTCAGCTCCCACTAAGCCAGTGAACTCCCACTGAGACTAAGAGCCTTATATACTTGAAAAGACGTATAGATGTTATTTTTGTCCGTAACTGAATATGGAGTCCTTTCTTAGCTTCGACATTTTGTTTAGTGTAACATTAGTCATTTGTTCCAATCTTTAAGAACTTTATAGGAAGAAATGTGATCCATTATCGTCCAAGTCATTTTCCAATGATATCGTGGTCTCCGTGAAGACATACTATGTTCTATGTGGAGTTGTTTATGAAAATTTCCATTCATAACTTTGATATGGTCATGCTTGGCTCAAGTTAACATCGCTCGATCTAATCTAGACTTTTTGATATCTTGCCAAGTCGATTTTGTACTTCACTGGACTCTTGAGCTAATTAGGTCAAGTTTGTTTACATTTGATAAAAATATCCATACTCTTTCAAATTCTTGTGAAACGTTGAAGTAATTGAATCTTCTTTAGCTTTCGGAGTCAATTGTCTATACCAAGAACAATAGCTCTTTGCTTTGTCGGTTTTAACAAGTATGACTTGCTTGTCTTAGAATGATTTCAAATTGAGCAACTATCAAGAGCCTATCTAATAGAGCCTTGAGTACGTTCTTGTCGATGTGACATTGCTAAAGATGTTCGGAACGCAAAACATGACTTGAACTTAGTGAGTTTATAATTATCATGTTAGGGAAATGTTTATTTATAATCAAGCATTCTTGACTCAACGCTTGGATAACAATGCCATTCAAATAAATTCGCAACTATTGCTTTTACTTTGAATGTGAGCCTTTCCGTGTGTGAACGGATCATTTGCTGATTATGGAACATAATAATAACCATTATTCGTTCTAGCCTTTTGCTTAAAAGGTCTTTAAAATAAAGCATACGACCTTACAACTTATGTAGCTCTACTTGCTTCATTCAAAGCTTGTAAGTCGATAACTTAGCTAAACTTCAATGGTTTGAAGTCACTATCAAAGTGGAACACTCAAGCAGTATTCGATACTTGTGAAGATAACGAATTGTTAAGTTAACTATAATAACATGAACTCATGAGTTGAAATGGAATCCAATTCCTTTTCTTCGTTCCTTCTTTCCGATATTTCTTATCACTAGTCATGGACTTCCACACGCGCGATGCGCGCGCTCCATTTGGCGAATCGAAATAGTTTTCCATGGCAATTAAGGTAAATGTGTAATTAATTTGTTGTATTTTGACATAGTATTGTTGTATCTACAAATATAATGTTATTGTTACATATGGATTAGTAATGTCGTTGTTTATATAGTAAGAAATTATAACGTGATTTAAATATGGGCCGTTCTTTTTTATGTGAATGGATTGGTTTTTATTGTTTTACCAAATTAATAAGATGATTTTATGGCCCATCTATTAAGCTATTGATTTGTAAGTTGAATTGGGTCTAGCCTAACTTATCTTAAAATTTTATACATGTTCTATCAAATTGATAATATACATATTTAAATTGATACATTTGTACTTGATAACTACTATTTGTTTGTAAATTTTATACATGTTCAAATTGATAGATTTACATTTTGCAGTTTATGAATTGTTTTAGCCGGATCTGATCAATGTGCATTTAGATTTAGGTTAAATTGTGTTTTTTGTATGTTCGATGCTCTAATTTTTCTCTTTCTCTTTCTCTTCCTCTCTATATCTCATCCTCTTTTCTTCATAACCTATATTTCTATCTCTCACATGTTTCTCTACCTCCCTTTCCCTTTCTCTCGTTCTCCTCTTCCTCTACTACTCTATCTAAAGTAACCCATGACCGACTTACCCCGGACTTACTAATTCTTCAAGTAACTCTTGAATGAATCCTCAAGTAACCGCCGACCGAGTAATGACAGGCTAAAGTCGTATCACCTAATCAAAAGTATTACCTAAACCCTCTAACTAAAGTAGATAGGGAAGTAGGGTCGAATCCACAGGGAAACTGGTCTTTCTACTCCTAAATAATTAAAATAGTCTAAATTATTAAAGTAACCAATTTGTTGTTTTTAATGTGAAACTATTCTACGGAGATTAAGTTTAGGGAGAAAGTCAATAATAAGAAGGCCTAGGGTCATAGGTTCACCAATAATTAATATTCCGGGATAAAACATAACAATCAACAAATCAACATTGCACAAATAACATGATTAACAGGCTCTCGCAATTTATTAACCAACATAGATCTAACAGGCTCTCGCAATTTACTAGATCTAAGTTCCTATTGAAAATAGCCTTTAATATCAAATTAACATCTGCTCGATTCATCAATTTAATATTGCTAAACATTCACAATCAAATTACATCTGCTCGATTCATAATCTAATTGCAAAGAATTAAAACAATTCAATAGGAAATTATCATGCAAAGTCAATAATCAATAATAATAAATTACCCCTTCATATTAATTATGGATCCCCGTAAACCCTAGAATAAAACTACTCGGACATAATTAAAACTAAACAAAACATAATAATAAAGCAAGACATGAAGGAAATTGGAAAGAATAAAATACTGAAATTAATTAAGGAAGAAATCGTACCAAGACGGCGGAATTACAAAAGTGTTGAGGAACAAGAGAGAAAATAAAATCTAGAGAGAGAAAGTTAAGTAGAGAGAGGGAAGAGAAAAACTAAAACTAGAGTATATTAATGAAGAAGTACCAATCTTGCCTAATAAAAATTACATTAATACTAAGCAAGAATTATCCGTTAAAACAAAACAAATCGGAAAATAAATTCCCTAGAAAATCTACACGCGCCCGGTCGGGCAAGGGGCCGCCCGACCGGGCCCGCTCTTCCTCTCAAAGAAGGTTCTTCTCGCGCCCGGCCGGGCGCGAGCACCGGGCGCCTTCTGCTTTGGCCCGCCCGGCCGGGCGCGTGCACCGGGCGGAGAGAGTGGACTTGGGCGAGCTCTTGGGCTTCGAAATCTCCAACTCTTGGGCCTCCGAACTCGGCCCAAGTCCTCAAATCTTCATAACCGAGCCCTTAATCACCGATTTGATCCCTCCAATCGGTCTTGGGCTATCGAACGCGGTCGCGGTCTTCCAATACTTGTAGATGCTCCTCTAAAAGCCCGGGAAAATGCTCCAAGTACGCAAATTCCTACAAAACTCAAGCAAAACTACCAAAGCACTGGAAAACACAAATTAGTAACAAAAGTGGCTCGGAAGAGCCAAAAACACTACTAATTACGACCAAGGGACGAGGATAAACATATATGTAAAATGAACACATCAAACTCCCCCAAGCCAAACCTTTGCTTGTCCCTAAGCAAAGAGCTCCTCAATGAATAAAACATGCCTCACCCCAATATAAAAATCAAGCACAAACGACTCAAGGCAAATCAAGTGAACATGCTTCAAAATCAACCAATCCTATCCATCTAATCACCCTTCATCCCCAACAATACTAACTCCAACACAAATCCACCAAAAATACTCCAATCATAAAAATCAATCCCAAAACTTACAATTTCACTCATAAAAATATAATAATAAGGAACAAGAGTGAATAAACAAACTTTGAACTCAACTCAAATATTTACAATGAAACTCAAATTTTTTCTTTCTTTTGATAAACCTTCACTTAGATAATTTGAACATGAAACTTTTTTTTCTCTTTTTGCTCTTTTTTTTCATTTTTTTTTTCTTTTTTAGAAGTTCACTTTCTTTTTTTTTCACTTTTTTTTTTGAACTTCTCTTTTTTTTCTTTTTTTCTATCACACTTTTATTTTCCAAATATATACACAATAAAACTCATCAAATAAAAATATGATCAAGAACAAATAACTTCTCAAACCCACCCAATTGTGCAAATAATGTGCACACTACAAACTCCCTCACCTCACTCACTAATAGCTCCCCCAAGCCAAGCTTGGGACTAGTAACCAATGGGGCAAAATAGGCTTGTAATGTGGCTAATAAACAACAAAAAGTCAAGGCAACAACATGGGTAGCAAGAAGGGAACAAATGTATCTAAATAAATCTGAAGGCCACCTAAAAGAACAAATGCCTTTGTCCTCCACATGTGCATAATAGTGAGTTATGAAACACTACTCATAGTTGCAAACCAATACTCAAATTCATTGACATACCAGGAACTAATCACACATTCCTAACCAAATCAACTAGTCAAGCACTATATTCACAAGTAGTTGGACAAAATTGACGCATGTTTAGGAATCCAAATAATTAAACTTCAAGTCATGATCAACTAATCCACAATGCTCATAGTCAAATACCAAGAATCAAAACAATTTTTTCTCAAGTATGGGGCACAGGGAAGCATGATTTACAGTTCATTGGTTCGTATTTTTTATTTTTTTTTGATTTTTCAATTTTTTTGTATTTTTCATATAAGGAAAGCAATAAACTAATCTAAAAAGCAATAAATCTAAACTAACAAAACACACCAAAAAAAAAACAAAAAATAAAGAAAAGGAAAGAGAAAAGTATATACCAAATCCAAAAATCCTCCCCCAAGCCAAGATCGGACAATGTCCTCATTGGCTCGAAAGTAGCCCAGCTGGCTACTCATCCTCATCCTGGTCCATATGAGAGGACCCACCTGCTCCACCATTGGAACCGGCACCATCTGCACCGAAAGAGCCACTACCAAAATAGTTAGCATGAAAAGTCCCCCCCCGGCGGTCCCCCAAAAGGAATGTCCTGTCCGTACCCATGGAACGAGAAATAGTCTGTGTAAATGCCATGGGCAGTGGGATCCCTATCGTATCCCTGGGGTGGGGGCTGAAACCAGTCTGGGTAAACCGCATCGTCGGGAATGTTGCCCCGACGAGCGTAATCATCATAAATAGGGTAGAGCCCCCTACCCTGGTTCCTCTCTAGGTAGCCTAACCTATGGTCGACAGAGCCAATCATCTGTCTGAACTCGGTATGGGTCTGCTCTATGCGACCTATGGCCTGGCTAATACTCTGTAAATCCCAAACTGGGTCAGAGTCACCGTGAGGGACGGAATAGGACTGTCGGGGTGGTGATGGTGGCTGTGGAATGGGCTGTACAGGAGGTGGCTGGGCCTGCTGTGGATCCTCACCCCTAGCATGGGCAACTAACAGGGCATAAGTATAAGACTCTTGCCCTGGGGGAAAGGCGGTCAGGTCAGGGTTGGGCAAAGGAAAAAATAGGCAAGGGTTGTTCAGTCCCTGTCCTAATGCACCAATGGGGGACCTGGTTCTCGTCGACCCTCAACCACCCAAGTTCCTCAAGGTACCTAGAGGTCATGTAGGTGTCCGGCCCCATGTTAGTCATCCTATGAGGTCCACTCTCTACAAAACCGGCCTTCTTGATGGCTATCCTAGTAATAAGGCCACCAAGACGGATAGGGGTAGTGTGGTGGTTGCTGGCCGTAGCGTGCCTACCTAGGTGGTGAATGATGTACCGGGCGATGTTCAGTTTTTCATACCCAAACATGTAATGGCCAATTACAGCTAGTTCATTGGTCTGACAGTTATGGGGTTCATTTCTACCTAGAAAACATACACCGGCAAATCTTTGCCACAATTTGGGGATGGGGTGATGAATAGGCCTAGCACTAGCATGTTGAGCGTTCACATGTGGAATACAAGTTAAAGCTAAATAAACATCCTCCATTTTAAATTCAGCATTCCATTGGCGGTTTAATTCCGGTTCCAGTTCAAACAATTTACAAAATTCCGCAAAAGAAAGAGTGATGTTTTTATTATTAAGCCTAAATATTAATTTTGGACCACTTTTATGGTTTTGAATTACAAGAGAAGACAAGAATTCACAAGTTAATTCACGGTATGTCGAATAATGCATATCTACAAATTTTCTCATACCAATATCATTCATGAATCTCCTAACAAAACCAAAAATTCCTAAAGCTTCTAAAGTGGGACGGTGTAACCACCGTGAGGGAATTACCTCTCTTCCGTAGAGCACCTCCAATTTCTCCCGTTGCTCCGCCGTCGCGATCTTGATCGTCGGCCACTGAGCGAGTTGAAGAGATGGGTCGTACTGTTGGGACGAGCTGGAGCTACCCCCGAGCAAACTTTGAGCTCTTTTAGCCGCCATTTAGGTAGTGGTCAAAAAAACTAACTTTGTGGAATTTGGAAATTTTTGATATGGGAGTGTAGAGGATGAAGAGAGGAGTAATAATATGTGAAAAGTTTTGGATTTGGGTAAGGGAATAAGGAGAAAACTTAGAGAGAAGTCAGAGGAAATAAGAGTTTTCGGGAGATAAAGTTTAAGGAAAATGAAGACGAAATGAAGAAAGGAAGGAGAAGGAGAAAGAAAAAGGGGACGGAGGAGGGGCAATATAGGCGCGCCCGGCCGGGCGAACGGCCGCCCGGTCGGGCGATCTTGATTAATTCGCCTAATTGTTCTCGCGCCCGGTCGGGCGCCATTTCGCCCGATCGGGCGATCCATTCATCAGTTTAGCTCCCTCTCTCGCGCCCGGTCGGGCGCCATTTCGCCTGTTCGGGCGATCTTTCGCATCTGGGGTCCTTTTGTCTCGCGCCCGGCCGGGCGTCTCACTGCCCGGTCGGGCCAATTTCTCCAAATTTTCAAACTTCTTCTCGCGCCCGGTCGGGCGACATCCCGCCCGGTCGGGCCAAGTTTTACTCCGTATACGTCAACTCTCGCGCCCGGTCGGGCGAAGCTCCGCCTGGCCGGGCCCGAGAGCAAGTTTTGACGAAATTTTTCTTCTTCAAAATTTGACTAACTCTTTTCCTGTAAACTGTACCAAAGGCTCATAAAACTCATTAAATTCCCTCCTCTCTCCTCTCATAGGAAAAAAAAGAAAAACAAAAATTAAAAGCAAGTAAAATACGGGTTGCCTCCTGCAAAGCGCTGGTTTATCTAGGTCCCGCACGACCTTCTTACCTCCTTTAAGCTCATTTAGGAAGTGGAGTTAGGAGAGTCTCCTCCACATCCCTAATAGTAGCACCATCATGATACACTTTTAGTCTTTGGCCGTTGACCTTGAACTCTTCACCTTTGTTATTCACCAACTCTACCGAACCGAATTTGTTCACCTTTGTGACAGTGAAGGGACCGGACCACCTAGATTTCAACTTTCCTGGAAAAATCTTCAATCTAGAGTTAAAGAGAAGGACCTTATCACCCGGTGTAAACTCTTTTGGTAGGATCCTCTTGTCATGCCACTTCTTGGTCTTCTCCTTGTAGATGCGTGCATTGTCATATGCCGACAATCTAAACTCATCCAACTCATTGAGTTGGAGAAGTCTCTTCTTGCCCGCGGCCTTAGAATCCATGTTAAGCTCCTTGATTGCCCAAAAAGCTTTGTACTCCAATTCTACGGGAAGATGACATGCCTTACCATAAACTAGCCTATAAGGTGAAGTACCAATCGGTGTCTTGAATGCCGTTCGGTATGCCCAAAGTGTGTCATCTAACTTCATACTCCAATCTTTCCTAGACTTGGCTACTAGCTTCTCTAAAATCGCCTTGATTTCTCTATTAGAGACCTCAACTTGACCGCTAGTTTGGGGATGGTAACTAAGCCCGGTTCTATGATACACACCATACTTCTTAAGTAAGTTGTCCAACTGTCTCTCGTGGAAGTGGGAACCCCCATCACTAATAATAGCTCGTGGGACACCAAACCTGGGAAATATGATTTTCTTGAATAGCTTGATGACTACCTTGGAGTCATTTGTTGGTGATGCTATGGCTTCGACCCATTTGGACACATAATCTACGGCTACAAGTATGTAGCAATTCCCATTGGAAGATGGGAACGGCCCCATATAATCGATACCCCAAACGTCAAATATTTCAACTTCAAGTATCCCAGTTTGGGGCATCTCATGCCTCCGCGAAATGTTGTCAGTCCTCTGGCAAGAGTCACAAGCCTGCACAAAAGTGTTAGCATCTTTAAACATGGTAGGCCAAAAGAAGCCTGGCTCGTTAATCTTGGCCACCGTTCTAGAGGGGCCGTGATGTCCACCATAGGGTGAAGTGTGGCAACTAGTAAGGACGCCGTGAACTTCCCATTCGGGAACGCACCTGCGAAATAATCCATCTGCACACTCACGAAACAAAAAAGGATCATCCCAAAAATAATGTTTAACATCAGAAAGGAATTTCTTTTTCTGTTGGTAGGACAAGTCAGGAGGTAGAGTACCACCCACCAAATAATTAGCAAAATCTGCATACCAAGGGTGATTCTCTACTACTGCATACAGGTTGTCATCGGGGAACGAATCATCTATAGGAAGAAAATCCTTACCCTCATCATACCTGATACGTGACAAGTGATCTGCCACTACGTTCTCTGCTCCCTTTTTGTCTCTTATCTCTATATTGAAATCTTGGAGCAAAAGAACCCACCGGAGTAGCCTTGGCTTGGATTCCGCCTTAGCTATTAGATATTTCAACGCTGCATGGTCAGTAAAAACAATGACTTTAGAACCAACAAGATATGATCTAAATTTTTCTAAAGCATATATAACAGCAAGAAACTCCTTTTCCGTGGTGGCATAATTGACTTGGGCCTCATCTAAAGTTTTGCTTGCATAATAAATAGCGTGAAAAACTTTATCCTTCCTTTGTCCAAGCACGGCTCCTAGAGCATAGTCACTTGCATCACACATAATCTCGAATGGAAGATTCCAATCGGGAGCACATATGATGGGTGCCGATATCAAAGCCTGCTTAATCCTGTCAAAAGCCTCAAGACACTCGTCAGTAAAAACAAAAGGGGCATCCTTAAGCAGAAGCCGAGTTAGTGGTTTAGCAATTTTTGAAAAATCTTTGATAAAACGGCGATAAAACCCCGCATGACCTAAGAAACTCCTAACTCCCTTAACATTAACTGGGGGAGGTAATTGCTCAATCACTGAAATCTTAGCTTTGTCCACCTGTATGCCCTTATCAGATACAATATGACCCAAGACTACTCCCTCTGTCACCATAAAGTGACATTTTTCCCAATTTAAAACCAAATTGCATTCTTCACATCTTTTCAGGATTTTAGCTAGGTTAATTAGACATGCATCAAATAAGGAACCATAAACACTAAAATCATCCATAAAGACTTCCATGATAGACTCTATGAAATCAGAAAAAATGCTCATCATGCAACGTTGAAAAGTAGCAGGCGCATTACACAAACCAAAAGGCATTCTACGATATGCAAAAGTGCCATAGGGGCATGTAAATGTTGTCTTTTCCTGGTCGTCAGGGTGGATCGAGATTTGAAAAAATCCCGAATACCCATCTAAATAGCAAAAGAACTTATGATTCGCTAACCTCTCAAGCATTTGATCAATGAAGGGGAGAGGGAAGTGGTCCTTTTTAGTGGCGACATTTAATCTACGATAATCAATGCACATACGCCACCCTGTAACAGTTCTAGTGGGAATTAATTCATTTTTATCATTTTTAACGACAGTCATCCCACCCTTCTTAGGAACCACCTGTACAGGACTTACCCATTTAGAGTCAGAAATAGGATAGATGATACCTGCATCAAGTAACTTCATAACCTCTTTCTTGACTACCTCTTGCATATTAGGATTCAACCTCCTCTGGGGTTGAACGCAGGGCTTGTAATTGCCCTCTAAGTGTATCCTGTGCATACAAAAATCAGGGCTTATACCCTTGAGATCATCAATACTGTACCCTATTGCCCTTTTGTGGGTTCGGAGAACCTCTAAAAGTTGAGAAATTTGTGGGTCATCCAGTGCAGTACTAATGATCACAGGGTACAATTCCTGCTCATCAAGGAAAACATATTTTAAATGGGAAGGGAGAGGTTTTAGTTCAGGTTTCCTCACAAATATCATCCATTATATCAAGCACATCAATCAAATAACAATTTTCTTCAAGCATTGGACCTTTTAAAACTTTCCCTAAATTAAACGTGATATTATCGTCGCCTACAGAAAGGGTTAGTTTACCATTTTTTACGTCAATAATGGCTCCTGCAGTATGGAGAAAAGGTCTACCTAATATAATGGGAATTTGCGTGTCCTCAGCCATGTCTAGAACAACAAAATCAACGGGGATAAAAAATTTACCGACTCTAACAGGTACATCCTCTAAAATACCTAAGGGGTATTTAACAGAACGGTCTGCCATTTGCAATGTTATATTAGTAACTTTTAAATCTCCCATATTTAATTTAGCACAAACAGACGATGGCATTACACTAACAGAAGCACCTAGATCACATAATGCTTTATCAATGAAGACATTACCAATATGACAGGGGATAGAAAAACTACCGGGATCCTTTAATTTAGGAGGGGATTTATTCTGTAAAAGTGCACTACATTCCTCAGTGAATGCTACGGTTTCTACCTCATTAAAGGCCCTTTTCCTAGTCAGAATGTCTTTCATAAATTTAGCATATGCAGGAACCTGAGTAATAAGTTCTGTGAAAGAAACTGTTACCTGCAAATTTTTAACAACCTCCAAAAACTTACCAAACTGTTTATCCAACTTAGTCTTCAAGTGACGGTTGGGAAAAGGTAGCTTGATAACTGGTGGTGCTTCCCTACTCTTCTCCTGGGGTGCATCCTTCCCTGGGGTTGTACCCTGCAATGAATCATCAAAAATATTAGCATCAGGAATTTTACCCTGCAGCCCTGCAGGGGAAATTGGTACAAAGGAATCAGGATTAGCAATGTCAGATAATTCAGGTTCATCCTCTTTGGGCATTTGGGGCCCATCGTAGTGTGAACCACTCCTTAGGGTGATTGCATTTGCATGATCCGTTGGTTGCATTCCATGTGCTGGTAAAGCTCCCTGCTGACGAGATTGAAGGGTAGAGGACAATTAGGCAATTTGGGTGTCCATGACTTTATTATGGGCTATAATAGAGTCAATCTGTTGGTCTCTACTCTCCATATGTTTTTGCATATTAGTCACCATTGCCCTAATTTATGATAAAGCAGGGTCAGAAGATGTAGTAGGGGGTTGTGATGGGGGCTTCTGATTGGCATGAGGATGGTGATATTTCTGCTGTGGAGGGGGTGCTTGTTGTGGTTGTTGTGGAGGTGGCGGATTTTGAACATTAGTGCTACGGTAAGATAGGTAGGGATGGTTCCGGTAGCCAGAATTGTAGGAATTGGAGTATGGGTTATTTTGCTTGTAAGTTTGGAAAGCATTAACTTGCTCCATAGAACTCCTGCAATCTTGTTCATAATGACCTACACTGCCACAATTTTCACAAAAAGCATCATTAGCATTATTAGCAACAGCAGAAACATTAGCAACAGAATTGGAATTGTTAGTGGTAAGATTATCTAATTTCTGACAAATAGAAGTAAGCTGGGCTTGCAATAGAGTGACTGAATCAACATGATGCTTGCCCTTGTTAGCAAAACCTCTAGCATTTCCATATTGGGAATTATGGATTGCCATATCTTCAATAACCTGACCTGCATCATCAACATTTAAATTCATAAATCTACCGCTAGCTGCGGAATCTAAAATTGTCCTAGATGCATTTCCTAATCCATTGTAAAAAGCTTGAATCAGTTGCCACTTAGCCAAATTGTGGTGAGGACACTCTCTCTGCAGATCTTTGAATCTTTCCCAAGCTTCATATAATGCTTCATCTGTTTCCTAGGCAAAGTTCTGGATGGCGCTTCTTAATAAAGCTGTTTTCTCTGCAGGGTAATATTTGTTATAAAAATTCAACGCAAGAGTCTCCCAGTTAGTAATACCAAGTGCAGCTCTATTCAAACCATTAAACCATAATTTAGCTTTTCCACATAAAGAAAAAGGAAAAAGAATCTCCCTGATTTGATCCTGCGTTACCCCATTCTGCCTAATAGTATTGCAGTATTGACAGAAATCTGCAATGTGAAGATTAGGATCTTCACCCTTCGCTCCACTGAATTGCTTTCTTTCTATCATCGTTATGAATTGGGGCTTGATCTCGAACTGGACTCCCTCGAGATCGGGCGTAGGAGAAAGATGCGGAAAATCTGTCAGCGATGGTTGCGAATAATCGCTAAGCTTACGAGGTGGAGGTGGTGTACCCATCTCTAGTTCAGAATCAGAAGAATGCTCCGAATCACTAGAGGTAGGTAATGGATTTCCAGGAATATTACTACTCCCGGAATCTGCTAAGATCTGCCTGTAAAGATTCTTTTGTCTATGAAACGAGCGTTCGATCTCAGGATCGAATGGAATGTAACCTGATCTGGAACACCTGGGCATAAACAAAGAACTAAAAAAACAGATATTAGTACTGCCTTAAAAAACTAATGTCCCTTGAGGCAAAAGAGAAAATAATCTAAACTATAAAAACAAATAGAAATAAAAATAAAACCGTTTCCCCGGCAACGGCGCCAAATTTTGACAGGCTAAAGTCGTATCACCTAATCAAAAGTATTACCTAAATCCTCAAACTAAAGTAGATAGGGAAGTAGGGTCGAATCCACAGGGAAACTGGTCTTTCTACTCCTAATTAATTAATATAGTCTAAATTATCAAGGTAACCAAATTGTTATATTTAATATGAAACTATGCTATGGAGATTAAGTTTAGGGAGAGAATCAAATATAAGAAGGCATAGGGTCACAGGTTCACCAATAATTAATATTCCGGGATAAAACATAACAATCAATCAATCAACATTGCACAAATAACATGATTAACAGGCTCTCGCAATTTATTAACCAACATAGATCTAACAGGCTCTCGCAATTTACTAGATCTAAGTTCTTAATGAAAATAGCCTTTAATATCAAATTAACATCTGCTCGATTCATCAATTTAATATTGCTAAACATTCACAATCAAATTACATCTGCTCGATTCATAATCTAATTGCAAAGAATTAAAACAATTCAATAAGAAATTATCATGCAAAGTCAATAATCAATAATAATAAATTACCCCTTCATATTAATTATGGATCCCCGTAAACCCTAGAATAAAACTACTCGGACATAATTAAAACTAAACAAAACATAATAATAAAGCAAGACATGGAGGAAATTGGAAAGAATAAAATACTGAAATTAATTAAGGAAGAAATCGTACCAAGACGGCGGAATTACAAAAGTGTTGAGGAACAAGAGAGAAAATAAAATCTAGAGAGAGAAAGTTAAGTAGAGAGAGGGAAGAGAAAAACTAAAACTAGAGTATATTAATGAAGAAGTACCAATCTTGCCTAATAAAAATTACATTAATACTAAGCAAGAATTATCCGTTAAAACAAAACAAATCGGAAAACAAATTCCCTAGAAAATCTACACGCGCCCGATCGGGCAAGGGGCCGCCCGACCGGGCCCGCTCTTCCTCTCAAAGAAGGTTCTTCTCGCGCCCGGCCGGGCGCGAGCACCGGGCGCCTTCTGCTTTGGCCCGCCCGGCCGGGCGCGTGCACCGGGCGGAGAGAGTGGACTTGGGCGAGCTCTTGGGCTTCGAAATCTCCAACTCTTGGGCCTCCGAACTCGGCCCAAGTCCTCAAATCTTCATAACCGAGCCCTTAATCACCGATTTGATCCCTCCAATCGGTCTTGGGCTATCGAACGCGGTCGCGGTCTTCCA
Source organism: Chenopodium album (assembly GCF_948465745.1). Lineage (NCBI taxonomy): Eukaryota > Viridiplantae > Streptophyta > Magnoliopsida > Caryophyllales > Amaranthaceae > Chenopodium > Chenopodium album. The sequence continues at coordinate 34,423,333 of NC_137852.1, forward strand.
ATACTTGTAGATGCTCCTCTAAAAGCCCGGGAAAATGCTCCAAGTACGCAAATTCCTACAAAACTCAAGCAAAACTACCAAAGCACTGGAAAACACAAATTAGTAACAAAAGTGGCTCGGAAGAGCCAAAAACACTACTAATTACGACCAAGGGACGAGGATAAACATATATGTAAAATGAACACATCAAGTAACCCATGACCAAACTCTTTAAGTAAACCTTACCAAATTACTCAAGTAACCCCTGGCCAAACTCCTTAAATAACCCCTTACCTAGTAACTCAAGTAACCCCAGACCGAGTAACTCGAGTAACCCATAACCGAGTAACTCCTCGAGTAACCCTTGACCGAGTAATTCGAGTAACCCCTGATCGAGTAATCTCTCAAGTAATCCTTAACTGCGTGAACCTCTCGAGTAACCCCTATATGAACCCCACAAGTAACCCTTGACCGAGTAACTTGAGTAAGCCCTGACTGCATAGCTCGGATAACCCCCAACAAAATAACTTGGGCAACTCCTGCCACGCGGTTTGGCTTGCTGCACCAAAAAGTTGTAGTTTGATAATATATGTTGTGATAAAATCGAGTTCGAATAAGTGAGAAAAGATAAAATAATAATAATAAATTATAGGTCGCACTTACTCCCTTTCTCTCCCTCGAGCCTTGTCCTTTGTTCTTTATTATTATATCATATACTCTTTATCTGTCCTTTAGTTTTATTGCCTATTCATCACTCTATTTATTTCTTTTCCAACCCCCTTGCATTTCTCCTATCCCTATATTTTTTTCAGCCTCTCTCTATTTCATCATATTTCCTTTAAAACCCATATTTCTATCTCTCCCATTTTTTCTAAGTTTTTTTTTTCTTTCGGCCTTTGTCCCTTATTCTATCCTACCCCTTATCTCTTTTGAACTGGTATCTCTATCTTTCGGTCTGCCCTATCTCTTAGCCCCTCTTTGTCTCTTTCTTCAAACCCTTCGCTTTCCTAGTTCCTTTTATCTCTCTCGATTATTCTCTCTATTTTGGCCCTTGTTTCTCTACCTTCCTTTCCCTTTCTCTCCTTCCCCCCTTCCTTTCCTCCTCTATCTTAAGTAATCCCTGACCGACTAACCCCGGATTGAGTAATTCTTCAAGTAACCCCTGAATGAACCTTAAGTAACCGCCGACCGAGTAACTCCTGACCGAATTCTTTAAGTAACCCTTACCAAATTACTCAAGTAACCCTTGACCGAACTCCTTAAAAAACTCTTACCTAGTAACTCAAGTAACCCTTGACGGAGTAACTTGAGTAACACATGATCGAGTAACTCCTCGAGTAACCCTTGACCGAGTAATTTGAGTAACCCCTGATCGAGTAATCTCCGAAGTAACCCTTTACCGCGTAAAACTCTCTAGTAACCCCTATCTTAACCCCACAAGTAACCTCTGACCGAGTAACTCGAGTAACCCTTAACTGCATAACTTGGATAACCCCTAACAAAATAACTCGTGTAACCCCTACCACACAGTTTGGCTTGCTGCACCAAAAAGTTGTAGTTTGATAATAGATGTTGTGAAAAAATCGAGTTCGGATTAGTGAGAAAAGATAAAACAATAATCGAAAATTATAGGTCGCACTTACTCTCTCTCTCTCTCTCGAGCCTTCTCCTTCGTTCTCTATTATTATATCATATCCTCTTTCTCTATCCTTTTCTCTATTTATCATATTCTCTATTTATCACTCTCTTTATTTCTCCTCCAACCCCCTTGCATTTCTCCTGTCTCTATATCTTTTTTTAGCCTCTCTTTATCTCATCCTATTTCCTTCATAACCCATATTTCTATCTCTTCCATTATTAAACGTAACTAAAATTCCAAAAAGATAGAATACAAATACGAGTAAAATTATGAGATTAAATCTCATGTACATCATTATCCTTCGTAGCTCTTTCTACATCCAAAAATAATAATTTACATGAATAATGTAAGGATTGCCAGCTATACGGTTAAGTTTGCCATTGTGGAATATAAACCTTTATCGGCAATGAAAATTGACAAATAGTTTAATTTTAAGGGGGGTGTTTGTTTAGGACTTAGGAGCATTTTGTAGTAAAATGAGCATTGTTCATTGCTCATAGTTTAACTTTTCTCAAAGAACATTTGGATGATAGCCTTGTTCACAATAGTACAGTAATAATAATCAGGAAAAAGCACATACTAACGAGTTTGCAGTATACTAAACCAAAAGATTGATCATTGCATTGCAACTAAATGGAGTAAACATAAATGATACAATTGGATAGTTCAACACCATAAAATGATACATAGATGGAGAGACATGGAGTATACAATTGGATAGCTCAACACCATAAAACTCTGCAATGTCTTCTACTTCTGCAATTGGATAGTACCTCAAAAAAGTGTGCACGCCTGGTTTCAACAGAAAAAAAAAGAAAAAAGAAAAAGAAAAAAAGAAAGAAAAAAAGCACTCACTCCTAAATAGTTCACTTGCCCTTAAAGAATTTGCATTCAATTGGATAGAGTTCTTCGAATTGAAGAATTCTGACCGAAGTATGGAGGTTCAACTCAAGTGGTGCTAATTGATCTTGCTCACAAAGGGGAGCCTTCTTTGAGACCCCTGGTGGCTAACAAATTGATGCAGCTTGAATTGTTACAAGATCAATCCAGCTACTTCTAGTCATATGTTTTGATAGGGTACATTATGTAATATGTTTGCTCTTTAGTACTCCTGTATATATATTTTTTATGCACAGTAGATTGGATCATTTAGGCTTGTGATCATATATAATAGTGGAAATATAAGAAGAGGTAATTATCAATGAATGCAAATAATGTGTACACCGTAATGCATCAGCACAAGCATGAATAGTCGAGCATACATGTGAAATCAGTTGTATGAATTGAAGGAATTTTTTGAACCTTTTATTGAAACTTTACTACTCCGTAATATATTTCATTTAAATTCTAATCCCTTAAAATTTATGAGAATTAGCAGGGAAGTAGGCATACAAAGTACATTGCTAATAAACATGAAGAATGAAAACATGGCTGTGAGACTATCCCTTAAAAGTTTACTTAAACACACAAGAAGGTCAAGAAAAACTACGCCGTCATGGAATCAATTTCACACACTAACCTCTTTTCAAAATAGCTGTAAAGCAGGAAGAACTGACCAGCAGAACATACCTTTTCTGCTTGCTGTATTTAGTCAGGTTCAAGTCTCTTACTAAGATCCAATTTTAGCAACGATGTCCATGATAGATTCTATTGCCTCGATCTTGCTTTGTTTGAGAAAAATTGTACTCTGTAGCATAGATACAGAAACCCCTATGTTCATATGAGCAATCCTATAGGAGAGCACAACTGCACAATGTTAAATACAGACTTTCAGAAACACACTCACTCTCCAATTCTCCATGATATATGTTAAATATGAGAGCAGTCACATAAGGTTTATTGTGCAAGAAATGCTGGCTAATTGGAATCAAACTTCAGTCATTCAGTCATGAAAGTGTTATTGACAAAGTAATTAACTAAGGTATAAATATCAGCTAAAACCAAGCGTGATAGAAGAAAACTCGAAACTGTAAGTTGAACTGTTGCCCAGGGATGCTCCCAATCATTAGTCCTCAGATGTAATCCAATCCAAAAATTGGATGGCTGCATAACTTGATCATAACAAAAGTACTAAGTATTTACCAAGCATGCATTATCACAAGTTAATATGGTTCCGTGAGCTAAGGTGAGGATGTCAATAAGTCAAGTCGAGTTGAGTATAAAAGCACCACCATTATATACCAAATTCAAGTCTAGAACTCGACTCATGGGCCCCAAAATTCCAGCCTAGACACGACACTTAATACCAACCGAAGTTAGTATGCATTCAAATGACAAACTCTTTCTAATATTAATTACCATCAAATTTATTCATGAAAGCTATCAATAAAAGCTAATACAAATCGAAAAATTGAATCAAAGGCTACATATCAATCGAAAGCAGCAACATCAATTCAAATTTCAAGCTCACAAAATCGAACATCAACATCCCATGCTCTTAACAAATCACAAATTCACTATAACATACTTAACATCATTCAATTCAGCCAACTATCCATTAATTCAATAAACATCCTAAAACCAACAAAACTTGGCAATAGATATATCAAATAAATCCGAAAAAACAAAACCCTAATAAATGAAAACCAAATCAAATCAAATCAAAAGTAATTTAAACAACAAAACTAATGAAAAATTAGTGATTTGCATACCATACCCCATTTTATGTTGGCATTTAGGTAACACTGGGATAGTGCAATGCAGTGAGACTAAAGCATGGTAATTTGATAGAGTTATGAGACATACAGTCAAGTGGAGTACATGACATCAAAAAATTTCATTGATACACAACAAAGCATCAAAATTAGATACAAATAGATGTCAAGCTAGTAGATATAGCCCAGAAAAACCTCTTGCTTCCATTAAAGAAGTCTCGTCATCTTGCTGCAAACCCAAAAAAAACGCCAAGCCACCTACAAATCTGTTCGAATTTCACAAAAAAATTGCATGACTTCAACTGATCTTGTTTTTTAATAAATCAAAGTGAAATTCCATCAAATCCACAAAACGCAAATATCAACAACAGGAAAAAAAATTCTAGAAATTAAATACAAAAAACAGATCGAACATCCAATAATACCTGAGTTTTATAAACCTCAAACTCGAATCGAGCAAACCTTGCTCCATCTTCCTCCTTCCGCCTATTTCAAAGAGAAAAACAGAGAAACATGAGGAAACTACTTCACACTACAAATAATAGAAACTGGATTTATTGGCATGAAATAAAATGAATTGAATAAACAAGCTAGGAAAAAGAACACATACTCATGAATTTACTGCTGCCATTGCTACAACAATAGAAAACTTCATAATCTCTAGACCTCCAAATATCATGTTTAGATTTTCCTCCAACATCCTACATTTCATAAAATAACAAAATCAAAAATCAGATCCAAGCAACACGCAAAAGTCACAAAGTCGAATTCAAATAATCCAAAAATAATCGAAAGACAATCAAAAGACCTAACCGGAACAGAAGAGATCGAAACTCCGATGGAAGCATCATCATCCTTAGCAAAACACAAAAAACAAAAATTAATCCAAAAATAAAATTCTGAAACTTCAGTTTCAATCAAAAGCAAGAGAATACCAAAGAAGAGGAAGATGAGCTACGAGTGTGGCCATGGTGAAGAAGGCGAGAAGGATGAGGAGCGAGGAAAGAGAGAAAGCGAAGAAGCAGAGGAAACTCACCGCCATCGTGGCTGAAGGTGTCGAAACCTTAGCTTTGGCTGAGAAAACTTGTGAAAGTGAAAAGAGAGGAGAGGAGGAAAGCTGAAAGGTGAATAATGAAGGTCAGAAAACATATGGCTTAGAGGAAAAGTGAATAATGGGGAAAAGAAAAAGGTGAAAAAGATGGGAAGGGGTAAAACTGTAATTGAATATTTTGAGGGGCAAAAAAGTCACCACACTATTACAAAGGAGTTTCCAACTTGCCAACTTCTCACTTTTAATAGTTATAGATAATCTTACTTTAAGAACCATTTCTGTAAGTTCCTTTGACTTTTATTATTTGTTAGACTTAATCAAGCACCTAGTGCGCCGTAAAACAAACTTTCATCTTTTCCTTTAATTCATGCTTGAATTACTACATCAATGAGTCCTACTCATTTATGTATGAAGCGAAAAGATACATTGGTTGTCAAATATTGACAATGTGAGTTTACAACTCAATACTTCATGTTTTATCAAAACTATTTTGTATTTTGAATACATGATGTCCAACCGTCCTTTCAGACTTTGTTATAAAAGTCATTTATGAGCATTGTATTTTAGAAATGCTTTTCTTTTCTTTGAGAACTATCCTCAAAGATTTCCTTTACCAACCATGGAAACAAGATTATTTGATTTAAAATACAATAAATATAAGTGCAAAGTATAACCATTTATAAAGAACATAATAACATTGAAATTTAAGAGCATCATGCAAACTTCAATCTTATTAAACGTCTTATTCACGCATAAAATTGCCCCTATTTGGCGAGAATAAGGCGATTCCAATATCCAAAGAAACAATGAATGGTTAAGCATGCTTTGGCTTGTCTTAACACTCAATCTTCTATGGTAAGCAACTCATTGCTAATGGCTCCAAGCCATTCTTGGTTAAATAATCGTCGCATCTAATGCGTCATGACAATATATCTCTTTTGCCACGACATGTGAGGACTACTCACTCATACCGATGAGTTCAACCAAAACCATCATGCACACCCGGTGTGCCTTACGTTCCTTAAAGTAGTAATGGTGCCTCGCTTTGGCGTAGCCCACCATCACACTCATTCGGTTTGCAAGTGATGTTTTGGAAAGGCAAGTTTTACTCAATATTATTAGGGACCTAGGATTTCTATGTTGGTTGATTTAAGTGAACTTAACTAATCATCGCAACATATTGAAAACCTAAACATGCATCTAACATATCATTCATTTATAAGCACAAGCATAAATATATAAAGTGTTTCGGGGTTTTTTGTGATCTCCTCGGATACTGGTCACGCTCTGCAGACAATGAGACTCGGACACCTGCAAAACAACGAATATTCCGGTGATCGGAATATTCGCCTCCGACGATCAAGTTAGTGACCGAAAGTCGGAAAAGCTAGAGAGAGAAAGTAGAGAGAAGTTGGAGCTTTTTGTGCTCTATATTTATGTTATGTCATCATCCAACCCTCCCATCATAAATGATTGGGGTATTTATAGGGGTAGGAACATGTGCCCCTCTAGGGTTTATACCCTAGAATTTCGTGACGTGATTGGCTGCGCAATCAGAGGTCGCCACGTGTCATGGGGGCGCCGTTTTACGGCTTTCGAGGGTTTCTCGGGATTTGGGCTTGATGTAATCAGGGCCTTTTTCTCTTACTGATGTTGTATTTGGGTATTTAAAGATAGCTGACATGTGTCACCCTGTCAGGTGGACACGTGTCACACTCTCATAGGGCCACGTGTCGCCTTCTTATTGGGCCACGTGTCACTATAAGATTGGGCCACGTACCTGGGGTATTTTTACCCTAAACATTTGCCCTTCAGAGGGGGTGGCTCGTACACTTACTGGCCGCCTCCTCTGATCTTGCATTCTGGATGTTCTGGTTCTCTGGGTTGGGTTTACCTCCCATCTGCCCTGGATGTCCATATACTTTGGATTTAAGGCTCTTTTTGCTTCCTGGACGTCCATATATTTTGTTCTGGACGTCCTCGTAGTCTGGAATGAGCTTGTCTTCTTGCTCACTTGGACGTCCATACTTTGTACTGGACGTTCTCGTACTATGAGAGAGGCTTAACCCCTGGCTCATTTGGACGTCCACATACTTTGGACTGGACGTCCTCATACTCTGGGAGGAGCTTATCTCCTAGCTCACCGGGACGTCCACATATTTTGGACTGGACGTCCTCATACTCTGGGAGGAGCTTATCTCCTAACTGCCCAGAGCGGCCACAGCGTTGAAAAATGAACATCCTTGCTTTTTAGTCTGGACGCTCTCGTACTCTGGGAGGAGCTTATCTCCTTTCCACCTAGAGCGGCCACAACAGTGGGTCTGGACGTTCTGATACTCTAGGAGGAGCTTATCTCCTAACTACCCAGAGCGTCCACATATTTTTGAGATGGATTGGGCTTCCATGATTTCATGCGTACTGTCTAGTTCTTTCATCATGTTGCGTACGTCTGAACTTTTCCCTTTAGACTAAACGTCTTAGAACTGGGCGGACACATTTTCCCCTTAGATACTTTCAAGTTTTGGAGACTAAGTGTTGAAGGTGTAAAACTCTTGAATTTGTGACTTAACTCATTTCAACTCACTTTGACGTGCCGTCAATTGTCTGTCTGATTTTTTCAAAAGTTAACAGAACCCTAACGTCATTCTGTCCCTTTCTTCGAGTAATTTCTCAAGAAATTACCGTTTGAATGTTTAGGCGGGAAAAATGATTTTACCATTTTGCCCCCATTGTGAATTCTAGAGAGAAGTCAGAGCGTTCTAGTGAGAGAAAGTAATTTTTTCCTTAATCTTCAAGAGCGCCGCCGTGAGTTTGAGTTTTCCGAGCATTTTTGAGTTTTCCGGTCAATCTTCAAGAACTTCACCACCACCTTCAAAGTTTTCAGAACGTACAAAGGTAGGCCGTCTACATCTTTCTTTTTTACTTTTACTTGTGTTTTCTTTTTCTTTACTTCAATTCTGGATCCATACTCGGCTTCGTCCGACTCTCCTCATGAGGCCGGCCGTTCGCCTGGAGTGAGGAGTCTAGAGTGGACGGAGAAGAGTTGTCTCCTCCTTGGAGTGAGTCTTGATAAGTCAATTTTATATATATATTTATTCCCCGTCCCATGGTCATATTTGTGCTTATTTGAGCTCTACGGAGCTATTTTTATTACTAATATATGTTTTCTAGTGTTTTTTGTAGTGTTGGTTTTATTTTGTAGGAATTTGCAAAATTATGACAATTCTCGAGCATATTGAGCCACTACAAAGATATTAGAGTTTGATCGTATTTTATTAGTTCGGTGATTAAGGGCTTGATTAAGTAAAAGAGGTACAAAGTTCTAACAAAAAAATACAAGCCAAAATAAGTGAGAACTTGGACTCGAGTCAACAAGGCTCAAGTCCAACCCAAAAGTTCAAGAGGAAGGAGCCCAACTTTCGGAAGCAGTTAACTGATCCAAACAAGCAACAAGGCCATATCGGGCAGCCCAACTCCAGATGAGGCGCATTTGGGCTGCTGCAATTTGTTTTATTAGGCCACTTATATCATCAGTTTTGTGGTATTGGGTTTTGATATAAAATTTGATGCTTTTCTTTAGGCGGTGGGGAATTATAGTTTGTTTAGGATTATAATGAAGGCTCTATAAATACTACCTGGTACTATCGTGTCAGGGGGATGCTTTTCTAGTTTTTCTTCCATTAGGTAGTTATTAGCTTAGTTTTAGGTAGCTTTTAATTAATTAGTTTTAGTTAGTTTTTTTCTTTTCTTTTTCTCTCTCTAACTTTTCTCTCTCTCCCTTAATTAAACTCTTAGTATTATTTTCTCTCTTACTTTTCTCTCTACAACTCTTGGTTTAATCTCAGTTATTTATTTTATTTCTTCTATCATGTCTTGTTTAATTGCTTTCATTAGTTTAGTTTTAATTATGTCCGAGTAGTTTAATTCTAGGGTTTATGGGGATCCATAATTAATATGAAGGGGTAATTTATTATTATTGATTATTGACTTTGCATGATAATTTCTTATTGAATTGTTTTAATTCTTTGCAATTAGATTATGAATCGAGCAGATGTAATTTAATTGTGAATGTTAAGCAATATTGAATTGATGAATCGAGCAGATGTTAATTTGATATTAAAGGCTATTTTCAATAGGGACTTAGATCTAGTAAATTGCGAGAGCTTGTTACATCTATGTTGGTTAATAAATTGCGAGAGCCTGTTAATCATGTTATTTGTGCAATGTTGATTGATTGATTATTATGTTTTATCCCGGAGTATTAATTATTGGTGAACCTGTGACCCTAGGCCTTCTTATTATTGATTTTCTCCCTAAACTTGATCTTCGTAGTATAGTTTCATATTATAACTACAATTTGGTTACCTTGATAATTCAGACTATATTAATTAATTAGGAGTAGAAAGACCAGTTTCCCTGTGGATTCGACCCTACTTCCCTATCTACTTTAGTTAGAGGATTTAGGTAATACTTTTGATTAGGTGATACGACTTTAGCCTGTCAAAATTTGGCGCCGTTGCCGGGGAAACGGTTTTATTTTTATTTCTGATTATTTTTGTAGTCTAGATTATTATTTTTATTTTATTTTTATTTTTTTTATTATTTTTTTTTCTCGTCTCAGAGAACGCAAGTTCTTTGAGATAGTTTCTCATTTTTGTTTGTTTAGTACAGATCAGGAATCAAGCATGAATCCACCGCCACCACCTCCACCTCGCAAGCTTAGCGATTATTCGCAGCCGTCCCTGACGGATTTTCCACATCTATCTCCTACACCAAATCTCGAGGGAGTACAATTCGAGATCAAACCCCAGTTTATTACTATGATTGAAAGAAAGCAATTTAGCGGAGCTAAAGGTGAAGACCCAAATCTTCATATTGCAGATTTGTCAATATTGCAACACCATTAGGCAAGCTGGGGTCACACAAGACCAAATCAGGGAGATTCTTTTTCCTTTTTCTTTGTGTGGTAAAGCTAAATTATGGTATAATGGATTGAATAGAACTGCACTTGGTATTACTGACTGGGATACTCTTGTTTTGAATTTCTATAATAAATATTACCCTGTAGAGAGGACAGCTTTGTTAAGGAGTTCAATCCTAAATTTTTCCCAAGAAGCAGATGAATCTTTATATGAAGCTTGGGAAAGATTTAAGGATTTGCAGAGAGAATGTCCCCATCATAAACTAGAACAGTGGCAGATAATCCAAGCTTTCTACAATGGGCTTGGATATAATTCAAGAATGATTTTGGACTCTGCGGCTAACGGAAGATTTATGAATTTGGATGTGAATATGTCGAGCAATGTTGTCGAAGAGATGGCTATTCATAATTCCCAATATGGGAATCCCAAAGGATTTGCAAATAAGGGAAAACATCAAGTCGATTCTATACCCTTTTTGCAAGCACAATTGACTTCTATTAGCCAAAAATTAGACAATATTAATAATTCTAATTCATCTTCCGTTGCTAATGTTTCTGCTATTGGTACCAACCCTGTAATATTTTGTGAAAATGGTGGTCTTGTAGGTCATTGGGCGCAGAATTGTAGGAGCTCACTTGAGAAGGTTAATGCTTTTCAGGCATATAAGCAAATTAGTCCATACTCCAACACCTACAATGCAGGGTTGAAAAATAACCAAAATATGTCGTACAATAGTATGAATGTGCCTAACCCCCCACCACAGGTACAACAACCACAGCAGAGGTACTACCAACCTCCACATCAGAGACCACAACAGGTTGTTACTCCATCTGGTTCTGACCTATCAGAAATCAAAATGATGTTAGGTACTGTGCAGAAGCAGATGCAGAGTAGAGATGCGCAAATTGACTCATTGATAGCACATAATAAAATGATAGATACTCAGATTGCACAACTTTCCGCTACTCTGCAAACTCGCCAGCAGGGAGCCCTACCATCACAGCCAGTACAACCTATAGAATATGCGAATGCAATTACCCTGAGGAGTGGTTCACACTATGATGGGCCTCCTATGCCCAAAGATGATGAACATGTTATAACAAAAATTGCTAATCCTGATTCCGTTATACCAAATGATGTTGTTACTAGCCCTGCAGGGCTCCAGGGTAGCACTAATATTTTTGATAATTCTTTGCAGGGTAAACTCCAGGAGAAGAGTGGAGATGTACAGAAACCAGTTATCAAACTTCCATTCCCCAATAGGCATTTAAAGAGTAAGTTGGATAAGCAATTTAGTAAGTTTCTGGAGATTGTGAAGAATTTGCAGGTAACGGTTCCTTTTACAGAATTAATTACTCAAGTTCCTGCATATTCTAAATTTATGAAAGAAATTTTAACTAGAAAAAGATCTATTAGTGAGGTAGAGACAGTTGCTTTTACTGCAGAATGTAGTGCTATTTTACAGAATAAATCTCCACCTAAACTAAAAGATCCGGGTAGTTTTTCTATTCCATGTCATATTGGTAATCTGATGATTGATAAAGCTTTATGTGATTTGGGTGCTAGTGTAAGTGTTATGCCATTATCTGTGAGCTCTAAATTAAATATGGGTAAATTAAAATCTACTAATATTACTCTACAAATGGCTGATCGTTCTGTTAAATATCCTTTAGGTATTTTAGAGGATGTTCCTGTTAGAGTAGGTAAATTTTATATACCTGTTGATTTTGTTGTTCTTGATATGGAGGAAGATTTGCAAATTTCGATTATTTTGGGTAGACCATTCCTTCATACTGCATGGGCAATAATAGATGTAAAAAGTGGTAAACTTACATTATGTGTAGGGGATGATAATATTACTTTTAATCTAAATAATGTCCCTAAAAGCCCCATGTTAGAGGAAAAGTGCTATAGTATTGGTGTGGTTGATGTAAATAATTTTTCTAATAAGCCCCAAGCTCTCGTTAGAGATCTCTTGGAGGCGGTATTATGTGTTACATCTTCCGCAGGAAAAAATAATACTTGGAAAGATGATGTGGATGCTATAGAAAGAGCTCTAAATTGTGTAGGACTTGGGTTTGAGGATGAACAAGTGGAGAAAGAGTAGAAAGTTGTAGAGCTTGAGCCCGTATTGAAAGTCCCACTTGATCGGGAGATAAATGCTCAATCTTGTGGAAAAAAGAAGAAAATCAAGTGTGACAGGATATTTCGAGCAGCAAGTCCCATAAAACCACCTGGTCGTAGCTTGGAGGCGGGCCCGGTCGGGCCACGCTCGCCCGGTCGGGCCACGCTCGCCCGGTCGGGCGCGAGACCGCGGCAGCAAAACTGGCCAACTTCAAACAGCTATAACTTTTGCGTTTCTTAACGAAATTTTGCGTGTGACCTATCATTGGAAAGATCTTCAAGTCTACTTTCCAATGCAATTAGAATCACGTCATTATCATTTGTATATAAAAAGTTATGAGCAAAATAGTGGACTTGCTCGTTTTTGCCTCTTCTCTTACTAACACTTTGTTTCTATTTTGTCCAAAATTGTACCAAGGTGATGCATTGCAATGTTTGGGATGGTGGTGGAGACAAGTTTGATGATGAAGGGTAGTCACTTGGATTACAAGCTTCCCTTTACGCCAATGAGGGCATTGTCTGATTTAGCTTGGGGGGGATTTCTTGTATATTTAGGTACTCTTTCTTTCCTTTTTCTTTTTATTTTTCTTTGGTGTGTTTAGTTTAGTTTTTAATGCTTTCTTAGTATAGTTTTTATTGCTTTCTTAGTATAGATTTATTGCTTTCCTATTTGAGAAAAATACAAAAAAATTAAAAAATTAAAAAAAAAATCCAAAAATACGTTCCAATGAATAATGAATCATGCTTCCCTGTGCCCCTGGATGAAATTTTCAAATTTTTTTGATTCTTGGTTATTGATGATAAATATTGAGGATTAGTTGATCTTGATTTGATGTTTGATTGCCTTGAAACCTTAACATGCGTCAATTTTGTCCAACTACTTGTGAATATAGTGCTTGACTAGTTGATTTGGTTAGGAATGTGTGATTAGTTCCTGATATGTCAATGAATTTGAGTATTGGTTTGCAACTATGAGTAGTGTTTCATAACTCACTATTATGCACATGTGGAGGACGAAGGCATTTGTTCTTTAGGTAGCCTTCAGATTTATTTAGATACATTTGTTCCCTTCTTGCTACCCATGTTGTTGCCTTGACTTTTTATTGTTTTTAGCCACATTACAAGCCATGTTTGCTCCATTGGTTACTAGTCCCAAGCTTGGCTTGGGGGAGCTATTAGTGAGTGAGGTGAGGGAGTTTGTAGTGTGCACATTATTTGCACAATTTGGGTGGGTTTGACAAGTTATTTGTTCTTGATCATATTTTTGTTTTGATGAGTTGTATAGTATATATATTTGAAAAAATAAAAGTGTGATGGAAAAAAAAAGAAGTTCAAAGGAAAAAAAGTGAGAAAATAAAAAGGTGAAAAAAGTGAACTTCTAATAATAATAATAATAAAAAAAAAAAAGAGCAAAAAAAAGAAAAAGTGTTTCATGTTCAAATTATCTAAGTGAAGGTTTATCAAAAGAAAAGAAAGAAAAAAATTGAGTTTCATTGTAAATATTTGAGTTTGAGTTTGTTTATTCACTTTAGTTTATATTATCATATTTTTATGAGTGAAATTGTGAGTGTTGGGATTGTTTATTTTGTTTGGAATATATTTGGTGGATTTGTGTTGGAGTTAGTTATGTTGGAGATGTGTATGATCATTATATTTGGTCATGGGTTTATTAGGATATGGCTCCCTTTTAGCAAGGCTTTTCTCTCACATATTCTCAAATTTATCCTACCCTTTTCCCTAGCCTTACATTACAAGCTTTAAAGACCTTCTGACCTTGTGCATAGAGTTGTGTAAATGTGAAAGTGTTGTTTATCAATGCAAGTTATGACTTGACATATTCCGAGTCGACTACTAGGTTGAGTGTATGTCTTTTTAAACACACGAGTGTTGTGAGTTTGGGAGGGCATTGTTCACATAAAGGGGTTGGTTGGAGAGCGATCGAGTACATATTTTACTCGCCACATAAATAAGAGTTGAGTGTGTGAGCACTAGTCTTGAATTCTATATGCTCTTGTGGTTTGCTCTATTTGACAATTGTTAGGGAATATTGGTAGTTGGATGGATTTGATTGGTTGACTTTGATACATGTTTGTCAGATTTACCTTAAATCGTATTTATTGATTTAAATTATTTTGGGGGTGAAGTATTGATTTATTTATTCATTGCTTTGCTTAGGGACAAGCAAAAGTTTGGCTTGGGGGAGTTTGATAAGTCAATTTTATATATATATTTATTCCCCGTCCCATGGTCATATTTGTGCTTATTTGAGCTCTACGGAGCTATTTTTATTACTAATATATGTTTTTTAGTGTTTTTTGTAGAGTTGGTTTTATTTTGTAGGAATTTGCAAAATTATGACAATTCCCGAGCATATTGAGCCACTACAAAGATATTAGAGTTTGATCGTATTTTATTAGTTCGGTGATTAAGGGCTTGATTAAGTAAAAGAGGTACAAAGTTCTAACAAAAAAATACAAGCCAAAATAAGTGAGAACTTGGACTCGAGTCAACAAGGCTCAAGTCCGACCCAAAAGTTCAAGAGGAAGGAGCCCAACTTTCGAAAGCAGTTAACTGATCCAAACAAGCAACAAGGCCATATCGGGAAGCCCAACTCCAGATGAGGCGCATTTGGGCTGCTGCAATTTGTTTTATTAGGCCACTTATATCATCAGTTTTGTTGTATTGGGTTTTGATATAAAATCTGATGCTTTTCTTTAGGCGGTGGGAAATTATAGTTTGTTTAGGATTATAATGAAGGCTCTATAAATACTACCTGGTACTATCGTGTCAGGGGGATGCTTTTCTAGTTTTTCTTCCATTAGGTAGTTATTAGCTTAGTTTTAGGTAGCTTTTAATTAATTAGTGTTAGGCCCTGTTCTTTTGAGCTTCTGGGCAGAGCAGAGCAGATTTCAGCAGAGCAGAGCAGAGCAGATTTTAGCAAAGCAGAGCAGAGCAGAGCAGATTGAAGCAGAGCAAAGCAGAGCCGAGCAGAGTAGAGCAGAGCAGATTTCATTATTATTATTATTATTATTATTATTATTATTATTATTATTATTATTACCATTATTATTATTACTATTATTATTATTATTATTATTATTATTATTATTATTATTATTATTAGTACTACTACTACTACTACTACTACTACTACTAATACTACTACTACTACTACTACTACTACTACTACTACTACTACTACTACTACTACTACTATTACTATTATTATAATCATTAAATTTTATTATTAAATATTAATTATTATTAATATTATTAAATATTAATTATATTATTATTATTATTATTATTAAATATTAATTATATTATTATTATTATTATTAAATATTAATTATATTATTATTATTAAATATTAATTATATTATTATTAATATTATTATTATTAAATATTAATTATTATTATTAAATATTATTTATTTATTTATTATTATTATTAAATATTAATTATTATTATCATTAAGTATTAATTATTTATTATTATTATTAAATATACATTATTATTATAATAATTCAATATTAGGTATTAATTTTAAGCAGAGCAGAGCAGGGCAGGGCAGAGCAGAGCAGAGCAGATTGAAGCAGAGCAGAGCAGATTTCAGCAGAGCAAAGCAAAGCAAAGCAGATTTCAGCAGAGCAAAGCAAAGCAGAGCAGAGCAGAGCAGCTCTAAAGAACGGGGCCTTAGTTAGTTTTTTTCTTTTCTTTTTCTCTCTCTAACTTTTCTCTCTCTCCCTTAATTAAACTCTTAGTATTATTTTCTCTCTTACTTTTCTCTCTACAACTCTTGGTTTAATCTCAGTTATTTATTTTATTTTTTCTATCATGTCTTGTTTAATCGCTTTCATTAGTTTAGTTTTAATTATGTCCGAGTAGTTTAATTCTAGGGTTTATGGGGATCCATAATTAATATGAAGGGGTAATTTATTATTATTGATTATTGACTTTGCATGATAATTTCTTATTGAATTGTTTTAATTCTTTGCAATTAGATTATGAATCGAGCAGATGTAATTTAATTGTGAATGTTAAGCAATATTGAATTGATGAATCGAGCAGATGTTAATTTGATATTAAAGGCTATTTTCAATAGGGACTTAGATCTAGTAAATTGCGAGAGCCTGTTAGATCTATGTTGGTTAATAAATTGCGAGAGCCTGTTAATCATGTTATTTGTGCAATGTTGATTGATTGATTGTTATGTTTTATCCCGGAGTATTAATTATTGGTGAACCTGTGACCCTAGGCCTTCTTATTATTGATTTTCTCCCTAAACTTGATCTTCGTAGTATAGTTTCATATTATAACTACAATTTGGTTACCTTGATAATTTAGACTATATTAATTAATTAGGAGTAGAAAGACCAGTTTCCCTGTGTATTCGACCCTACTTCCCTATCTACTTTAGTTAGAGGATTTAGGTAATACTTTTGATTAGGTGATACGACTTTAGCCTGTCAAGTCTATGTCTGATGCATACATACTCACCCCTACGTATTCTTCTCTGTCCCCACAGGCAATGGCAAGAACAATGCGTACGCGTGAGCGTCATGCGGCCAGGAACCCAGACGGCAGTCTGGTTCACTCTAGGGTCCCCTATGACCCCAGTAACCCAAGTACAATGGAGGTGGAGACTACCTCCAACACCCAAACAACGATCGCCTCCACTGGCTCTCATCACTTGGTCGTGGAGGTCACTTCTTCCTTCGAGGAACGCCTACAAGCTGAAGGCGCCTCGTCCACTCTTGCTCCGGAACTTATGTTCCCTCAATTCGCCAGTTTAGTCATGGATGGGGCCGAACTGGTAGCCTGCAAAGACCATCCTACCAATCTTGGGGCGGACGCTGCTGGTTCGTCCATCCCCTCTTCCTCTCAACCTCTGCTTCAACTGGGCGGGGCGAACAGACCTTTGACGGGAATCTCAATCAGGGAACCGTCCGACCTGCCTATTCGCAACGCCCCTCCTTCGAGAAATCAGGCGGACGCTGCCAAGGACAAAGGCAAGCGTCCATTAGTTGAGGAGGGCGTTCCTTCTTCCATGGGCGTACATAGCTCAAGAGGCCGAAGCTCGGCCGAGGCAGCAGACCTGGACAGGGTGCTGTCTTCAGAGTTTGGGAGTGCCCCTTCTCACCAAATGGAAAAAGAAGAAGTTGAGAAAGAGGCCGTGGGTGAGACGGCCGAAGGTGAGGCGGTGGCCGAAGAAAACGTCGCCAACATTGACAACTTCAGGGACCCGTACGCCTATACGGTTGGAGAGACGGCCCTGAAGTTCTTAAAACAGGATTTTGAGAAGTACAAGGAGTCCTTCAATTTGGGGGAGGGATTCGAAATACAAGTCCCCAGGAAAGCCATTGCTGTGGCTACCTGGGATGAGGAGAAGCCGCGCAAACGGGCGTTTTGCGTTTACAGGGCCGCCTTGGATGTAGGCCTTCGCTTCCCTCTTCATCCATTCGTCCGGACAGTTCTGGACGAATATGACATTGGCCTTTTCCAACTGACGCCAAACAGTTGGTTAAATATTTTTGGGTATTTGGTGACGTGCATCTGCAAGGGTTTCACGCCAAACTTTGCGGTCTTCTGTGAGATGCACTCACTCACTCGACTGGAGAAGGATACGGATGGTTGGCTCGTCTTGAGCGCGACCAGGGATTACATGGTTGTGGTCGACCGTGTTAGCAAATGGAGGGACTGGAAGCACCGATTCTACCGCATCAAAACCCAAGATGCGGAGTTCAACCTCCGCATGAACAAGTGCCGTCCAGAACCAATTCAGCTCGGACGCGGGGACCATAAACCTGACAAGCCGCCCATCCATCCAAGCCACGAGCACCAGCTGGAATATTTCATGGTCAACCGAGTCAAGCGGGGTAACAAAACTTAACGTGTCCCTCGCCATTGGGTTCCTCATGCCAATTGGCTTAGGGACACTACCTTCATGTCTGCATACGGCCTGTACCTGAACATACCCCAAGGTGGACACTTAGATATACACTTTTTGTACGCACGTAGAGTTTTTAGAAAAATATTCTAACACTTTTGGTTTTTTCTCTTTGCAGCGGAGGCGTACGCTATGCTTGACTCGGCTCAAAAGGGAGAGGTGGAGATGTCCGAGGTGGACCTGGCTCGTTACAAGGCTCGTTTCAAGATGTACGAGCAGCTCAAGGAGGTAAACACTTAGTTTATTTTTTGAGTTTATCTTTCCTCATTGTCCGTTCTACTATATTGGGAGGAGCCTACTTCCCGAGTTTGCACGGACGCATTTCGTCCGTTCAGGCATGCTGGAAGGGAGCTCCTTCTCCAATTCATACGGACGCTAACACATTCTTTGTCTTGTAAAAGTTTTCTAACTTTTGATTGTGTTTTTGCAGTCCTCCTCTACTCCGAAGGCAAGGTGGAAGCAGCCGGCCACGTCCACTCCTGATGCGAATGCATCTAAAAGGAGGAAGACGGTTGCAACCAAGAAGCCTTCAAAATCCGCGGCCAAGGCGAAGTCGCAGACTGCTACAACGCAGTCTCAAGGAGAACAGCCCCGGCTGACACAAAGCAGGGTCTCCAAGCCCGTGGAACCTGTTGCTGATCAGGTCCACGATGCGTACGTCCCTTTGGATGGTGGGGATAAGTCAACCCCAGAAAAAATGCTCGGCTCCCTCTCGATTCCAAGAATCGAGATAGTAAAAAAATCTGACTAGCTAAATGCCAGTGAGTCGGCCAGTGATGCTGATGCTGGTCGTACAGAAAACGAAGGGGAGGCCTCTCTGTCATTCCCTCCCATCAATCTCTCTCCTCCAAGCTTCCCCACTGGTTAGCCTTTCTTCCTTATTCTTGTACATTTAGATTTGTACTTGTAAATTTAAGCTAATTCTTTTTGAACGGTCGTCCGCATATATCTCAGAGGAGATGCAACTGAGGATGCCCGTTCAGTGACTGACTGGTGCGGACAGGAAGGCCATGCGCGAGGCCATGGTTCGCGCGGTCCCCCAGGCGCAGCGTGACAAGCTGCAGGGGATCAATGAGGGCTTCCTCGGCCTCATGCTCAATTGTAGTGCTGAGGTACGTTTTATTTGCCATGCTTTTTCTTTCCAACACTTAGCAAATTTTTCTATATTTGACTAAGTTTCCCTCTTTTGTCCGCAGCTCTTCCTCCGCCTGAACGCCTTCCTTGACTGGAAGGACAAAGAGAACGAGCGGTTGAAGCAGGCTTGGCTCGAAATCCGGAAGGCCAAGGATGCTGTAATTGGGACGGCCGCCGTCCAAAGGGTGCACTTCGAGACCCAAATAACTGCGCTGTCCGACAAGGCGGCGCGGCAAACAGAGGACCTGGTCAAACTGGGCAAGGCTCTTGAACAAGAGTCTGTGGACAGGGAGGCCATGAGGGTAGAAAGGGACGAGGCCGTCCTGGAGAAGGAGAAGTGGAGGTTGGGCTTCGAGGCGTCTGAGGCCTTGAAGAGTGAGCTGAAGTTGGCCCAAGGCAACCTTAAGTCTGCTTTGGACGAAGCGGACGCGCTGAAGGTCGAGGTTGAGACCTTGAAGAAGTCCATTGCGGACTATGAGGAGCAACTAAAAACTCCTCGGCCACCCAACGCGGAAGAAATCGTTCGCATAGAGAAAAATGCTAAAGACAGACTTAAGGCATACTTCTTCGATGCCTTTGACCTGATGGTGGATGAGGGTGAAGCCGCCTATTATGAGGAACGCTTCAAGAAGCGGCTGAACTATGTCTGCCTCAGAGAAGAGGCAAAGAAGGCCGGCCAGCCTCCTCCTGAACTAGTAGTTACTTCCCCCGAGTCCGAAGAGGACGAGGGAGAAGAAGGGGATGAGGAGGAGGAGGCGGACGACGGGGCTGCCAAGGTCAAGGACGCCAAAAATGTGGAGGAGCCTGCCAAAGACAATACGGCTAGTAGAGCTCAGGTCCTCCAGCAGTCGTCTGCTCAGCTTCCAAGCTTTTCTTTGTTCAGCTTTCTTTGTACTTAGCTTGTACTTTTCTTTTCTTTGTTTTTAATTTGAAGCCGCCTGTTAGAGCGGTATTGTAAACATTTCGGCCGCCTTTGCGCGATCTAATCAATGCAAAATTTGTCCGCCTTTTGAGCGGTTCTTCACCTGTGTTTCATATTTAGCAATTTTTTTTTTTTGCAATTTTGTGCTTTTTGAATGTTTTTCGTACGTCTCAATATTATGCCTCTTCGTACGTTCCTAGGGGTATGCCCCTTTATTCGGTGTTCGCCTAGTCCATTCTCTAAGTTGTTTGATTAACTTGGTAGTTTTTATGCCTTAAAGGGTATGACGAGTAGCAAGTTAATCAAATCATAGTAATGATTGCCCTTGGACTAGGTGAAACACCGAATCAATTTAATCGGCTGTTCGGCTATCTTTGTACGAGTAGTCCGTTGAATCTATCGCGCGGACGTACCCTAGAGATCCCAAGTATTCAACTTAGAGATTCCTGACTCGGCCGGGCTAAACGCCTAGGTATGCCCTTGCCTTGTTTGTAAAGGACACTTGCTTTCTACACAAGTTCGGAATACCTTGCCTCAATCGTCCGCCTTGAATGGGGCGGACGCATTGTTTTCTGAATTAAATCAGTTTTTTTTTTTTTTTTTTTTTTTTTTTTTTTTTTGTGTGTGGCCGAATCGCTATATTGGGAGCTACCTTGCTTCCTTTTCACTTCGGCCACTCAGTAAGACTGATAAGCCGTGTTGCTATATTGGAAGCAACTTAGTAAATCATTTCATTCGGCCTTTAATCACAAATCATGATATGCAAATAAATACAAGTAAAACAGTAAATAGTTCAACAATGCCTGACTTTTCATTAATTTTGTCAAAAGTACATTATTGTGGCCGTATGGCTTTAATTACACGGCTCGGTCAGTAGACCTAGCTGTATACACAGTTTTTTGGCTAAGTACTTTAAGAAATAAAAACTTAAACATGATATTTCTTCAGATTATCAGTGTTCCATGTCCGTGGGATCTGACGGCCATCAATTGCCTCAAGGCGATATGTGCCGTCTCGGACTTCTTCCTTGATTCGGTACGGTCCCTCCCAGTTTGGGGTCAACTTGCCGTCCTCATTGGCACGGCCAACAGCTTCCATTTTTCTCAACACTAGATCCCCCATTTTGAGCGGCCACTTAGACACTCGGCGGTTATATGCCCTTGTCATCCTTAAGCGATAAATTTCATGTCTAAGCGCCGCATTGCCCCTAGCTTCTGGAAGAAAGTCTAGAGCGGTCTTCATGGCCTCCCAATTGGCCGATTCATCATAGAGCATTACCCGCAAAGTGGGCTCGTACATTTCAATTGGGAGTACAGCCTCAGCTCCATAGACCAAAAAGAACAGAGTCTCCCCTGTAGATTTTTTGTTGTTGTCCGTATGGACCATAGCACATTGACCAACTCATCTGCCCATAGGCCGCCTGCCTTTTCAAGCTTGCGCTTGATCCCATTTGAAATCAACTTGTTATAGGCTTCAACTTGGCCATTGGCTTGGGGTCGGCCGACTGAGGCAAAACAATGAGTTATGCCTTGGTCCCCCAACCATTCCTTGAGTTGGAGCGTCTCAAACTGAGGTCCATTGTCGAACACCATTGACTGAGGTACCCCATACCGAGTGATTATGCTCTTCCAAATGAAGGCTGACACATCCGTCCATTTGATGCCCCGGACGGCCTCAGCTTCAACCCATTTAGTGAAGTAGTCTACTGTCACTAGTACATATCGTCTCTAGCCGGACGCAGGAGTATACGGCCCCAAAATGTCAATGCCCCATTTAGCAAAAGGAAGCGGACTACTGATGGCTGATAGACTATTTGCTGGACGATGAATAAGAGTTGAAAACCTCTGGCACTTGTCACATGTTTTCACCATTTGCATGGCGTCCGAATTCAAGCTCGGCCAGTAATAACCCAAATGTGTCGCCTTTTCAGCTAAGGCTCGTCCTCCAATATGTGAGCCACAATGTCCCTGATGAAGGTCGTCCAACACATCATGCCCTCTTTCAGGAGTTTTACACTTAAGGTAAGGCTTCACAAAGGCTTTTTTGAATAGCTCCCATCCTTCATCTCAAACCAGGCCGCTCTCCTCTTCATTAGCAAACTCTCTTTTGGATCGTCCGAAAGTGTTCCATCCCTTAGGTAGGAAATAATTCCGTCCATCCAGGTTGAACTTCTATTTATTATCTGAATGGGCTCGGCATCAATGCTCCTTTTCTCCTTTACTTCCCAAAACACTGATCTTGGAGTATCACATGATGCCGAGGAAGCCAATTTGGAGAGCGCGTCCGCTTGATGATTTTCTGAACGAGGAACTTGTTTGAGAGAGAAATGTTCAAGGCCCTCGGCCTCATCCTTTACTAGCTGCATGTACTTCATCATGGCCGGCTCCCTGGCTTCGAAGCCACCATTGACTTGGTGAACTATTAGCCGGGAGTCCGAGCTTACTTCAACTTTGGTTGCCCCGGTCGCTTTGCACATCCTTAGGCCGACCAACAATGCTTCGTACTCAGCTTCATTGTTTGACGCTTGGAACTGAAATCTCAATGCGTACTCATACTTGTCTCCCTCAGGAGATTCACATATAATACCAGCGCCACACTCGGTCGCTGTTGCACTACCATCCACAAACACTTTCCAGACTTGGTCCCCGGCCGGCTGAAGATCAGGCCGTGTCATTTCAGTCAAAAAATCCGTAAAATCTTGCCCCTTGATTGCCTTCCTTCGTTTAAACACAAGGTCAAAACCTCTGAGTTCCAAGGCCCACTTGAGCATGCGGCCACTTGCCTCTAATGTTGAGAACGGCTTCTTCAAGGTTTGGTTTGTATAGACCATAATTGAATGTGCCAAAAAGTATGGCCGCAGCTTCTTTGATGCCATGTACAAGGCCAGGCCAAATTTTTCAATTGGGGGGTACTTAAGCTTAGCATTGTGAAGTACATGGCTAATAAAATACACTAGGACCTGATGGCCGTCCCTCTCAGCAAGAAGGACGACACTTAGAGAATGTTCAGAGATGGCAAGATAGATATATAGCTTCTCATTCCTGAGCGGACTGACGAGGCGAGGCAATGTATGCAAGTGACTTTTCAACTGTACGTATGCTTCCTCGGCCTCCTCTGTCCACTCGAACATGGCTTTCTTCTTGATAGTTTGAAAAAAGTAACGACACTTATCCCCTAACCTTGACAAAAATCTTCCAAGGGCTGCTAAACAGCCGGTCAGTCTTTGGACCTCCTTAATTGTTCTAGGAGACTTCATGTCAAGGACGGCTTGAATTTTTTCAGGGTTGGCCTCAATTCCACGTTGATCAATCAAAAATCCGAGAAACTTGCCAGACTCAACACCAAATACACACTTCTTTGGATTTAACATCATCTTATGCTGCCTGAGTTCGGTGAACGTTTCTCGTAGATCCTTGAGATAGTCGGCCGGCTCTTTTGACTTGACAATCATGTCATCAATGTACGCCTCCATGTTCTGGCCGAGCTGGTCTCTAAAGACTGTATTAACAAGCCTCTGAAATGTAGCAGGGGCGTTCTTAAGGCCGAATGGCAATACTTTGTAACAGTACAATCCCTGCTCGGTCACAAACGTTGTTTTCTCTTGATCTTCTTCCCACAAAGGAATTTGATAGAATCCGGAGTATGCGTCCTTAAAACTCATTAGGGCGTGTCCGGCCGTAGAGTCAACCAAACGGTCAATCTTAGGCAAGGGGAAACTATCCTTAGGACACGCCTTGTTCAAGTCCGTGTAATCCACGCACATCCTCCAAGTCCCATTCGGCTTTTTCACAAGAAATACATTGGCCACCCAATCTGGGTAGAAACATTGCCGAATGAAACCGGCGTCCAACGGCTTTTTCACCTCTGCTGCGGCCGCCTGATTCCTCTCTTCTTCGTGATTCATTTTCTTCTGACGGACAGGCTTTATCAAAGGGTTCACGGCCAACTTGTGCACGGCCAGGTCAGGACTTATTCCTGGCATTTCATCAACTTCAAATGCAAACACATCGTTGAATTCTCTTAACAGCTGAACTAACTCATCCCCAAGTAATCCCAAGGCTATAGTGCCAACACTAACTGTCCGTTCTGGGTGGTTGGAGTCAAGCACTATATCCTGGTGGTTGCTGGCCGGTTGGGGCCTCAACTCATCTGGCCGGCCGACAGTCATTAATTGCTAGGCTTCTTCAGCCCTGGCCGCCTAACGCTTCTGGGCGACCTGGTATGCTGGGAGTGAGGTCCCTTCTTCCTTAGGCTCGGAAAATTTCGGGCCGCGTGCTGTTGGTTTCACGGCCAGCTGATTACATTCCTTAGCCATTTTCTGACTTCCTTGAATTGTTCCAATTTTTCCGTCCGACCTTTTAAACTTCAGCAACATTAAGTGGGGCACTATGACCGCCTTGACTGCATTCAGAGTGGGGCGGCCAAGGATGACGTTGTACCCGGTCAACTCTTTGACAACAAGGAAGTGGACGACCATATCTCTTTCCTCTCCCTTCTGCCCGATTCGGATGGGAAGGTCAATCTGTCCGACCGGAACTTGCAGACTTCATTGGTTGTGATATTGATCTTACGCAGGTTCTGAAAGAAAGATGAATGATATTCCCCCCAAATCCTACCAAGGGGTGAGTGATATCCTGGAGAGCATCTTCTGGGAAACTTAAATTCCTTAGGGCAGACAGGCTGATGATATCGGTCGAACTCCCCGTATCAATCAATATCCGTCCCACCTTCAAATTTGTTATCTTCATGACAAAGACCATGGGATCATTGTGCAAAGCCCTGACCTCTCCACGGTCAGCCTCACTTATGATCACTTCAGGAAATGGCTCGGCCTTAACGGCGTCCGTTTGCATCACATTTGACAAATTTCGAGCGTCCTGCTTGATTCCTTTCATGGTAGGGCCGCCTGAAGCAAAGCCTCCTGATATCACGGCCACAAAACCTAAATCAGTGATATTCCCATCATCTTCTTTGTCATTCTTCTTATCGCTTTGTTGCTTTTTCTTGGACGTGTTGTCTGTCCGTTTGAAGGTGAATTTGGACTTGGTCACATATGGTTTCAGCAGACCCTTGTCGGCCAACTTATCCAACAGCCTCTTCAGATTGATACAATCGTTCGTGTCATGACCTACATCCTTGTGGTAATGACAATACTTGTTCTTGTTTCTGTACTGGGCCGAACCTCTCAAAGGCTGAGGCTTCTCAAACTCAAACTTGTGTTTTATCTCCATCAAAATGGAGTAGCCATCCTTGTTGAACTCATACTGAGGCTCGTACGTCTTGCTTTTCTTTGACTTGGGTTGCTTGTCATCAGCCACCCAGATTTCTTTTCTTTTGTTTCCTTCTCTCTTTCGGCCGGCCGAGTCTTGCTGAGAAGATTGCTTCTTCTCAACCCCCTTGGCCGGCTGTTCTGATTTGGTGAGCGAACAAAAGTCCGCGGCCTCAATATAGGCTTCGGCTTCCCGCAATACACCTGCGTATGACCGAATCTTTTTCCTTACCAAATCAAACTTAAAACCATTATGCCTTAATCCCCGGAGAAATTCTGAGTAAGCCATTTTATCCGGAAGATTATGAATTTGGGCTTTTTCTTGGTTAAACCTTTGGACGTACGAACGTAGTCCTTCATTCTTCCCTTGGACAATTGTTGCCAAGTTGAGACTTGTCTTTCTTGGTAGGATGTTGTATGAGAAGTTTCCCACAAACAACAAACTGAGGGTAGTAAAACAATTGATGCATCCGGCTGGAAGGCTGTTAAACCAATCCTGGGCCACTCCCTTAAGAGTGGCCGAGAAGCATCTGCACCATGTGGCATCATCTACACTTTGCAAGTACATCAAATTCCTATACGAGGTAATATGCTCTTCTGGGTTGCCCGTACCATCATAGGCACCCACTAGTACACTCTTCACTTTTGCTGGTTGAGCGGACGCTAGTATGTCTTGCGAAAACGGAGGCGGCTTATCTCCCAAATTCAACAAACGCATCTGCCAATCAATGGGCTGATGTTGCGCGGACGTTCCAGCCAAGTAGGGAGCCTGGCCGAACATCTGGCCATACGGCCCATATTGCCCAAAGACTTGGGGAGTTGGCTGTATCAACCCATTGAGTACTTGAGGGGGTTGATATTGTGATGGCTGAACTGGAATGGGAGTAATAGTATGAGCAGCTTGACTTCTGCTGGAAACGGCCGTGTTGGTGTATTGAGAAAAAGATTGATTGGAAACTTCATCCGGCATGGTTGGGGTAGAGGCCGTGTCAGAGTATGCGGCCCTCTCCCTTTGCTTGTGCTGAATGTAATCCCTTGCGTCCTTGAAACGCTGTGACGGCTCAGTCTCAACTCTTTTCGGCTGTCTGCCCCTCCCCCCAGCCGACTGTGTTTTCGTCAACAGGCTAGAGAAGTTGGTCCATGGGACTCGGGGAGACCTTCCGTGCGGACGACGGAAAGGGGTGTTACCAGCATCAGTTGCATTGGTCTTGTTATTGGCTTTCTTGGAAGTGCCTCCTCCCCCCTTTTGCTGGGTAGCGGCCAACTCTTTGCGGAGCTTAGTCAGCTCGGCCGTTAGGGTAGCTGGGGTAACAGGAGGTTGTTCGGCCTCTTCAAATGAGGCAGTCAAAGGATTGCTTGAATGTATGGTAGTACGTATGTCTTCTACATATCCGTTCTCGCCTGGACGAGGACCAATATTAGGTGTCTGACCATCTATTTCCATAACGGACGAGTGTCCCCACAGACGGCGCCAAATGTTTCGGGGTTTTTTGTGATCTCCTCGGATACTGGTCACGCTCTGCAGACAATGAGACTCGGACACCTGCAAAACAACGAATATTCTGGTGATCGAAATATTCGCCTCCGACGATCAAGTTAGTGACCGGAAGTCGGAAAAGCTAGAGAGAGAAAGTAGAGAGAAGTTGGAGCTTTTGTGCTCTATATTTATGTTATGTCATCATCTAAATGATTGGTGTATTTATAAGGGTGGGAACATGTGCCCCTCTAGGTTTTATACCCTAGAATTTCGTAACGCGATTGGCTGCGCAATCAGAGGTCGCCACGTGTCATGGGGGGCGCCGTTTTACGGCTTTCAAGGGTTTCTCGGGATTTGGGTATTTAAAGATAGATGACATGTGTCACCCTGTCAGGTGGACACGTGTCACACTCTCATAGGGTCACGTGTCGCCTTCTTATTGGGCCACGTGTCACTATAAGATTGGGCCATGTACCTGGGTTATTTTTACACTAAACATAAAGCATAAGTATAAGATGCATATTGGCAACTAGCATGACCCCTTGAATTCTTCAAGTCTTCAAAAGGTCTTCACTTGCAACTTTAAGGCATCATCTTCCAAGAAACTCCGTCTTCAAGACTAAGCCAAAAATTATGCAACTACTAGTATCTACGACTAGGATTAATCTAAATATTAAGGTACAAAAATACTCAACGGTACGTAGACCGTATTTAGATTTACAAAAATACATCACGGCACGTAGTCCGTATTTTCTATCCTAATCGGGTCCCACTAGTTGCCATTTCATAAAACATGTGAGAGAATATTCATTCCATTCATCCATTCACTATATGTGAATGGCCCATGCATTTTACAACGATTAACAAGTAATAATGCATTAAACACACGCGCGCACTAGTAACTAATCTAGGTGGTTAATCCAATTAACACGCCTAATTAAAACTAGTCAAAGTTGAAAAATCAATAAAAGGGAAAGTAATTTCCGATTTTTTTGGCCCAACATCCAATTCAAACAAGTCATTTCGAAACTACTCATCTTCCGGATTAAGAGATTCTCATGACACAAGATGAAGAATGGGTAATGTACTTCTACGGTGCGTCCGATCAAAAAGGATGTGGCGTAGGAGTTATACATATAATTCCAGAGGGAGCACATACTCCAATCTCATCTGTCAAACTAAACTTTGAGGTTACTAATAATGTCGTGAAATGTGAAGCGTGCATTATTAGATTAGAAGCAGTAGCTAGCATAGATGTGCAAAAATTAGAGGTATATGGAGTTTCTAGTTTGATTATAAATCATATACTAAAAAAATGGAAAATAAAGAACTCCACAATGATATTATACTAAGCACACCTAGAGCAACTCATCGAGCATTTTGAACATATTGATTTTAAATATCTCCCAAGGGATGATAATCAATTTGCCGATGCGCTAGCAAAATTAGCCTCAATGATCAATATTCCAGATCACTTAAATATGATGCCACTATGCGTTGATAGAAGAGAAAAACCAGCATATTGCAACGCAATAGAGGAAATAAGACATCGAAGGAGACAATCCTTGGTATGATCATATCCTCCAATATGTTACCCATGGCACATATCCTGAAAATACTTCATCAAAAGACCAACGAGCCTTGGAAACCAGTTAAAAACTGAACCGAAAAAGATCCAAACGAGTTATAAACTGAACAAAAAAATAACCGAATTGTTTCTAACCCGAAACCGTTTCCAACCCGAAACTGTTTGAACCGAGATAAAAACCGTTTACACCGCACCGTTAACAAACCGCAACCCGCCTGCACCGAACCGTTTACTACCCGGACTGTTTACAACCCGAACCGAATTAAAACCGCTTAAGAATAAAACGAAACCGAATCGAACCGATAACTATTTAAACCGAACCAAAACCAACCCGTGAGACAATTAAACCGATTCCAAACCGACCCGATTAATTACCGAACCGATTTCAAACCGAACTGTCAAACCATTGATATTTTCTATTGATATTTATATACATATATATACATATATATATACATATATATATAATAAACATAGCAAAAGAACTACGCAAAGTCCGGCAATCTCTATGATTCGGTCATATCAAAAGAAAAAAATATAAAGCTCATTTTATTTCATTCAAAATTCAAGATAAGAGACATTATTGAACTAGATAATAAAGTAGTGATTACACTTTATTCAAATTAAACTACAGACAAAATTGTGTAACACTCTAAGGTTTTACTATGTACTCTATTGTCACGGATGATGGAGGAGTAGTTTCCATCGCAATAGTTTCAGTTTCCTTAGAGCTTTTCCTTTCATTCTTCTTTTTCACCCACACATTGTTTTTCAATTTAAGAATTGGGGTATTTTCAACTCTTTTCCCTTTTTCTTCAGCATTTGTTGGGGCCTTCTTGCGAGTGTGTTATGATGATTCTTTGATTATCACGCCTTGTTTTGCGCTGGTTTGAGAAGGAGCTTTCCTCTTTGTTTCCTTCAAACGAGCCTTATGAGATGAGAAGTCTAATTTTCTTCTCACTCCTTTGTTTTGGCCACTAAGAGGAGTAGTGGTGGCCGAATGCATCAAAGGCTTAGGTGGATTGCAAGCCGTGGCGGCTTGATGTTGTGATCGAGCCTTGTTTAAGTCACACTTATCCGTTGCGTTCATCCAAGCCTTATAAAAGGAAGATAACACAATACTCTTTGGCGACTCCCTACTTGTTAAAAAGCATGATGATAGAATCAATTATAATTCAAGGTCCCCCAAACAGTCAGGAATTCAAATCCTACTTGTAACACCCCAATAATTCTCCCTTTTCCAAACCACTTGCTTTAAATAAAATAGTGGAGAACCATTGACATGCTACCACCACGTGTTAAAACGTTAAGGCTTTATCAAAGTATCGCAGCGGAAAAACAAACTTAAGTATTTAAAGTATCATAATTTAGAACAACGAATAAGTCAAATCTTACAAATTGGAACCATGTAAGGCCCTTATTTAAAACCAAACCAATATTAAAAATCCAAAACATAAATGAATAGCAAGACATAGATAAGTTCAACACAAAGAACGAATACTCTCAATCACACTAATCCCTTGACAATGCGTATGTCAAATCCTCGAACTTCACATCATCAAGCTAACCTGTGAAATACTGCTCCCCAATAATACAAGTGTAATAATTGGATCATCACATCAGGGTCATTGAAAGGCGAAGGCCATGACCAAGAGAAAACACACACAAAAGCACGCAATCAGCAAAGCTGAGTACATACAAGTTACAACGTACCAAACCTAGCATGCTCAATTAATTAAAGTAAATAACATACAATGTGAATTCAATAATCAAGACTCCACACTTAAATAATTCAATTGACTCAACATACTTACTAACTAATTCCAGACACTTGACCCTTTATATATAATTTAATTAATTTAGTTTGGAGTAAGCAATAGACCAGGTTGTCCAATCCACCAAATCATTTTGGTACCAAATGACCATTTGTAATAAAAGTTTAGCGCGATGCAAGAATGGGCGCGACTCCGTTCTCACAAAGTTAGTCTAGGATCCCATCTAACTTTCATTATAAAATAAAATGTAAATACCAAAAGAGAAGAGGACATGTTGATCAAACAAGCCTCAAAAAGCCACGGGCTACCACCGTGTACCCCAACCCATAATTGTCAATACTCTAGAAGTGCACGCTTTCCAGAGTTTTATTGCTCATCCATGTTTCACTTTACGTGATTACAATTTTAATTAATAGCCGACTCATTCAAGAAGAGCATACATAACAATCATACATCAATTCATTTTTAATCTTTTTTTAGGACAATGGTGATCACATCACAAATTGACCTTTAATTCCAATTAAACTTCCAAATTATCCAAAATTGTTGAACATAGTCAACCAACCTAGCCATTTCGGCTTAATAAACCACCTTTACTCAACATACTAACAAGTCATGATTGAGTAATAAATAAATAAATAATGACATTGTGGAATAATTAATAAATTCATTCCACTTAAACCATTCAATTCCAATCCTTTAATAATCCAAATGTCGTTAACAAACCAATCCAATAAAATATGTTTGTATCAATATTCTATACAAACAAATAATCCAATATAATTCAACATACTTGCATCCATAATTCCATACAAGAATAATTAATTCACCAAAACATGCCTCATAACATAAATACATGAATTAATTAAATATATAACCAAACAATTTCCATCCAAATGTTCTCTAATCATGAAACTAAGTTCTTTCCTTTTGGTACCTAAACATGATACTACTTACAACGAAGTAGACATGTACGTACCTCGTATAAACAATTCTTTGCGCCACTTTTAATTACTTAAAAGTCTCCTAGAGAAAAATCACTTCCTAGAAAACACCCAACAATAATAAATTAATACTTAACCAAAATTCCAGCAATATAAATTAGATTAAAAGTCCTTAAAACTTTATCAAAAACATGTTATTATGCTTAATTATGCATTAGAAATCCAATAGGAACAAAAACCCCAAATTAATTGCTCATTAGAACCCTAAAATCCCAATTTGATTAAATTAAAACCCTAGGTTTATAAATTATAAAATCTGAAAATTATAACATAATTAAAATCTGAAATTTATAAGTTTAAGCTATCAAAAACATGAATTTGATACTAAAAATATAATCTTTATACTACAAAATCAAAACCCAAAACAATTTAATAATAAACAAGATAGTAGAGCAAAAATAAGAGAAGAAGGAGGAAAGGGCAGCCATGGTGGGCCGCTGGTGGGTCGCCGGTGGGTCGCCGGCGGCGGGCAGTGGGCGGCGGTGTGGCAGCAACAGGTGGCAGTTGGGGGTGGCAGCAATGGTGGTGAGTAGTGAGGGGTTTCTCACGTGAAGGAGGAGGAAAGGGAAAGAAGGAAAAAGAAAAGAAAAAGAAAAGAAAAAAAAAGGAAAAAGGAAAAAGAAAAGAAGAAAATATAAAGGAAAAATAAAATAAAGAAAATAAAGAGGAGGAAAAAATAAGACTAACCTTTTGTGTGGGGAAAAATTTGGGGATGTATGGGGTATTTATAGGAGAGAGAGTGGTGTAAGGTTAGTTTTAAGATTGGGCTCATAAAATTAATGGGCCAAATAGGTAAATGAAATGGGCTAGCTTTGTTTAATAAGTGTAGACACCCATTTGTGTCTCCCCAAAACCAAACCCAGTGATGAATACCTTTCACGTCGAACCATAATCGAATAAGGTGAAAGTGTGAAAAGTCAAGTGATGCGGTTAGTTTTTATTAAAATCCTTCTTTCTGTTTTTGAAAACCATATCTATTTTATAAAAACGTCCAATTCAGTTTATTTTGGTCCATGATAAGGGTCCAATAATGGTGTAGTTGGATGGGGTTTGAAAAGACCTTTCCAACGATATATTATAAGCCCAATTCCGATGAATAATGAGGAAGTTATGGCCAAAATACTAAACAGGGCCCAAACTGGATTTTACCTACGACCCAATGATCATGAGGAGGGTCCAAAGGTTTAATCCTATTCCTAAACTAATTAGGATTGATTAGAATATTCTATAAGTTTCTAAAATATCTTAATTATCCTTTTTTGAAAAGATAAGATCATAGAATTTGATTTGAATATAAACTTTCCTTTTATAAAACTTTCCTAATTCTATTCAGATTTAAAGATGTTCAAAGATAGTCAGATATTATTTTCGTGCCTCATATTTTTTATCCAAATTTTGTATGGATGGATAGATCTTGAAATTATCTTTCCAATGATATATTATAATATAAAATCCGAGCTATAACGAAAAAGATATGAAAAGAATACGAAACTCTATCCAAAACTGACACCCTTCTACTATTTCGTTCATATCTTTTTATCTACAAAAGATTTTAATCTGATTCTAATTGCATTAGAAAGTAGACTTCAAGAGCTTTCCAACGACATACTATATGACTTATTTGGACTTCTAGATCAAAAGATATGATTAAAACAAAATCCGCAAAAAACTGTCTTGTCGCGAAACGACAGTTTTGTCGCCTCGCGACAGACTCTGTCGCCTGGCGACAAGATAAATCTTTGGCGACAAGGTCGGTTTGATTAGCGACAGAGTGGAGTTTTATTCCTTATCAAATTCTATGATTTTCCGGACTGTTTTCTTATAAATAGGGTCCGAACCTCTGTTTTTATTCATCATCTTTCATCAATCACTATCAATTCTCTCAATCAACTTTCATCAATCATCTCTCATCAATTCTCTCTTTTCTCTCTTGAGAAATTCATGCTTTCTTTCTCTCTTTTGTAAGCTAATTTTTACATACAATATTCCGCATTCACAAGATCTTGAATCTCTTAGCCAAGTTCGAAGTTGCCTTCGCCCTAGACGTGCAAGGTTTGATAATTTCTGAGGGTTTGGTCCAAATCTAGTCTAAACTTTGTTTAATTTGATTTCAATTTAATTCTTTAATTGTTCTTTATTTATTTTCATTGAAGTTTATTAACTTGTGTATTTTGTTATTAGAAAGAGGTACGAGGCTTCAAAGTAAGTAGATTAGCTTACTCCCTATTTCTTTCACAATGTAGATTGCATGTTTATTATTGTTTATTAATTCCTAGTATCATGTTAGGATGCTTTTAATGCTTTCCAGTATCATGTTAGGATGTTATTTTAATGCTTTCTAGTATCATGTTTAGGGTGCCTCTTATCCTTTCTAATATCATGTTAGTACCATGTTAGGTTTAAAGCTTTGATCTTTATTGCTTAGTGACATGCTAGGAATTGTTATTAATCTTGTTAGTATCATGCCTAGGATCTTGCTATTATATTTAAGCTTTATTATGCCTTATCATGCTATTATTATCATTATTGTTATTCTTTATTATTATGTTGCTTGATATATATTATTGTTATTGCTTGATCACGCCTTTTATGCAGGTTTAAAGGGAATTTGTACTTGAAATCACGCTTAATAAGATAATTATTAATTTGGTTTAGGCTAATGTGATTTTAACTCAAGTGATCGCCAATAATAGTCTTATTTGTGCATTAATTTCAACCAACATAGATAAACAGGGTAGGTTTAATATAATGTTTGTATGTTATTCGAAAAGTGCACATGAATACGAGCAGAACAAAGTAGAGGCCTATTTTATAGGGCGGGTCCTTTCTTTTGTAGATTGGATTCGTACCCTCATCCCCGGACCCTGTTTGGTTCAAGACCTTATGGAGTAGTTGATGATCCTTTTGGATTGTCTTTTGGGTACAAGTTCCTTAAAACTTGTTGGCGACTCTTTTTGCTCTTTGTCTTTCCCTTTGGAACGCCACCGTACTTTAGTGTATGATCACAGTGGGGTTCAAGTTTGGGGTTATCATAATGCTTGAAATATTCCCTACAGTTTTTGGCGACTCCACTGGGGAGGATTTCTATTTATATTCCTGAAATTTATTTAATTTTGGCAATTATTTAGAATGAGCGGATGAGACTCGAAAAATTCTAAGTATTTCATGTGCGTGATTTGATTAACATTATTGTCATATGCATTAAAAGGTCCTCATGGGAGCACCCCATGAGTCAATCCATAGGAATTTTACACGTAGGAAATTTGGGAAATATCTTTCATGACTAGAATCGAAAAGATAATACGAAATCTGGAAAATTCGAAGAACACAGAAACTTGCCAAGGCATGTAGGAACTAGCGTCTAGAAAACAGGGCTTGTCGCCCGTAAAAAGTTTCTGTCGCCTGGCGACAGTTCTGTCGCTTGGCGACAGGAGCTTTTTTGCGGCGACAGTCCCTGTTGTCTGGCGCCAAGTTCTTCCAATACCGAGCCAGGGTTCTGTCTTCTTGCTTTGACCATTTCTAGTGTTGTTGGCTCGATTTTGCTTATTGATTGAGTCATTTTCTCACTTTTCTGAAACCCATATGTGTTCTACATATGGATATAACCCTCTGGGGGTTCCTGCTTCGCCTGCCCAATGGAGTATTCCACTATCTTGTGCAAAGCTCAGATTTGGGGACGTGTAAGTTTTGTGAATCCACCAAACCATGGCGTCGAGTCCGATCTCATATCGCACTCGCGGAATCTTGTCCATTCGCTCCAACCCTCCCGGTAGGCTTGTGTGCAATGCATGTGAATTCTTAACCATGGACCTTTTTTACTTAACCCATATCCTCGAACTTTAGAGAACTAGAGCCATGGTTAGGTTGCAAACTCATCATATTGTGACTATGTGAACTACTTGTGCACTCTTGCTTGTATATATTTTATGTGTGTTAACCGTTTGTTTGACTTGTGTTCAAAACTAATAAATTGACTAATGACTAAAAGGACTTTGTCTAATTAATCAATTAATCTTGAGTTAATTAAAGACTAATAATTTAATCAATTCGACTTAGTACGACTTTAGGCATGTCCATTTAGAGTAAAATTACTGGAAACAGTCCAGATTAATGTTCCAGCAATGGCGCAGGAGTTTGGATTGTGGCGCTGCAGTTTAGTGTTTGTCGCCTGGCGACAATGTTGTTGTCTGGCGACAGGCTCTAAACGGCGGCGACAGTTCTGTTGTTTTAGCGACAGTCCAGTTTTCTTGCTTGAGTCACCACGACGAGTCTAATTAACAGTCTACTAATCGGATTAATCAGTTTGTTAATATTTCAAACCATGTTTAAGTCTTTAATTGACTTTAGGCACTTAAAGTCCAATGGTTATACACTAAGAGTCAAAGACCTTGTTTAATTAATTAATTAATTAATTTGAACTAATGAAAAAGCCTAAAATCGAGTCATAATTCCTTTTAGTCAACCTGGATTTTTATTCCCGTATACTGCACATGCGTCAACTTGTTTTGGTCATAGCCGGAGTTCTAGGAAGAACTAAGAGTCGTATAACCTATAGATCTGTAGCCCCGAGTTTTATTTTTAATTTGGCGTTGGTTTCGTCTCAATCAGAGTCACAGATTAAAAGTTATGACTAAAATACCACAGCCTGTCCAGTTTAATGCACATACGTGAAGTCTTAACTTAGTCTTTGCTTGAGTCTAGTCACATAGTCTAGCCACATGGTCATGTCACAAGTCTTAACATGTCACCTACACTCATTAGTCTTAGCACACACTTTGTATATGTCACCATAACCATGTCTTAGGTTCATGCATGAGTCGTTTTTCCGTCATTTGAGTTGGGGGTCCATTCTTTTCCTAATTCTTCCATATTTCTTTATCTCCATCATCTTCCCACTCACTACATTCTTTCCCCATGCATATCATACCTCTCACTCTTCCATAATCTTTTCCCATATATTGCATGTTGAATAAAGCTTGAGTCAAAAATAATGGTATGAAACTTATCCCTAATTTCCCTTTCTACAGTACTTGGTCAAGGAGGGAAGGGCGTTTAATCAAGGACAACACCTTTGTTCAAGTTTTACTTTTTGACAAACCAATCGGTAGGAAAAGGAAAGCTAAGAAGGCAATGGCTAGTCAAGAAGAACTCAATGAGGTCAAGGGACAGGTAGCCAACTTGACTGAGATGCTACAAAACTTATCGCTGCAAATAAATAATCCTGAAAAACAGAAACAAATGGACCTAATCCAGGAAAGCTTGGGCAAACTGTCCAACGACTTTAGATTCCAAGAGATTAGCTCCCAAGGGGTCTCGGTGGATAAGGACCTTCTCCCACAAAAGTTCAATCCCAATGACATCCCTAAGTTTAAAGCTATGGACAATCCTTATTTTCATTTAAGGGCTTTTGAAATTGTAATGAGTATTAAGGGGATAGATAGAAAAGCATTTCATTCTATATTTTCATTATCCTTAGAAGCTGTATGTCAACAGTGGTACTTTTCACTTGATAAAGAAAAGACCTCTAGTTGGGAATCTATTGTGATCGGTTTCATTGAAAGGTATAAATGCAATATACAAGTTGAAACCGATTATAGAGAGCTAGAAATGCTAAAACAAAAAGAAAATGAGGGTTTCACCTCCTTCTTCAATAAATGGAGGGAAACTATTGCGAAAATGGTTGAAGTACCTAGTGAGAAAGAATCTGTCAGGATGTTCATTAAGAACCTCCAAGAAAAATACTCTAAGCACCTTAGGTACCAAAGCAATTTAAACACCTTCAAAGCTGTATATGATATAGGTATTGACATTGAAGATGACCTTCTGAAAGATAATAGTGCGAGAGGAAAGAAGAACGGCCATCCCTTTTCTTCCTCTCCCATTAACGAAGTACATGCTACGAACACCTCTAAGCAGCGAATCCAAAGGTCAAAAAGAGTGTTCACTCCACTCGGTATGAGTTATGAAACAGCTTTCGAAAAACTACACCACAAAGGACTGGTCATGCCCATAGGACCTATCAAAGACCCAGTTCCCGAAGCCAGGCCACCCAAGTGAAATCCTAGTAAACACTGCAAATATCATCAAGGAAGGGGTCACGACACTTAGGAGTGTTGGAAACTCAAAGAAGCCATTCAGGACCTGATTGATGAAAATAAAACTTTCGAGATTCTAGCCATCACAGAAGACCAAACTTCCTTCGATCCTTCACTCCTTATCACACCTGTAGGTGAGCCCATGATCGATATGACTTGTATAACTTCTATTGATGAAGTAGCCATGATTGAGGAAGACGAAGGGTCTTTCCTAGATAATATCGAGGAAAATTTGTCAAGTCTAAAAGAAGACGTTCGAAAACTACAAGAGGCCATTGCCATGCTCTTGAATATGGTAGAAGGATTAGCAAGTCGGATAATGGTTATCGAACAAAATTCTCACCCAGGATTCAATGAAGAATTCAATGCTCCTAAGCCACGGGTAAAACGGACCATGGAAAACTTCTTTAATTCAAATCACATTCATACTCCTCTTAGCAACAGGAAGGCCAAAAATAGTACCAATAATAACAGTGGCTGGAAAGGAACGAAGAACGACAATCTTTCTTCTTCCAAAACTACCCATTCAAATAACGTTAGCACATTTGACTTGGATGAGATCCTTGCCATGAACAAACGAGGACAAATGAGAAACATCACACCTATTGGTATAAGTTATGACACCGCATTTGATCTTTTACATGCAAAAGGTCTTATAACTCCAATTGGACGGTTTGGGGATCCACCTGTCGAAAGGAGGACGGCTAGCTGGAATCCCAATGCATATTGCAAGTATCACCAGGGCAAGGGTCATACTACAGCGAGCTGTTGGAAGCTAAAGGAGGCCATCCAATATTTGATCGACAATAACAAGTTTCCTATACCTCCAGTCGGCAAGAAGACCGAGTGATGATAAAGCACAAGACAAGAGGCGAGCTTCAACGACAAGATTTCGTGACCTTTTTTTTCTATTTTTTTCTCCTTTCCCCAATAAAGTCTAGCATAGGCACCTTTCATTTTCTCCTAGTTTTTACTTTGTAGGATTCATTTAATTTTTTCCTTTTAATAAAATGAGCATTTCATTCCTTGCATATGATCATTGCATTGCATTGTCAAAAAAAAAAATAATAAAAATAAATAAATAAATAAAAATAAAAAAAAAATCAAGGTCGAATTAAGCAAAAGGTATACCAATGATTTGAGGCACCCTTTGTAGCCATATCATATCTCTTACCCTTCAAATATATAATCCTTTTCTTGATAAAGCACTTTGAGCCTCGTCTAACGATAGACCTTTCTTTTTTCAACCCACATCTACTAACCTTGGGATGGGATGGTGTGTAACTTATGCAAGTTCTAAATATGAAAGCTTGAGTGATCTCAAAAGAATAAAATAAAAATAAGTAAATGAATAAAAGTGTACAAAAGGGCAAGTGTTCCAATGTCTATGATATGAAAATATCTTTGATAAGAACATGTCTCAGATTGCGTCTCTTATCGAGTGCTCGGTACCGTGCCTGAGAAACATGAATGCCAAGTGAGTGATAGACCGCATGATCGGGATTGCCCACACTTATAAAAATAAAATAAAATGCAAAAGCAAAAAAAGAAGAGCAAATAGAAAAAAATAATAAAAATAAGAGAGAGCTCAAAAATGAGAAAACTCAAACATAAAAATACAAAGATTCAAAAGCAAGGTTGCACACCTTGGGGGCTTATCTAGGGTCTTGAGCCTTTATCCCCTTCTTCTCTAACCTTTAGCCTAACCACATTACAACCCTTAAAAGACCTTTTTGAGGTATACATACACTTGTGCGAGGTTCGGCTAGAGCTACGTTTGGCCTGATTCCTAACGGATACGTAGGCAACCTCACATTGAGGTGCGGCCATAATAAAAATGCATTCATTTTCACATTCACACACTTACACCATGATCATATCAAGGGATTTCCAATGTTCATCCCTATTTACTTAGAGCTAGACTTGGGGGCTTGATCCTTACATCATTAGCCTACCTAGCCTAAGAGTCATCATTATTTGACTCTTATCAAATAATACTTTTCCACACCGTTAGCCTTTGCAGCTTAACTTTAGTGTCACTTTCACACACATCACAGATACATGACCAAATAGACTTCCAATTAGGAACCCTTTGTCATGAATTCTTAACATAACGTCGAAGCATGCTTTATCAAAATCACACATCACTCATCGCTTATAATCATCATTGTATCAAAGTATGAAGTGCTTAGCCTCTGTGCCTAAGTTACCTAAATGCTTTCATAATCGAGTCAACTAAGATAGTTTAGGATGAATTAATCCTTATACCTTGAGGGATAGTATCAAATGCATATACTTGACTAAGCTCATTCAACATGCACCATCAAACACTTCGATTCTTTTTCGCGTCTTTCTTTTTCGGGAGAAAGTCGGTACCCTCCACAAAAATGACGGAAATTTTTTTCTTTTTTGCATTTTCGAGTCGCACATTACACGAGTCATGTACATTGAGTCATGTCGTGTCAATTCACCTTAGGTCAATCATTCACCTTAGGTCAACCCTAAGAAACACATCAAGCCTTAGGTCAACCCTAAGAAAAACACAAGCAAAGTCTTTTGGCAATCCTTTTGATTTTTACAGGATACAACCATTCAGCAAAGCTCCTGTTCGCAGCCAACCGAACGATCGCAACAAACATTCAAGTATCAAGCTCTTTTGTTCAGAGAC
The DNA here is from genome assembly GCF_948465745.1 of Chenopodium album. Lineage (NCBI taxonomy): Eukaryota > Viridiplantae > Streptophyta > Magnoliopsida > Caryophyllales > Amaranthaceae > Chenopodium > Chenopodium album. Next base: position 34,463,585 of record NC_137852.1, read on the forward strand.
GCGTGGACATATCATCAAAGCTCTTTTGTTCAGAGACGCGTGGACATATCATCAAAGCTCTTTTGTTCAGAGACGCGTGGACATATCATCAAAGCTCTTTTGTTCAGAGACGCGTGGACATATCATCAAGCTCTATTGTTCAGAGACGCGTGGACATATCATCAAAGCTCTTTTGTTCAGAGACGCGTGGACATATCATCAAAGCTCTTTTGTTCAGAGACGCGTGGACATATCATCAAGCTCTTTTGTTCAGAGACGCGTGGACATATCATCAAAGCTCTTTTGTTCAGAGACGCGTGGACATATCATCAAGCTCTTTTGTTCAGAGACGCGTGGACATATCATCAAAGCTCTTTTGTTCAGAGACGCGTGGACATATCATCAAGCTCTATTGTTCAGAGACGCGTGGACATATCATCAAAGCTCTTTTGTTCAGAGACGCGTGGGCATTCTATCAAGCTCTATTGTTAAGAGACGCGTGGACATATCAAGAAAGCTCCATTGTTCAGAGACGAGTGAACATTCCCCAAGAAAGCTCCATTGTTCAGAGACGAGTGAACATTCCTCAAGAAAGACTCCATTGTTTAGAGACGAGTGAACATCAACAACATCAAGATGGCGTTCTCTAGCTTGTAGAAGGTCATCAAAATGAAGCAAAAGCAAAATGATTACTTTCAGAGACGTGTGCTCGACGGTGCAAGATATGCATTTCTTAACTCTTTTATCTGTTTAACTAACATTGTTTTATAGGTATCGGCGTTATAAGAATGATTTGGAATCGCAGAACATTTTGAATCATTCTCCGTCCCTATCGATACTTTGACTTTCGTTTTCGAAACATTAGTTTCTCCAAACTCAGTCAAAGTGGGGGCTTCTGTAGACACCCATTTGTGTCTCCCCAAAACCAAACCCAGTGATGAATACCTTTCATGTCGAACCATAATCGAATAAGGTGAAAGTGTGAAAAGTCAAGTGATGCGGTTAGTTTTTATTAAAATCCTTCTTTCTGTTTTTGAAAACCATATCTATTTTATAAAAACGTCCAATTCAGTTTATTTTGGTCCATGATAAGGGTCCAATAATGGTGTAGTTGGATGGGGTTTGAAAAGACCTTTCCAACGATATATTATAAGCCCAATTCCGATGAATAATGAGGAAGTTATGGCCAAAATACTAAACAGGGCCCAAACTGGATTTTACCTACGACCCAATGATCATGAGGAGGGTCCAAAGGTTTAATCCTATTCCTAAACTAATTAGGATTGATTAGAATATTCTATAAGTTTCTAAAATATCTTAATTATCCTTTTTTGAAAAGATAAGATCATAGAATTTGATTTGAATATAAACTTTCCTTTTATAAAACTTTCCTAATTCTATTCGGATTTAAAGATGTTCAAAGATAGTCACATATTATTTTCGTGCCTCATATTTTTTATCCAAATTTTATATGTTTGGATAGATCTTGAAATTATCTTTCCAATGATATATTATAATATAAAATCCGAGCTATAACGAAAAAGATATGAAAAGAATACGAAACTCTATCCAAAACTGACACCCTTCTACTATTTCGTACATATCTTTTTATCTACAAAATATATTAATCTGATTCTAATTGCATTAGAAAGTATACTTCAAGAGTTTTCCAACGACATATTATATGACTTATTTGGACTTCTATATCAAAAGATATGATTAAAACAAAATCCGCAAAAAACTGTCTTGTCGCGAAACGACAGTTTTGTCGCCTCGCGACAGACTCTGTCGCCTGGCGACAAGATAAATCTTTGGCGACAAGGTCGGTTTGATTGGCGACAGAGTGGAGTTTTATTCCTTATCAAATTCTATGATTTTCCGGACTGTTTTCTTATAAATAGGGTCCAAACCTCTGTTTTTATTCATCATCTTTCATCAATCACTATCAATTCTCTCAATCAACTTTCATCAATCATCTCTCATCAATTCTCTCTTTTCTCTCTTGAGCAATTCATGCTTTCTTTCTCTCTTTTCTAAGCTAATTTTTACATACAATATTCCGCATTCACAAGATCTTGAATCTCTTAGCCAAGTTCGAAGTTGCCTTCACCCTAGACGTGCAAGGTTTGATAATTTCTGAGGGTTTGGTCCAAATCTAGTCTAAACTTTGTTTAATTTGATTTCAATTTAATTCTTTAATTGTTCTTTATTTATTTTCATTGAAGTTTACTAACTTGTGTATTTTGTTATTAGAAAGAGGTACGAGGCTTCAAAGTAAGTAGATTAGCTTACTCCCTATTTCTTTCACAATGTAGATTGCATGTTTATTATTGTTTATTAATTCCTAGTATCATGTTAGGATGCTTTTAATGCTTTCCAGTATCATGTTAGGATGTTATTTTAATGCTTTCTAGTATCATGTTTAGGGTGCCTCTTATCCTTTCTAATATCATGTTAGTACCATGTTAGGTTTAAAGCTTTGATCTTTATTGCTTAGTGACATGCTAGGAATTGTTATTAATCTTGTTAGTATCATGCCTAGGATCTTGCTATTATATTTAAGCTTTATTATGCCTTATCATGCTATTATTATCATTATTTTTATTCTTTATTATTATGTTGCTTGATATATATTATTGTTATTGCTTGATCACGCCTTTTATGCAGGTTTAAAGGGAATTTGTACTTGAAATCACGCTTAATAAGATAATTATTAATTTGGTTTAGGCTAATGTGATTTTAACTCAAGTGATCGCCAATAATAGTCTTATTTGTGCATTAATTTCAACCAACATAGATAAATAGGGTAGGTTTAATATAATGTTTGTATGTTATTCGAAAAGCGCACATGAATACGAGCAGAACAAAGTAGAGGCCTATTTATAGGGCGGGTCCTTTCTTTTGTAGATTGGATTCGTACCCTCATCCCCGGACCCTGTTTGGTTCAAGACCTTATGGAGTAGTTGATGATCCTTTTGGATTGTCTTTTGGGTACAAGTTCCTTAAAACTTGTTGGCGACTCTTTTTGCTCTTTGTCTTTCCCTTTGGAACGCCACCGTACTTTAGTGTATGATCACAGTGGGGTTCAAGTTTGGGGTTATCATAATGCTTGAAATATTCCCTACAATAAGTATGTGACAGGCTAAAGTCGTATCACCTAATCAAAAATAATTACCTAAGTCCACTAGCTTATGCGGATAGGGAAGTAGGGTCGAATCCACAGGGAAACAAGTCTTTTTATTCCTAATTAATTAATTATAATCTAAATTATTAAGTAACCAAATTGTTGTTTGAGATTATAAACTATACTACGAAGATTATGAGCAAGGAGAGTTAATAAGGGAAGAAATCAATAATAATAAAGTCTAGGGTATAGGTTCACTAATAAACAATATTCCAGGGTAAACACGATAATCAATCATCAATGCATTAATCGATCAGATCGTAAAGGGCTTTCGCTACGTATTACAATCACAGAATTAATTTACCGGTATTAAATCTCATCTCTCGAATCTCGACCTAACCATTTATAAATTAATCTGCTTATTGAAACTAAGCCTAAACATCAATTCTCATCTCTCGAATCTCGAATCAATATTGCTAAACTCATACAATCAAATCTGGCCAAATCTAATTGCATAGCATGTAAACAATCAATAAGAAATCAATTAAGCATTAATAATTAACGATCATACAATTAACCCTTTCATATTATTTATTAGATCCCCATGAACCCTAGAAGGAAACTACTCAGACATGATCAAAACTAAACAAAGCATAATAATTAAACAAGACATAACAGAAATCGGAAAGAATAAAATACTGAAATTAATTAAAGGAGAAATCGTACCAAGACGGCGGAATTACAAGAATGTGAGGAACAAGGAAAGAAAATAAAATCTAGAGAGAGAAAGTTAAGTAGAGAGAAGGAAGAGAAAAACTAAAACTAGAGTAGTAATAATGATAAGAGATACTAATCTTGCCTAATAAAAATTACATTAATACTAAGCAAGAGTTAACGCTAAAACGAACTTAATCGGAAAGCTAATCATCGAAGCAACAACACGCGCCCGGTCGGGCAAGGGGCCGCCCGACCGGGCCCGCTCTTCTCCTCTTCTGAAGATATCTCGCGTCCGTCCGGGCGCGTGCTCCGGGCGGAGACTCCTTTGGCCCGCCCGGCCGGGCGTGCCTCCGGGCGGAGAGGATTGCCTTGGGCGAGGCTTCTGGGCCTCGAAACTTCCTCCCTTGGGCCTCCGAACTTGGCCCAAGTCCTCGAATCTTCATAATCGAGCCCTTAGTCACCGATTTGATGCCTCCAATCGGCCTTGGGCTATCGAATTGGGTCGCGGTCTCCCAATACTTGTATATGCTCCTCTAAAAGCCCGGGAAAATGCTCCAAGTACGCAAATTCCTACAAAACTCAAGCAAAACTACCAAAGCACTGGAAAACACAAATTAGTAATAAAAGTGGCTCGTAGGAGCCAAAAACACTACTAATTACGACCAAGGGACGGGGATAAATATATATATATATATAAAATGAACACATCAAACTCCCCCAAGCCAAACCTTTGCTTGTCCCTAAGCAAAGAGCTCCTCAATGAACAAATAAAACATGCCTCACCCCAATATAAAAATCAAGCACAAACGATTCAAGGCAAATCAAGTGAACATGCTTCAAAATCAACCAATCCTATCCATCTAATCACCCTTCATCCCCAACAATTGTCAAATAGAGCAAACCACAAGAGCATATAGAATTCAAGACTAGTGCTCACACACTCAACTCTCATTTATGTGGCGAGTAAAATATGTACTCGATCGCTCTCCATCCCAACCCCTTTAATGTGAACAATGCCCTCCCAAACTCACAACACTCGTGTGTTTAAAAAGACATACACTCAACCTAATAGTCGACTCGGAATATGTCAAATCATAACTTGCATTGATAAACAACACTTTCATATTTACACAACTCTATGCACAAAGTCAAAAGGTCTTTTAAAGCTTGTAATGTAAGGCTAGGGAAAAGGGTAGGATAAATTTGGGAATATGTGAGAGAAAAGCTATGCATAAAGGGAGCCATAACCTAAATAAACCCATGACCAAAAATAATGATCATACACATCTCCAACATAACCAACCCCAACACAAATCACCAAATATAATCCAATCAATATAAATCAATCCCAAAACTTACAAAATTCACTCATAAAAATATGATAATATAGAACAAGAGTGAATAGACAAACTTTGAACTCAACTCAACTATTTCACAATGAAACTCAACTTTTTTCCTTTCTTTTCCTTCTCGATAAACCTTCACTTAGACAATTTGAACATCAAACTTTTTTTCCTTTTTGCTCTTTTTTTTCTTTTCTAGAAGTTCACTTTCTTTTTCACTTTTTTTTCACTATTCTTTTTTTGAACTTCTCTTTTTTTCTATCACACTTTTATTTTCCAAATATATACACAATAAAACTCATCAAATAAAAATATGATCAAGAACAAACAACTTCTCAAACCCACCCAATTGTGCAAATAATGTGCACACTACAAACTCCCTCACCTCACTCACTAATAGCTCCCCCAAGCCAAGCTTGGGACTAGTAACCAATGGGGCAAAATAGGCTTGTAATGTGGCAAATAAACAACAAAAAGTCAAGGCAACAACATGGGTAGCAAGAAGGGAACAAATGTATCTAAATAAATCTGAAGGCCACCTAAAAGAACAAATGCCTTTGTCCTCCACATGTGCATAATATTGAGTTATGAAACACTACTCATAGTTGCAAACCAATACTCAAATTCATTGACATACCAGGAACTAATCACACATTCCTAACCAAATCAACTAGTCAAGCACTATATTCACAAGTAGTTGGGAAAAATTGACGCATGTTTAGGAATCCAGATAATTAAACTTCAAGTCATGATCAACTAATCCACAATGCTCACAATCAAATACCAAGAATCAAAACAATTTTTCTCGAAGTATGGGGCACAGGGAAGCATGATTTACAGTTCATTGGTTCGTATTTTTTTATTTTTTTTATTTTTCAATTTTTTTGTATTTTTCATATAAGGAAAGCAATAAACTAAACTAAAAAGCAATAAATCTAAACTAACAAAACACACCAAAAATAAACAAAAATAAAGAAAAGGAAAGAGAAAAGTATATACCAAATCCAAAAATCCTCCCCCAAGCCAAGATCGGACAATGTCCTCATTGGCTCGAAAGTAGCCCAGCTGGCTACTCATCCGCATCCTAGTCCATATGAGAGGACCCACCTGCTCGACCACTAGAACCGGCACCATCTGCACCGAAAGAGCCACTACCAAAATAGTTAGCATGAAAAGTCCCCCCCCCCCCGGCGGTCCCCCAAAAGGAATGTCCTGTCCGTACCCATGGAACGAGGAATAGTCTGTGTAAATGCCATGGGCAGTGGGATCCCTATCGTATCCCTGGGGTGGGGGCTGAAACCAGTCTGGGTAAACCGCGTCGTCGGGAATGTTGCCCCGACGAGCGTAATCATCGTAAATAGGGTAGAGCCCCCTACCCTGGTTCCTCTCGAGGTAGCCTAACCTATGGTCGACAGAGCCTATCATCTGCCTAAACTCGGTCTGGGTCTGCTCTATGCGACCTATGGCCTGGCCAATACTCTGTAGATCCCAAACTGGGTCAGAGTCACCGTGAGGGACGGAGTAGGACTGTCGGGGTGGTGATGGTGGCTGTGGAATGGGCTGTATGGGAGGTGGCTGGGCCTGCTGTGGATCCTCACCCCTAGCATGGGCAACTAACAGGGCATAAGTATAAGACTCTTGCCCTGGGGGAAAGGCGGTCAGCTCGGGGTTGGGCAAAGGAAAAATAGGCAAGGGTTGTTCAGTCCCTGTCCTAATGCACCAATGGGGGACCTGGTTCTCGTCCGCTCTCAACCACCCCAGTTCCTCAAGGTACCTAGAGGTCATGTAAGTGTCCGGCCCCATGTTGGTCATCCTATGAGGTCCACTCTCTACTAACTGGCCTTCTTGATGGATATCCTAGTGATAAGGCCACCAAGACGGATAGGGGTAGTGTGGTGGTTGCTGGCCGTAGCGTGCCTACCTAGGTGGTGAATAATGTACCGGGCGATGTTCAGTTTTTCATACCCAAAAATGTAATGGCCAATCACAGCAAGTTCATTGGTCTGACAGTTATGGGGTTCATTTCTACCTAGGAAACATACACCGGCAAATCTTTGCCACAATTTGGGGATGGGGTGGTGAATGGGCCTAGCACTAGCATGTTGAGCAGATACATTTGAAATGCCAGTCAAAGCTAAATAAACATCTTCCATTTTAAATTCAGCATTCCATTGTCTGTTCAAATCAGGTTCCAGTTCAAACAATTTACAGAATTCCACAAAAGAAAGAGTGATGTTTTTATTGTTAAGCCTAAATATTAATTTAGGACCACTTTTATGATTTTGAATAACAAGAGAAGACAAGAATTCACAGGTTAATTCACGGTATGTTGAATAATGCATATCTACAAATTTTCTCATACCAATATCGTTTAAAAATCTCCTAACAAAACCATATAAACCTAAAGCTTCTAAAGTAGGGCGGTGTAACCACCGTGAAGGGATTACCTCGCGTCCGTAGAGCACCTCGAGTTTTTCCCGTTGCTCCGCCGTTGCGATTTTGATCGTCGGCCACTGAGGGAGTTGGAGCGCCGGGTCATACTGCTGGGACGAGCTGGAGCTTCCTCCGAGTAGGCTTCTTGCTCTTTTAGCCGCCATTTAGGTAGTGGTCAAAAATTTAATTTGTGGAAACTGAAAATTTTTGGTATAGAAATGTAGAGGATGAAGAGAGGAGTAATAATATGGGAAAAAATTTGGATTTGGGTAAGGGAATAAGGAGAAAACTTAGAGAGAAGTCAGAGGAAATTTAGAGTTTTAGAGAGATAAAGCCGAAGGAAGAGAATGAAAATGAGAAAAGAAGAAGAAAAGAAGAAGAAAAAGGGCGGAAGGTTATCGCGCCCGGCCGGGCGCAGCACTGCCCGGTCGGGCGATCTGTTACGTGGGGTTTTTGTTACTCGCGCCCGGCCGGGCGGTCATGTGCCCGGTCGGGCGATCTTTGCGTCCTTTGTCCCCTTTGTCTCGTGCCCGGCCGGGCGGTCTTGGGCCCGGTCGGGCGATCTAACCTCTTTATCGTTTCCGACTCTCGCGCCCGATCGGGCGTGTGCTTGCCCGGTCGGGCGATTTTCCTTCAATTCTGAGGTCTCTTCTCGCGCCCGAGAGCAAGTTTTGACGAACTTTTTCTTTCTCAAAATTTGACTAACTCTTTTCCTGTAAACTGTACAAAAAACTCATAAAACTCATTAAATTCCCTCCTCTCGCCACTCATAAGAAAAAGAAGAAAAACAAAAATAAAAAAGCAAGTAAAATACGGGTTGCCTCCCGCAAAGCGCTGGTTTATCTAGGTCCCGCACGACCTACTTACCATAGGTTTCTCAAGGTGAGCTGGAACTAGTCAGGTGTAGTAGTTCAACTGCACCAATCGTAGCCCCGTCATGATAAATCTTAAGCCTCTGACCATTTACCTTGAATTCATTACCAGTCTCATCAAATAACTCTACAGAACCGAATTTGTTGGCCCGTTTTACTGTGAAAGGACCTGACCACCTTGACTTCAACTTTCCTGGAAAAAGTTTAAGCCTAGAGTTGAACAACAACACCTTATCACCCTCTTTGAATTCTCTCGGAAGGATCATCTTGTCGTGCCATCTCTTTGTCTTCTCCTTGTAGACTCGCGCACTATTATAGGCCATCAACCTAAACTCATCAAGTTGGTTAAGTTGTAGAAGCCTCTTCTCTCCCGCTAGCTTAGCGTCCAAATTGAGCTCCTTAATAGCCCAATATGCCTTGTACTCTAACTCCACCGGAAGATGACATGCTTTGCCGTACACAAGTCTATAGGGAGTGGTACCTATAGGGGTCTTAAATGCGGTTCTATATGCCCATAGGGTGTCATCCAACTTATCGCTCCAATCTTTCCTAGATTTTGCTACCACCTTCTCTAAGATGACCTTAATCTCGCGATTAGACACTTCGACTTGGCCACTAGTTTGGGGATGGTAGGCTAGCCCTGTCCTATGGTAAACACCATACTTCTTTAGGAGAGTATCTAACTTCCGCTCATGAAAGTGGGATCCTCCGTCACTAATTATGGCTCTAGGCACTCCGAATCTAGGAAAAATGGTTTTCTTGAAAAGCCTATGGACCACCTTGGCGTCATTGGTAGGAGTGGCAATGGCTTCTACCCACTTGGATACATAATCTACGGCGACTAGTATATAGCGGTTCCCTCTAGAGGAAGGGAACGGTCCCATGTAATCAACACCCCAAACATCAAAAATTTCAACTTCCAAAATCCCAGTTTGAGGCATCTCATGCCGCCGCGAGATGTTGCCAGTCCTCTGGCAAGAGTCACAAGCCTGCACAAAAATGTTAGCATCCTTGAACATAGTGGGCCAATAGAATCCTGACTCATTTATCTTGGCCACTGTTTTAGAGGGACCATGATGTCCTCCATAAGGTGAAGTGTGGCAGCTAGTAAGAATACCGTGTACCTCCCATTCGGGAACGCACCTGCGAAATAATCCATCTGCACACTCACGAAACAAAAAAGGATCATCCCAAAAATAATGTTTAACATCATACAGGAATTTCTTCTTTTGTTGGTAGGACAAGTCAAGAGGTAGAGTACCACCCACTAAATAATTTGCAAAATCGGCGTACCAGGGGTGTTGCTCTACCACTGCATACAGGTTGTCATCAGGGAAAGAATCATCTATGGGGAGAAAATCCTTACCCTCATCATACCTGATTCGTGACAAGTGATCTGCCACAACGTTCTCTGCACCCTTTTTGTCCCTAATTTCAATGTTGAAGTCCTGGAGCAAGAGAACCCACCGGAGTAGCCTAGGCTTTGATTCCGCCTTGGCTATCAAGTACTTTAAAGCTGCATGGTCAGTAAAAACAATAACTTTAGAACCAACTAGATATGATCTAAATTTTTCTAAAGCATAAATGACAGCTAAAAACTCCTTCTCCGTGGTGGCATAGTTGATTTGAGCCTCATCCAAAGTTTTACTAGCATAATAGATAGCATGTAAAACTTTGTCCTTCCTCTGTCCAAGCACGGCTCCTAAAGCAAAGTCGCTTGCATCGCACATGATCTCGAAGGGAAGATTCCAATCAGGAGCACATATGATGGGCGCCGATATTAAAGCCTGCTTGATCCTGTTAAAACTCAAGACACTCGTCTGTAAAAACAAAAGGGGCATCCTTAAGCAAAAGCTGAGTCAGTGGTTTAGCAATTTTAGAAAAATCTTTGATAAAACGGCGATAAAACCCCGCATGACCCAAGATACTCCTAACTCCCTTAACATTAACTGGGGGAGGTAATTGCTCAATCACTGAAATTTTTGCTCTGTCTACCTGTATGCCCTTATCAGATACAATGTGACCCAATACTACTCCCTCTGTCACCATAAAGTGATATTTTTCCCAATTTAAGACCAAATTGCATTCTTCACATCTTTTCAGGATTTTAGCTAGGTTAATTAGGCATGCATCAAATGAAGAACCATAAACACTAAAATCGTCCATAAAGACTTCCATGATAGACTCGATGAACTCAGAAAAGATACTCATCATGCAACGTTGAAAAGTAGCAGGTGCATTACATAAACCAAAAGGCATTCTACGATATGCAAAAGTGCCATAAGGGCATGTAAATGTTGTCTTTTCCTGATCTTCAGGGTGGATCGGAATTTGGAAAAATCCCGAATACCCATCTAAATAGCAAAAGAACTTATGATTCGCTAATCTCTCAAGCATTTGATCGATGAAGGGGAGAGGGAAGTGGTCTTTTTTAGTGGCGACATTTAATCTACGATAGTCAATGCACATACGCCACCCTGTAACAGTTCTAGTGGGAATTAATTCATTTTTATCGTTTTTAACAACAGTCATCCCACCCTTCTTAGGAACCACCTGTACAGGACTTACCCATTTGGAGTCAAAAATAGGATAGATGATACCTGCATCAAGTAGTTTCATAACCTCTTTCTTGACTACCTCTTGCATGTTAGGATTCAACCTCCTCTGGGGTTGAATGTAGGGCTTGTAGTTATCCTCTAGGTGTATCCTGTGCATACAAAAATCTGGGCTTATACCCTTCAGATCATCAATATTGTACCCTATTGCCCTTTTGTGGGTTCTGAGAACCTCTAGAAGTTGGGAAATTTGTGGGTCATCAAGTGCAGTACTGATGATCACAGGGTTCATTTCCTGCTCATCAAGAAAAACATATTTTAAATGAGAAGGGAGAGGTTTTAGTTCGGGTTTCTTTACCTCTGCAGGTTTCGATTCCTGAACTAATTTTACTACCTTCTTATTTTCCTTGTCATCCAGTTCTTCTATGGCAAGTGCTTTCTCTATAATATCCACCTCCTTGCTCCAGATACTCGCATCACCTGCAGACAAATTACCACAAAGTATTTCTTCCAAGGGATCCCTTGCAAGAATCTGTGTCAAGCTATCATCACAAATATCATCCATTATATCCAACACATCAATTAGACAACAGTTTTCCTCAAGCATAGGACCTTTTAAAACCTTCCCTAAATTAAAAGTAATATTATCATCACCAACAGATAGGGTTAGTTTACCATTTTTAACATCTATAATGGCTCCTGCAGTATGGAGAAAAGGCCTACCTAATATAATGGGTATTTGTGTGTCCTCAGCCATGTCTAAAACAACAAAGTCAACAGGGATGAAAAATTTACCAACTCTAACAGGGACGTCCTCTAAAATACCTAAGGGATATTTAACAGAACGATCTGCCATTTGCAAAGTGATATTAGTAATTTTTAATTCACCCATATTCAATTTAGAACAGATAGACGATGGCATTACACTAACAGAAGCACCCAAATCACATAATGCTTTATCTATGAAGACATTACCAATATGACAAGGGATAGAAAAACTACCAGGATCCTTTAATTTATGAGGAGATTTATTTTGTAACAATGCACTACACTCCTCAGTAAAAGCGACAGTTTCTACTTCATTAAAGGCCCTCTTCCTAGTCAAAATATCTTTCATAAATTTAGCGTATGCAGGAACCTGTGTAATAAGTTCAGTAAAAGGGACCGTTACCTGCAAATTTTTAACAACCTCCAGAAACTTACCAAACTGCTTGTCCAACTTAGTCTTTAGTTGGCGATTAGGGAAAGGTAATTTGATAACTGGTGGTGCTTCCCTACTCTTCTCCTGGGGTGCATCCTTCCCTGGGGTTGTACCCTGCAATGAATCATCAAAAATATTAGCATCAGGAATTTTACCCTGCAGCCCTGCAGGGGAAATTGGTACAAAGGAATCAGGATTAGCAATGTCAGATAATTCAGGTTCATCCTCTTTGGGCATTTGGGGCCCATCGTAGTGTGAACCACTCCTTAGGGTGATTGCATTTGCATGATCTGTTGGTTGGATTTCCTGCGCTGGTAAAGCTCCCTGCTGACGAGATTGAAGGGTAGAGGACAATTGGGCAATTTGGGTGTCCATGACTTTATTATGGGCTATAATAGAGTCAATCTGTTGGTCTCTACTCTCCATATGCTTTTGCATATTAGTCAGCATTGCCCTAATTTCTGATAAAGCAGGGTCAGAAGATGTAGTAGGGGGTTGTGATGGGGGTTTCTGGTTGGCATGAGGATGGTAATATTTCTGCTGTGGAGGGGGTGCTTGTTGTGGTTGTTGTGGAGGTGGAGGATTTTGAACATTAGTGCTACGGTAAGATAGGTAGGGATGGTTCCGGTAGCCAGGATTGTAGGAATTGGAGTAAGGGTTATTTTGCTTGTAAGTTTGGAAAGCATTAACTTGCTCCATAGAACTCCTGCAATCTTGTTCATAATGACCTACACTGCCACAATTTTCACAAAAAGCATCATTAGCATTATTAGCAACAGCAGAAACATTAGCAACAGAATTAGAATTGTTCGTGGTAAGATTATCTAATTTCTGACAGATAGAAGTAAGCTGGGCTTGCAATAGAGTGACTGAATCAACATGATGCTTGCCCTTGTGAGCAAAACCTCTAGCATTCCCATATTGGGAATTATGGATTGCCATATCTTCAATAACCTGACCTGCATCATCAACATTTAAATTCATAAATCTACCGCTAGCTGCGGAGTCGAAAATTGTCCTAGATGCATTTCCTAATCCATTGTAAAAAGCTTGAATCAGTTGCCACTTAGCCAAATTGTGGTGAGGACACTCCCTCTGCAGATCTTTGAATCTTTCCCAAGCTTCGTATAATGCTTCATCTGAATCCTGGGCAAAGTTCTGGATGGCGCTTCTTAATAAAGCTGTTTTCTCTGCAGGGTAATATTTATTATAGAAATTCAATGCAAGAGTCTCCCAGTTAGTAATACCAAGTGCAGCTCTATTCAAACCATTAAACCATAATTTAGCTTTTCCACATAAAGAAAAAGGAAAAAGAATCTCCCTGATTTGATCCTGCGTTACCCCATTCTGCCTAATAGTATTGCAGTATTGACAGAAATCTGCAATGTGAAGATTAGGATCTTCACCCTTCGCTCCACTGAATTGCTTTCTTTCTATCATCGTAATGAATTGGGGCTTGATCTCGAACTGGACTCCCTCGAGATCGGGCGTAGGAGAAAGATGCGGAAAATCTGTCAGCGATGGTTGCGAATAATCGCTAAGCTTACGAGGTGGTGGAGGTGGTGGTGTACCCATCTCTAGTTCTGAATCAGAAGAATGCTCCGAATCACTAGAGGAAGGTAATGGATTTCCAGGAATATCACTACTCCCGGAATCTGCTAAGATCTGCCTGTAAAGATTCTTTTGTCTATGAAACGAGCGTTCGATCTCAGGATCGAATGGAATGTAACCTGATCTGGAACACCTGGGCATAAACAAAGAACTAAAAAAAACAGATATTAGTACTACCTCAAAGAACTAATGTCCCTTGAGGCAAAAGAGAAAATAATCTAAACTATAAAAACAATTAGAAATAAAAATAAAACCGTTTCCCCGGCAACGGCGCCAAATTTTTGACAGGCTAAAGTCGTATCACCTAATCAAAAATAATTACCTAAGTCCACTAGCTTATGCAGATAGGGAAGTAGGGTCGAATCCACAGGGAAACAAGTCTTTTTATTCCTAATTAATTAATTATAATCTAAATTATTAAGTAACCAAATTGTTGTTTGAGATTATAAACTATACTACGAAGATTATGAGCAAGGAGAGTTAATAAGGGAAGAAATCAATAATAATAAAGTCTAGGGTATAGGTTCACTAATAAACAATATTCCAGGGTAAACACGATAATCAATCATCAATGCATTAATCGATCAGATCGTAAAGGGCTTTCGCTACGTATTACAATCACAGAATTAATTTACCGGTATTAAATCTCATCTCTCGAATCTCGACCTAACCATTTATAAATTAATCTGCTTATTGAAACTAAGCCTAAACATCAATTCTCATCTCTCGAATCTCGAATCAATATTGCTAAACTCATACAATCAAATCTGGCCAAATCTAATTGCATAGCATGTAAACAATCAATAAGAAATCAATTAAGCATTAATAATTAACGATCATACAATTAACCCTTTCATATTATTTATTAGATCCCCATGAACCCTAGAAGGAAACTACTCAGACATGATCAAAACTAAACAAAGCATAATAATTAAACAAGACATAACAGAAATCGGAAAGAATAAAATACTGAAATTAATTAAAGGAGAAATCGTACCAAGACGGCGGAATTACAAGAATGTGAGGAACAAGGAAAGAAAATAAAAACTAGAGAGAGAAAGTTAAGTAGAGAGAAGGAAGAGAAAAACTAAAACTAGAGTAGTAATAATGATAAGAGATACTAATCTTGCCTAATAAAAATTACATTAATACTAAGCAAGAGTTAACCCTAAAACGAACTTAATCGGAAAGCTAATCATCGAAGCAACAACACGCGCCTGGTCGGGCAAGGGGCCGCCCGACCGGGCCCGCTCTTCTCCTCTTCTGAAGATATCTCGCGCCCGTCCGGGCGCGTGCTCCGGGCGGAGACTCCTTTGGCCCGCCCGGCCGGGCGTGCCTCCGGGCGGAGAGGATTGCCTTGGGCGAGGCTTCTGGGCCTCGAAACTTCCTCCCTTGGGCCTCCGAACTTGGCCCAAGTCCTCGAATCTTCATAATCGAGCCCTTAGTCACCGATTTGATGCCTCCAATCGGCCTTGGGCTATCGAATTGGGTCGCGGTCTCCCAATACTTGTAGATGCTCCTCTAAAAGCCCGGGAAAATGCTCCAAGTACGCAAATTCCTACAAAACTCAAGCAAAACTACCAAAGCACTGGAAAACACAAATTAGTAATAAAAGTGGCTCGTAGGAGCCAAAAACACTACTAATTACGACCAAGGGACGGGGATAAATATATATATAAAATGAACACATCAGTATGGCATAAATTGTAGAATGGACAATTAAAAATCATTTTAGAACAAAATCAATAATCAACCCAAGAATAATTTGGAACTTTAAAACTTAAATCCCGGAAAAACACATATAAGTATTATAAATAAAATAAAAATTCATTTATAATATATTTATAAATACGGGGATTACAATCTACCCCTCTTAAAAGAAGTTTCGTCCCGAAACTTAGCACGAAATCCTTTAAGTTGCAAAACATTTGCATAAAACCTTTTCAAAATTATGTTGCTAGAATTCCAATTGTGTCACAATATCGACACTAATATCTTATTACCATCCCAATTTACGCACTTCACAAGATGCGTAAACAAATAAAATTGCTATGAAAAGCATGAAAACACCATAAAATACCATAATATAGGTCAAAAAGCGCGAAATTATACACATTCTACCCCCCTTAAAGAACAAGAGTTACGCCCTCGTAACTCACCTCATTAAATAACTTAGGTTATCTCTTATGTATCTTGGTACACCTCACAACCTTACCAGTAGGCAAACTAATAAGTAAGTCAATCGAATTTGGTTCAACTAGTCCAACTGGTTTCACTACAACAGAACTAGAAATAAAAGAATAGGTGGCTCTAGAATCAAACAAAGCTTTAGCAGAAGTAGAATGAATAGAAAAGTTACCAGTGTCAAAAGACCTTTCAGCTTCTGTTTTGCTCATCACAAACAAACGACCTTGAGTGACATTCTTTCCTTGATTCTCGGAGTTGTTGTTGCCAACATTTCCGTTCTTTCCATTCCCATTATGGCCATTCGAATTCCCTCCTTGGTTGCTTGTTGAAGTCAACTTGTTCCCATTCCCTTGTTGCTTTAATTTGGAGAAACACTCAAACTCCCTATGGCCCTTCTTATTACAGTATCTACACACAACCAAGTTCCCATCACAATCCTTTCCAGGATGATCCTTGCCACATCTCTTGCAGTTGTAATGCCTCTCAGCTTCGCCATTAGTTCTAGATGACCCTCCATTGTTCTGAACATTCTTATTCTGGAAATTCTCATTCCTTGGCTTCTTGGAGTTACCTTGGTCACTCGAATTCCCAAAATCCTTACGCTTTTCTCCAACACTTCCACTCTCAGGTGCACTCCTGGCATTCAGACCGTACAAGTGCGCTGCTCTCCCATAAACCTGATCTAGAGTCTTAAATGTCTTTCCAGCCAAGGCCTTCTGCAATTGTTTAGTCAAACCTTGCTCAAATCTTTGAGCCTTCAACTCCTCAGTAGGCACTACCTCAGGAGCAAACCTTGCCAAGTTCATAAACTTGTTATAGTACTCAGTAATTGACATATTGTTCATTTGGAGATTGATGAACTCTTGAGCCTTTTGTTTCCTTAAGAATGGTGGATAGAATTTTTCCCTAAGTTTGGTTTTGAAAGTCTCCCACCCAAAATTAGCCTCAGCACGAAGCACATCTCCGTTATCCCTCCACCAAATATCTGCCTCTTCCTTCAAATACATGGCAGCTTGATCCACTCTCATATTCTCAGGGCAATTCAAAGCAACAAAAATCTTATCAAAATCCCTAATCCAATTCTCTAGAAAAGTTGGGTCTCCACCTCCCTCAAAGTATGGTGGCTTGACTTGAGCAAGTTTCTTAAACATCTCACCCGCGGGATCAGGATTATCATTGCGGTTTTGGTTCAAGTTCTCAGCTAGTAGCCTAATAGCAGCAGCTAAAGCATCGTTGTTAGCCATCTTCCTTCTCTGCCTAGAAATGTAACATACTCTTAGGCCAACATCAACACGAAAGAACTCTACTTGTTCAATAAATCACATTCACAATCATCAAATATATATATTAAGGTAGAAAGGTGGACACGACTACACAATCGCCCCTAATAAGTCACTTTTAAAGGAAATGATTAATTAATTTTAATCATTCCTACGCACACGGAAAATAAAATAAAATAATTCCTTTGATTCAATTCCATCAAAAATTCATGCATCAAGTGTATAGCATCATTAAATAAATACATATTAGTAGACACATAGTTACATGCTTCACACAAACAACTCATTTAAACATTTCACATTGCATAAAGAATCTCATTCCATTCCATATTACATGTTTTAATCTTAAACATGATACTAAGTGATTACTCAAGTTTGCACCATTACATAAAACATAGATAAATTAAATAACCTGCATGATCACTTCATACATGAATAAAAGCATAAAGTAATTAATTACAATGCATACAGAAATAAATAATCTATTTTATACGCCCTTCCTAATTCTACCCAAATCTCGCCGATAAATAAAATAAGCACACAAGCTAGGAATAAAATAAATAATCAAATTCATTTTATTTCAAATGACTAAATAATTCAAAATAAATAAAACAATATTTTTTTATAAATGCCGAAATAAATACATAAGAATAGAATATTTTTGAAAATCTAAGTTAACTTTAAATAAGGTAGTTAAATAAACTCATTAGATTTAAAACGTTAGACGCCTAAAAACTTTAAATTAATTTTAGTGGTAATTAAATCGAACCTAAGCTCCCAGATACCACTTTGTAACACCCCAATAATTCTCCCTTTTCCAAACCACTTGCTTTAAATAAAATAGTGGAGAACCATTGACGTGCTACCGCCACGTGTTAAAACGTTAAGGCTTTATCAAAGTATCGCAGCGGAAAAACAAACTTAAGTATTTAAAGTATCATAATTTAGAACAACGAATAAGTCAAATCTTACAAATTGGAACCATGTAAGGCCCTTATTTAAAACCAAACCAATATTAAAAATCCAAAACATAAATGAATAGCAAGACATAGATAAGTTCAACACAAAGAACGAATACTCTCAGTCACACTAATCCCTTGACAATGCGTATGTCAAATCCCCGAACTTCACATCATCAAGCTAACCTGTGCAATACTGCTCCCCAATAATACAAGTGTAATAATTGGATCATCACATCAGGGTCATTGAAAGGCGAAGGCCATGACCAAGAGAAAACACACACAAAAGCACGCAATCAGCAAAGCTGAGTACATACAAGTTACAACGTACCAAACCTAGCATGCTCAATTAATTAAAGTAAATAACATACAATGTGAATTCAATAATCAAGACTCCACACTTAAATAATTCAATTGACTCAACATACTTACTAACTAATTCCAGACACTTGACCCTTTATATATAATTTAATTAATTTAGTTTGGAGTAAGCAATAGACCAGGTTGTCCAATCCACCAAATCATTTTGGTACCAAATGACCATTTGTAATAAAAGTTTAGCGCGATGCAAGAATGGGCGCGACTCCGTTCTCACAAAGTTAGTCTAGGATCCCATCTAACTTTCATTATAAAATAAAATGTAAATACCAAAAGAGAAGAGGACATGTTGATCAAACAAGCCTCAAAAAGCCACGGGCTACCACCGTGTACCCCAACCCATAATTGTCAATACTCTAGAAGTGCACGCTTTCCAGAGTTTTATTGCTCATCCATGTTTCACTTTACGTGATTACAATTTTAATTAATAGCCGACTCATTCAAGAAGAGCATACATAACAATCATACATCAATTCATTTTTAATCTTTTTTTAGGACAATGGTGATCACATCACAAATTGACCTTTAATTCCAATTAAACTTCCAAATTATCCAAAATTGTTGAACATAGTCAACCAACCTAGCCATTTCGGCTTAATAAACCACCTTTACTCAACATACTAACAAGTCATGATTGAGTAATAAATAAATAAATAAATAATGACATTGTGGAATAATTAATAAATTCATTCCACTTAAACCATTCAATTCCAATCCTTTAATAATCCAAATGTCGTTAACAAACCAATCCAATAAAAATATGTTTGTATCAATATTCTATACAAACAATTAATCCAATATAATTCAACATACTTGCATCCATAATTCCATACAAGAATAATTAATTCACCAAAACATGCCTCATAACATAAATACATGAATTAATTAAATATATAACCAAACAATTTCCATCCAAATGTTCTCTAATCATGAAACTAAGTTCTTTCCTTTTGGTACCTAAACATGATACTACTTACAACGAAGTAGACATGTACGTACCTCGTATAAACAATTCTTTGCACCACTTTTAATTACTTAAAAGTCTCCTAGAGAAAAATCACTTCCTAGAAAACACCCAACAATAATAAATTAATACTTAACCAAAATTCCAGCAATATAAATTAGATTAAAAGTCCTTAAAACTTTATCAAAAACATGTTATTATGCTTAATTATGCATTAGAAATCCAATAGGAACAAAAACCCCAAATTAATTGCTCATTAGAACCCTAAAATCCCAATTTGATTAAATTAAAACCCTAGGTTTATAAATTATAAAATCTGAAAATTATAACATAATTAAAATCTGAAATTTATAAGTTTAAGCTATCAAAAACATGAATTTGATACTAAAAATATAATCTTTATACTACAAAATCAAAACCCAAAACAATTTAATAATAAACAAGATAGTAGAGCAAAAATAAGAGGAGGAGGAGGAAAGGGCAGCCATGGTGGGCCGCTGGTAGGTCGCCGGTGGGTCGCCGGCGGCGGGCAGCGGGCGGCGGTGTGGCAGCAACAGGTGGCAGTTGGGGTGGCAGCAATGGTGGTGAGTAGTGAGGGGTTTCTCACGTGAAGGAGGAGGAAAGGGAAAGAAGGAAAAAGAAAAGAAAAAGAAAAGAAAAAAAAAAGAAAAAAGGAAAAAGAAAAGAAGAAAAAATAAAGGAAAAATAAAATAAAGAAAATAAAGAGGAGGAAAAAATAAGACTAACCTTTTGTGGGGGGAAAAATTTGGGGATGTATGGGGTATTTATAGGAGAGAAGTGGTGTAAAGTTAGTTTTAAGATTGGGCTCATAAAATTAATGGGCCAAATAGGTAAATGAAATGGGCTAGCTTTGTTTAATAAGTATGGCATAAATTGTAGAATGGACAATTAAAAATCATTTTAGAACAAAATCAATAATCAACCCAAGAATAATTTGGAACTTTAAAACTTAAATCCCGGAAAAACACATATAAGTATTATAAATAAAATAAAAATTCATTTATAATATATTTATAAATACGGGGGATTACACTACTACACCTTAACAAGTGTAAAGTCTTAGGATTTTAGGATGATTCTAGCGTAGTTGTCGACTACGGACGACTATGGTCGACTACAATAACAGACTACATCTCAACCGTTGATATTTTTTATTGCTTAATCTTAGCCTTCGAATATTATTTTAAAAAAAATTAAAAAATCAAAGTTACACATCATTTAAGTCATGACAAGTCAGTGACCCGTCAGCGCCCAGTCAGCAAAGGGTTGTTTGGTTCATTATTTTTAAAGGGTAATTTTTTTTTTCCAAGTTATAAAATTATAAATAATCACTCATAGTTATAAAATTGAAGAAAATATTTCAAAATAAACGATAGACAAAATTCATTTGTATACCTTTACTCCCATTTTGATAGCTTCATCCATCTTCAATGGCGCACCTAATTTTTGATCTATTTTAATGGGGAACTCCACCTTCAATCTCCAATCTTCATTATTAATTCAAAAATTACCAAATTACATATGGAATTAATAAGATTAATGTTTAATCATCACATTTATGCTTTTATTTATATTTCAGAGTTTATATCAATTTAACTATGTGAATAAAAAATTCGATAGAAAATTTAAGGATTATATCTTTCAGGAGCAATTGTTTGTTGAAATGATTCTTAGTTTAATTTAGAATAGTCATACGAATTCGTGAATAATCATCCGCCATTGTTAAATGATTTTTTTTTTAAAAAAAAGCCATTGTTGAATGTTAAAGTTTGATGGCCATGATTTTAGGTAGGAATTAATTAAAATTAAAATAAAGATAAACCAAAATCTAACTGATTTCTATTTTTCTTTTTGGAGGCGTGATAAAAGATGTACTTTATCTTTTCAATAAAAAAAATATCTCTCTCTCTCTCTCTCTCTCTCTCTCTCTCTCTCTCTCTCTCTCTCTCTCTCTCTCTCTATATATATATATATATATATATATATATATATATATATATATATATATACTAAGTATATATTTTGTTAACTAATTAAAATATTAATACAGATTTGCTAAGTACTTATAGGTTATAGGATACATTTTGCCAAACTAAACTGTCATATTGATAAGATCTTATAGAATATACTCGTATTTTGTTAACTAAAGGAGTATGACAGCTTAGTCATAGTCCTTATAGAATATATTTTGCCTAACTAAATACTTATAGAATATATTTTGTTAACTAAAGTACTATGACAGCTTAGTCATAGTCTTACAAAAATAAAATGAGTACTTTTTCAAAGCATTAGTACTATCAAGACTCTCATAGTCTCGTGGTAGTTTTGCAGTCCATCAATTCTGCAATTCGAGGGTGCTAGACTGGCTAGATGCATAGTACATGTGTGTTTCAAATCAACATCTAAGTTGTGTATGACATTATTCTTTTCCCTAACTACTCCAATAAAAGGAATCAATCAAAATCGGAATCAGAATGTTTATAATGATAGTAGCGCAACTGCACTAGTCTTTCAAGGTGTATTGAACTCACATGTGGCGGGAATCTTGATTTAGATGTCACTCGTTGATCTTCTAGCTCAAGATTTTATGAGCGCTAAGGTGCATATTTTATTTATTTATTTATTTATTTATTTATTTTAATGATTTTGTCTTTGCTACTTGCCTACAGCCTACTTGGTGTTGGTTTTATGGTTGTCTTAGCTATATGGGATTGACTATATGAAAAATAACATCATAGTTATAATAAAATAACCTAAATATATAGGCTATATGAAAAAAGACATCATAGTTATAATAAAATTTTAAGAAGTATAGAATAGGAAATATTTAAATCAATTGAATTTATTTAATAAAAAAAAGTTTGCATATTAGTATAAAATCATTGAACATAAGTTGACAAATTGAACTCATTCCTAAATAGTTAAAAATCTATTAAAATCATTTTAAATTATATTTTGGAATTAAAATGATTTATATAATAAAAATGAACCAAAATCATACCTCCACTAATATATTAAGTTTTCTTTTAATGAGATATTTATCTTAATAAGACATGGGAAATGTAGAGTGGATTTGTCAACCACATATTGAACCACGCACTTGACTTATAATATAATATATTTAGCAATGTATGATGTCAAATTGACAAATTGCCTAAATATATATAGAGTATATGAAAAAAAACATCATAGTTTTAATAAAATTTTAAGAAGTATATTGTAGGAAATATTTAAATCAATCAAATTTGTTTAATAAATAAAAAAAATAAAAAAAAAATTGCGCATTAGCATAAAATCATTTAACATAATTTGACAAATTGAACTCATACCTAAATAGTTAAAAAATCTATTCAAATCATTTAAAAATATTTTGACATGAAAATAATTTATATAATAAAAATTAATTGAAATCATTCCTCCATCAATATATTAAGGGTTTTTATTTTTATTTTTATTTTTTAAAGATACTTATATTAATAAGACAAAAGAATTATGGAGTGACATTTGTCAACCACATATTGAACTTCTTGTCTTATAGTATAATATATTGATTGATGATTTATATAATAAAAATTAACCTAAAATATTCCTCCATCAATATGTTAAGTTTTCTTTTAATAAAATTTTAATATTTATAAGACAGAAAAACATAGAGTGATGTTTGTCAACCCAACATTGAACTGTTTGTCTTACACTGTAGTATAATATATTAATTAATATTGACAATTATTGATTATATAAAGTGTGAAAAAATACTGCATATATTGTTGAAATTAATGAACGAAAATAATTCATTCACAAATAAATAAACTATGAAAGAATTCATCATATTGGAAATGTAACCATATATGTTTTGGTTTTGTAAGAAAATATAATGATATATGTGGGAAAAAAAAGGAGTATTAAAATTTATTAGAATAATTTTTGTGTCTAAGTAAAATCCTTGCATGAGCATGTTGACATAAATGAACTAAATTTCAAATTATTAAGAATCAATCATAGTCAATACAATATATTTGAAATCAATATAACTTATATAATATATATTAACCAAAAATTTTATACAAAAAAAATATGCCAATTTATTTATATATAAATATATATATATATATAAATATATATATATATATATATATATATATATATATATATATATATATATATATATATATATAATATTACAAATATAAATTCGATTGTTTCAATAGAATAAAAATTTGGTCCAGCAAATTGAAAAGTGGAGCAATAAAAATAAGAGAGAGTCTGAAGATTACCTTTACAATAAAAAAAATAATAATAAATTTAAAAATTAAAAAAAAAAATAGTTAAGAAAATTAAGCGAAAATTAATGTCTGAAGAATGATGGCACAATTCCCCAAATTGAATTTAGGTATTGAATGAGTTTAATTTGAAAATTTATGAATTATAGGTGAAACGAAGAAGAACCAAAATAATGAGATGGAGGATAGATTTGGATTTCGAGGGTAATGTGTATGAAGGTTCGTTGTTTTTAGCAACCATGTATCTTTTCACATTATCTATGTTAAGTCTACTACTCCATTTATATTTCTTCCTACTTTGCAAACGTATTCTTTAACATATGTACAATCAAGTAAATTTGAAAAATAATGTTAATAAGCTTTTCATGTTCATTTTGTAATATTTTGAATAGAACAATTGTAACAATATTTTTAGGAAAATGTTTTTTAAAATATAAATTTTTAGTTTACTCTTTTATGTTTTAGAGTAACAAGATGCAATCATTTATTTGTTAATATTCTTTGTTACACAAAAAGTCTCATTTGATTTTGAAAAACCTTTTAGATATCGTTTGGTTCACATGGGAATTTTCAAAAGTTGTTTGGTTAACAATGAGGGAGGTAAATTGTCATTTATGTGTGTGTGTGTGTGTGGAAGAGAGAAAGAGAGAGAGAGAGAGTAAATGGAAATTTCTACTTTTTTTTTTTGACGAGAAGCAGACAGCCAATATTATTAAGAAACAGAAGGCCTCAAATCAGCCAAAACCAGTTCATACAAGACACTAGGCAAATCCTCTAACCAAACTCTAAGACCTTCATAGTTGATGCTCAGTTTTGCAAGGCTATAAGCCACTTTATTGCCCTCTCGTTTGACGAAGGAGAAAGAGCAAGAGTCACATACTAGGGAGAGTTGCAATATATCCCCCAACAATTGAGCCAAAGCCATTTGGGCAAGCTTTACCTTTCACAAGGGAATTATAGAGCTTCGGACAATCAGTTTCTAAACATAATCTCCGGAAACTCGCCTCGATAGCTATATTCAGAGCATGGCGCATCGCCGGAGCCTCTGCCACATCAACCTCACCCGTCCCCTTCACCACCTCGCATGTTGCAGCCACCACATCACCTTCGAAATCTCTCATCACAGCACCTAAACCCACCAGATTTTTAGGAAGCATGGCAGCGTCTGAATTAATTTTGATCAAGCCAGTAGTAGGAGCACTCCAAACAGCAGAAAACTTCGAACCCTCCACCCCTACATTACTAGCTTCATTTGCTTTTCCAAATTCGGCCACTAAACCCACAACCTTCGAAATAACCTCCACATCAGGTATAATTTTTTTCTCAAAAGCCCACGCGTTTCTTCGAAGCCACATTCCCCAAGCAGTACACTAGAAAAAATCCCGCCAATGAGGATCCTTGTGTTTCTCTCGCACAATGCTACACCACTCACTAAAGTTTCTGCCATCAAAGTAATTCACCTCCAAACGAAGCGGCGATGACCTCCAGATCAGATTAGCCTCCCTACAGGATACAATCATGTGAAGTACACTCTCATTCTCCTCTCCACACATTGCACAAATCGTATCAACATTCATTTCTCTGTTTGCCAAATTCTACGAGTAGCTACACCTTCCCTGACAGCTCTCCAAGCAAAGTTCTTCACTTTCGGAGGGACATTAGCATTCCATATGAGGTTCCAATCAAAGATAGGAGCAGCCGAGGAACAAGAGGCTTGTTCACGAGCTCTTTCCAAAGTCAACATATTATAGGCACTTTTAACTTCGAACCTTCCATCTTTCGAAAAATGCCAAGTCCAAGCATCCTTCCTGTCAAACAACGAAATCATCACATTGCAAATTTCCTTAACTTCCTACTGAGAAAACATATCATTAAGGAGTTGCATATTCCATTTTCTGTCAGACCAGAGCTCTCTTACATACTGCATTTCACTTGCATCCTCCCCCCTATGAGATACAGCTTTAAAGCCAGGCATTCCAGGAATCCAGGGGTCTTCCCAAATACGAGTTGCATAGCCATCACCAACAATTTTCCTAAGCCCCTTCTCAAGAACTTCTCTAGCTCCCAAAATTGAACGCCATGTATAACTCACATTTTGACCAATTTTTGCTTCCTAAACGATGTTTTCGGAAAATATTTACCTTTGAGGACTCTTGACATCAAGGAATCTTCATTCGTCAGAATTCTCCAAGCTTGTTTAGCGAGGAGGGCTTTGTTAAAATTTCTCATATTTCGAAACCCAAGGCCTCCGAACTTTTTTGGAACATACATTTTCTCCCATGCCACCCAATTCATCTTCCTTTCATTATTTTTTTGACCCCAAAAAAAATTCCGACACAGTTTGTCAATCTCATCAAGAATGCTAACCGGGATGACAAAACATTGCATAGCATATGTGGGGACTGGGGATGGCTTGAGCAATAGATTTTATGAGGACTTCCCTTCCGGCTTGTGACAAGAATTTCTCTTTCCAGCCTTTCAACTTCTTCCAGATTCTATCCTGAATTATTTGGAACACCCTTTTCTTCGAACCACCAATGTAAGTTGGCAACCCGAGGTATTTTTCATGTCCATGTCCTTCGACAGCCTTAAAAGATAACTTCATCTGAAGCGTGTTTTTCCGTTATGGCTCAATGTTTCGGCTAAAGAAAACTTCGGATTTATCCATATTCAGTTTCTGTCCGGAAGCAATTTCCACTTATCTAAGAGGGATTAGGTAAGTAAATTTCTACATTTTGTGGGAAGTGTAAATTCCTAAGAAGTTCCACTTCCTCCATTTCACCAAACTATTGTCAACCAAACAACACATATGACTTGTAATTCCTAGGAAGTTTCAATTCCCATGTTTTTTTTTATGTCAACCAAACATAGTGGGTAATGAAAACATATAAGAATGTGAAACACATAAATATATTTTATGTGTATATACAAAGTAAATCTATAAACCCTGTTACAAAATAAAAGTAAATCTATATATTCTAACAAAATATTTAAATCTTTGGAACGCAAAATTTTCAATAATTTTTATCACTCTCCAATGCATATCATTTTGTCTGCCATGATAACAAAATAGGATAGATAAAATAAGGTCAAATGAAACATGGAAGAAGAAGAAAAAAAATCTTCTATTAAATGACTTTAACTTAATTATTAGGTTTTTCTAAATGAAACATGGTTTTTCTACATAGTACCCCTGAGTTTTTAGGTTTTTTACATTGTACCCTTTTAAATCTTAAGTTTTACAAGGTGACCTTGAGTTTTTGGGTTTTTTCTATATGGTACCCTTGAGTTGTAAATTAAATGACTTTAACTTAATTTGATGACTCTAACTTAATTTGACTCAAACCGACAGCATCCAAATGATCTATTTACCACTTTTATATTTAAATTAGATGGAGGAATCACCAATCTTCATTATTCCCTATTTAGTGGAACTTTTGTATGATTATTTGAGATGGAAGATAAGAACTTTTCTTTGCTCCTACTTTAACTAAAAGAGCTTGTTTTAAAGGGACTTAAGTTGTTAGTCCTTTTTTTTTTTTTTTTTTTTTTTTTTTTGCAATAAACATGCTAGTTGTGTCTTTGATGGTGCTAAATAAGTCGTTTAGATGGTGTGGGTTTGAGTCAAATTAATTTAGAGTCATTTATTTTACTACTCAAAGGTACCATATAGAAAAATCCAAAAACTCAAGGGTATAATGTAAATTAAACTAATAACTCAAGGTCACCTTGTAGAAATTTGAATTTAGGAGGATACAAAGTAGAAAACTCAAAAACTTAAGGGTACCATGTAGAAAAACCCATAAAAAAAACAAAACATTTATTAGTAATCACTAGCTTTATCTAATTATTATATCTAACCCTAATCAGGGAAATTCTAGTCAAAATATCTACTTTGAAGTTTGGTATTACTCCCAAAAATAATAACATTAGAAGTTTAAGGCTTTTAGCAAATCATATTTATTTTCAAGCAATGTTTTGGCAAAGGTTATCTTTTTTTCTTTTTTTTTTTTTTTTTTTTTTTTTTTTTTTTTTTAAGGGCGAAGGTTATCTACTTATGAGAGCCTTTCATAAATTTTTCATTCCAAGCATAAAACAAGCAAAATTAAATTGCCAAGAGTAGACGAGTGACCAGTAGACTTCAAAGTGGAATGCAACAATAGATACAAGCCAAAGGACTACAACCCTCAAGAATATGGTGCATTCAACTATGCACATGAAAAGATTACACAATTACATATTTCGCCTTTGAAAAAGATGCTAATTTATTGAATTAATGATGTATCGAAACAAAATATTCCAAGCTCTTGTGCACATTATTCCCTGATAAATTTAATACAACCTCAATGAAGGATTTCCATGCTAAAA
The DNA here is from genome assembly GCF_948465745.1 of Chenopodium album. Classification (NCBI taxonomy): domain Eukaryota; kingdom Viridiplantae; phylum Streptophyta; class Magnoliopsida; order Caryophyllales; family Amaranthaceae; genus Chenopodium; species Chenopodium album. Next base: position 34,491,857 of record NC_137852.1, read on the forward strand.
AAAAAAAAAAAATCAAACCAAAATTGTGAGTTGGACCTTCCTGTCAATTAGATCTCGTTGATGAAATTAACAATAATCACATCGTATGTGTTATTTGTATTTCGGAGAATTTGGTATTAGAGGGTATCTCTTATTACAAAAGCAACCTTCTCATATCACCAAAGTTCGATTGTAAAGCTGTGAGGAATTCCCCTGAAAGGAATACAAGCAAAAGGTGAAAAAATTAGTGAAGCACAACATATACAAGAGGGCTTGTTTGGCATCAATTTTTATTTTTATTTTCAGTTTTCTGTTTTTTTTTTTTTTTTTAATAAAAAAACCAAAAACAGGAAACAAGAAAGAGGTGTTTCCACTTTTTTTTTTTTGTCAGATTTCAAAATTATTATTATTTTAAAAAGTTTGACTAATTTTTTTTCATTGTATGACATATTAAATGATTTTGAAAAACAAAAAACCAAAAAACAGAAAATCATAGTGATGCCAAAAGAATTTCTAAGTGCACTATACAATCACAATCATAGCTAAAACCTTTCACTATTTTTATTTTTTATACATTCACCAAATGAAACATTATAGCACATACATGGTCCCATATACCAAGAATATAAAGGATAAAAAATAAGCATATGAGACTGGAAATTGTGAATTCACTCACCTCCAACTTTTCCATCAAAAACACGATGATCAGCAGATAGTGTCAAGTTCATTTTTGTAACAACAGCAGGTTCTTCGATTCCTGAATATGAGTAAAATTATGATGACATTCGCAGCAGAAGAAACAATTGATCAAAAGTGATTAAAAACATAAAAGGATAACACACCATTACTTCCAACCACAGGTTCAACAACCTTGTTCCCTCGCCCAACTGCAAGAATCCCAGCCTACAAAAACGAGAGGAAAAAAAAAAGTTAAACCAAAGTTATCTACTAGTAAGAAACAGTGACAATTTATGTGCCTCATGTAATCATTCAACAGTAAAAGCATAGGTTACTAGATCAATTTTTATTCAAACTGTTTTCCACTTACCTGCGGAGGGTTAATAATTGCGCAGAAGTTGTCCACTGGGAACATTCCTAGATTTGAGATGCTGCAATAGCATTACAAGAAAAGTTGGAGTGATTTCAGCTCTGAAAATTCAACTTTAAGTATGTTGAATTAAGAGACTAAAAACATGTGTGAAACACAAACCTGAATGTTCCACCTTGAAACTCATTGGGCTTCAACTTTCCGGCCCTAGCCTTTTCAGCCAATTCTTTAACCTACCATCAGCATTTGTTTCAGGAAATTCACGTATTAGTTTGGTAATAGATCATATTTATTCAAAAACTAATAACAAAAAGTATATGCATATTATGCACATTGGATTTCCTTTTGTAGTAAAAGGTTTGTAGATACCATTTGGGTTAGTCAGCCCAAATTTATTTTGGACTACCTTTTATATTGAGCAAATACAAGTTGATATCAGATATCAACAAAACTTGTTAATATCAAGGATTATTTTGTAAATTTAGCTATCACACCAAGGCTAATATTGTAATTTTAGCAACCACACCTTCTTTCTCTCCCCTCTATCACCACGTGCAACCTCTACTACCACCCACATCACCACCTTTACCTTCACGAATTCGACCCCTGCCGACCACCAATCGACTCCAGCCGACCACCACACGGCCGCCGCACCAAGATTCGACCGCCGCAACACCACAGTACGAGCAAATCCCTTTCCCTAAAGGGTTTGTATGGCCCCAATTTTCATAAATTGCTACTAGGGTGTCGTTTTTTTGGCCGGCCGACTGCTGTAGATCCGACCTTGGGCATGGGATTGGAGGAGAGAGAAGGAAGTAGTTTCCATGGTAATGGAGGAGAGAGAAAGAAAAATGGGTCATATGAGGGGAGGAGAGAGAAAAGTGGTGATATTAACAAAAGTTTGTTGATATCCGTTATCAACTGGGTCTGGCTCTTTTATATTTACCATTTGGCTTAGTCATCGATAATTCAAATATACCCCTTGACAATTTATGCATATTTGATTTTCTATTGTAGCCATTTGGGTTAGTCATCCCATAACTAAATATTTACCCATTGACATAACAAGGATATCAGATATTTGGATTTCTGTTTTTCAGTACATGTAATCTAATATTAATAAATTAACAAGTTAAACAAAGAGCATCAGCCTTTGCTGATACCTTACCTCTGACGATATCGCAGATATGGTCTTCTGGTCAGCATTCCTTATAATAGGAGTCATCAGTCCCTGCAAAAAACAAAAAAAAAAAAAAAAAAAAAAAAAAAAAAAAAAAAAAAAAAAAAAAAAAAAAAAAAAAACCATGTTTAGGAAAGATTGTGCATAGAGCTTTAAAGAAAAAAATTGAACCAACAAAAGAGACCTTCTCAGTAGCCACTGCAATTGATATATCAACAGAATCATTGATGATAGTTTCACCCTTCTCAGCATCCCAAAAGCCTACAAGAAGACTACATCAGAATCACAAAAAACCACCAAATGTACAGCATTGACAACTTCAACCAGTTTTTCTATACCAAATCAAAACAAGTTCAATACTGCATTAGAAAAATGGTTATATATACTGATCAGTAATACAATAACTCTCAAAATTACTTACCATTCGCATCTGGCACATTGCGCAAAGCAATAGCAACAGCTTTGATGACAATGTCATTTACTGATACCTTGACATTATGCTTTTCTGAATACACAAAAAAGGCGTTAGTAAGCTACAAAATTAAATGTAATGATGCAACAAAAGTACCACAGAAGGAGGCCCAATACCTATAAGTTCCTTCCTGAATGACATCAGAGGATCTAGTATAACATCTGCCAAGACAATAATAATTCATCACATCAAAAAAATAAATAAAAAAAAGGTCGAGGGAAAAAAAAAAAAAAAAAGAAAAGAAAGAGTAGGGGCATGATAATAAGAGAGAAAATTTGAAATATTCAAACCTGTAGATAGGTAAAGATGTGGTGTACTTTGTTTTGATTCCAACAAACGTTTTGCAATAACCTGTAAATGATATATACCAAGAAGGCAGAAGTACTCAGAATCTATGAAAAGTCTCCTACTGCAAAGAGAGTAAAATTTGGAAACAAGCATGACATAAATATTGATAACAAAATGATATGACTTGGACATTAAGATGATGAACTTTTCCTCCTCTATCAAAGTAGTAGATACTAAAATCTGAACCATAACATGTAATATTGATATAGACATGAAATGCATCAGATATGCATACACATTGCAGAGCAAATATCAAATAAATAGTACACATATTTACATGGTATAGAAAATAGAAAAATAAAGTGCCAACAAATCAACAATCTCATATACGACATATCTGGCTGTACACTCCACAAACCTAGTAGTTCAACCATTAAGTATACCCTTGCTGAGGCCAGAAGTAGCATAATCTAAGGCTTTCAAGAGAATATGATGGCAAATTTAAACTTTCTCCATATGAAAACATTAAATTTAGACAGTTGTCCATAAATTGGATAAGGTAACCACCTTCCGAATTTGGCTATTTGAAAAATCTTCATACAAAGCAGACTCTGGATCACTAGCAGGTTTACTTTGCAGAATTGACGGTGATGGGGATTGCTCCTTTGGTGTAACAGTAGTTGATGACCCCTTCCCTGACTTCATTGCAGCCAAAACATCTCCCTTTAACAAAGTACCACGAGGCCCTGATGGATTAAGCAATGACACATCAAGACCAAACTCTGAAATTAGCAGCTTTGCAGACGGACTAATTCTGCTAATGATGCTTTTCTGCTCTTTAAGGTCATTTTTCTGTGGTAGAGCTACTGACTTCTCTTCTTTTGCTACAGGGCGAGAGCTGTATGATGCCTTTACGGTTTCAATATCCTCTGAGGCCTCCACCTAGCAATGGAAAAAGTCCCAAGTTGATAAATAATACTAAGCAAAGTATATATAAGACAAGAGCAAAGGTAACAATCAAGGTGGGGCTAGTAAAAAGAACTTTGAATCCAAACCCATAGCTCCACTTCCCACCCACCCCCACGAGAGAGAGAGAGAGAGAGAGAGAGAGAGAGAGAGAGAGAGAGAGAGAGAGAGAGAGCACTTGAATAACATACAGTTACTGCAATTGGTTGACCCACAAGGACATCTTTTGAACCATCAGGTGCCAAAATTACTGCAAGATACCTGCATCAGTTCAGGAACAACCACATAAGTCACAAAAATGTACTGCAACTTGTATTTCAGCACCCTTCAGGAAATTATAAATAAAAAAGCAAGTGAATAGCACATATTAAGTCTGGCATTAGGCTATTTGTTTAAGTTAAGGGCTCCAGTTAGTCACAAGATCCCAGATTGATCATAACTTTGCTTCAACAGGACATTTAATACGGTGACAGATAAGAAGGAACAATAATTGGTCGGTTACACAACATCCAAACAGGCCTTCCTTTAGATAAACGGTCTCAGAAAACAATAATAACACGGGTGCAAGTTTATACCATGGTGATAAAAGGGGCAAGCTGAAACAAGGTACAAATAGAGTATTTCAAGTATTGGCGTGTTGCAGAGACCATAAATGTGAATCCAATTTAACACAGGAAATAATTCTCAGCAACAAACAGCCTCTTGAGTTCATGGCTTGTAGCAAATGCGTATTAAGGCTTGGGATTCTCAGTAAAGATGTCATGTAAAATTGGGGTAAAGGTTTGTGCTAAAATGTTAAAAGAAAGACCAGCTTCTAGAAAGATCCTTTTGGCTGCTCGAAAAGAAGTAATCCTTTCTTACATGACATTTACAAGCCCAAAAACAGATGCATAGAAAGGCATTGAGGCTCTTGTATAGAGGGGAAATATGAAATGATATGGAGCTAATTCCCAGCGGGCTTGCAAAAAGCAATTCAAAAAAAATTCCTTTAAAAAAAGGATTTTTGGACTCCTCTCCCCCCCCCCCCCCCCTCTAACACTCACACACACACACACACACAAAGGAAAAATAAAAACCAAATTGTCTCTTAACATATTTTGTCCATGAATCCGTTAGTGGGCCCACCATTTAATGTTTTACTCTTATTCCAGCTTCATTTTCACACACACACACACACACACACATATATGTATATATTTTTACCTCTTTCACCTCAATTCATATATTAAAATCAATTTCGCTCCTATTCTTTGTTCGCTTTTTCCAGCAATAACAATGCAATTTCAAACCATGGAGAACTTTTTTTTTCTTTATTTATTTAACAATAAATAAGCAAACATGCAAGTTAGCACACTAAAATTGATTGAGGACGTTATTTTGCTGAAGAATTCAAACAACAAGCATGCTTTTTATTAATTTATTAACCACCAAATTTTCAAAAATAAAATTAGGGTTCATGTTCAATAGAAAATTGGGGATTTCTTGATGTTAAGCAATTTGATCCAATCAAGCATATTTATACACTCATTCAATTGTCAATGAGCTATTGCCCCTTACCTACTTCTTAAACAAACCTCATTTTATCTCGATTTGAATACCTCTATTTTAATTTAAGCAAAATATAAATAAATAAATAAATAAAATCCCAGATTTGAAAAACCTCGATAAAAATCTTCTTTCTCTCTTGATTATTAGACAAATAATAATAAATTTTTTTTTTTAAAAAAAAAAAAGGAAAGGCATAAATTGTGCTGGTATTTGGTTTTAATAATGTTAAGTTTTGACAAGGTATTGAAGAATAATAGGTTAGATTTGTTGAAGAGTTAAAGAGGGAAAGGAATGTGAAGAGGAGAATTGAATAAATGATGGCGAAATGGAGAATCAAAAGGAATATGGAGGATAAGGGAATTACGAGGGATATGGGTCTAACCACAACCATATATTTCTCTTGTGAAATGAAGCATGACAGATCAAAACTAAGAGAGAGACATTGAAAAACAAGATGTTTTATATTAAAATGGAGTAAAATTTAGAGGTTAAAGTAAATGTACGAATGGAGGTGAAGGTTGAGGAGAGTGAGAGAATCGTGAAGATGAAAGAGGAAACAGATGGGGATGAGCCCCACTAACGGATTCAGGGGTGGAATCCATTAAGTTGTGGCAAAATCAAACTTTATTTTTTGAGGTCAAATACACTTTTATCTGTTTGGATGGTAAAAGACAATTAAGGTTTTTCTAGATGTTACAAAAAAATTCCTTTGAAAATTTTAAGTATAAAGTAGCACACAATACATTACAATGATACACATTAGACATTAAAGATTCAATAGCATGCAAGTTCAAAAGCAAGGAACGAAAATTTAAGATACAAGTTGCATAATGAGCATAAATTTTCTCATCGTCTTAAACTTGTACTGACAACAAATAAACTAGACGCTACTACTTCTGATAACAAAATTTTATTGCTCTCAAATCGATTGAAAGATGAAAACTCACAACAAACACAAACTAGCTCCACACTGTATACATGAAAAGAGTTAAATTAGTCACTGGATAAAACATAAACTTCATGGAAGATCCAATATTGATCGTTGTAAAGGTTGATTTTTTTGTCCTTTGCATTGAGTTGGTTGCCTGCAATATTTTAGTCCTTCCACCATTTGTTTTCTAATTGCAATGTTCTATATTCACGCTTGCCATTGTATTACTTCGACCATTGATAACCTTAATTACTAACAAGTACCTAATAGAGCTATAGAAGTATTGTACAATAATGAATTGTTCAAGATCCTACATGACTATCTCTAGTTCTTTACTCAAGTATAAATCATTATAGATAAACAAACATGTTGTTTAATAACTGTAAAAGTTGGAACATTGTAATTAAAATAAACAGAGGAAGTATTTTGTACTTCATACATTTCCACATAAACACATGAGTCTAGAAATTTTGTAATTTTTCAATCCCGTAGCCTAGGTGTTGATTCACGAGATTAATTCCTTAGCAAGAGGGTAATGTATATACACATTTCAAAAGAAAAAGGAAAGGAAGATGCCTAGGGATAATGTAGCTGAAACTGTAAGCTATAAATAGCCATTTCTAGTTTGCTTAGTAATTTGTACACGGTGTTCTATGTTATATGAAATCTAAGTATTTCATTGAGAAGTTCCCCTTTCTTTCAAAGTAAATCAGAGAGCACCATCAAGTTCTTTGTTGATGCCTTTACACAATAACCCCAGTTCTTTATCCTCAATTTGGGGGCATTGCTTTACAATAATGGTGGTGAAACATTTTTCTTTTGCAATTCGAACATCAAGTATACATAGAAACACAATGCTTTAGCCATATGTCTAGTAAATAAAACCTAAAATGTTTCCTGTCTCGCATGCATCTAATACAAATAAATTCTAATATCAAGCTTCCAGTATCATTTTGGTATACAAGCCATGTTCTATCAACAACATTTTATCCAATACCATTGACTAAATCACATAGTGCAATGTCATTAACATGACATAATTACTATTAATAGATTAATATAACCACTGGAACATAACATATTAGCCAAAGTATGGGTGCACAAAGTGGATAGCTATTTTCAGAGTTAAAATTAAATAATTACCCCTCTTCAAGACTTTCATACTCAAGAGTAGCTTTGTCTGTTTCTATTTCACATAGAATATCACCGACTTCTATCTGCATATTCATTTCAACTAATTAAGAGAGATAAGTCAATAGTAGAATTGGCTAAAAACTATGGTCTACAAAAACTAACCTTGTCCCCTTCTTTCTTAATCCATTTTGCAATGTTTCCTTGGTTCTAACACAGAAATATAACAAATACCAAACCAAAAGTCAGAAATAGATACAAGATCGGCAAGAAAGCTAGCACTGAATAAAATTTATTTAAAAAAAGACAGACATGAAGGTAGTAGCCCTAATCTGTATCATAAATTCTTACCATTGTTGGCGATAGTGCTGGCATATCAAGCACAGCGTGAACAGGGAGCTCTGAGGTGTCAATCTTAACAGCACTGGTTTCCAACTCTTTATCTTGAGATGCAACATCTTGTGGAGCTGCATTTGCCTCTTTAACTTCTGACCCACCACTAATAGCAGGAACTTTTGTTATATCATCAGGGTCCTCGACCTTCAAAGAGTAGAATGTGCCTTTTATAAATGTTACGATGATCAAATATGCATGCAGAATATGTAAGTTCAACCTTCAGGTGTTATAGACGTGTCTCACAACTCTTTCAATATTTTGTGATCCCTACTACTGTTATTCTTCGAGAAGTTGAATCTCTCTTTTATAGATTACTGATTGATGTATGATATGATTATTACAAATCGCATTACCAATGGAATCTAAGCGATCTCTAGCTTGAACAAAAATTGCATTCGATTGACGATAATACAAGTACTGGGAATTATTGAGTCGCGTAAACTTTTTTATGAATAATTCATGATCATTCATCCTGTAATTGACATGACCTTGATCACACAAAAATACAATTACTATAACACTTACTGTAATCCAATTTGATGTCTTAACATAATTTATAAACTTGGTAGCAACATTTACATAATGCTTTGTTACAGATAGACAAATGTTTTTCAACGGGAAAATGGACTTATTGAATCAATAAGCCTTTAACTACACAGGCAAAGCTGCGTACATCTGTCCAATGAAAGAAAAAAAGATGTACATCAAGAGGTTTCAAGATACCTCCAAGCCCTACCTCAACAAGAATAATTCTGGGTAGTTGCTCGCCCTGCTGTTTATTTTTATGTCTGTTGTATGCTAGCCAGGATAAGGGCAGACCAAATAACCCCAAAGAAAAGAACCTAATGCAGGATATATCCCCAAGAACAGCACCACAATGCATGTATTCCTTTCAACTGAATTACTAACAATAACCCCATAACGACACATCTCCAAAAGCCCCATTTCCTGGCTTCTTTTTGCAGCTATAATCTTATATCTAATTGGCAGGTGTTAGAGAACATTAGAGAGACATACTCAATAATCTCTTTAAACACCTAATAGGTTTTCTCACAAGTAATGAAAAAACCTAGTACCCTACTATACAAAAATGAATGCATATGTCTCTGAATACTTAAAATCACACAACACAGTTTATGATAACCTAAGAAGGCCCCATGACCTACAAGTTGTTCAAGGCATTCAAGTTTACGTAAGGTGGGAGAGCTGGAAAATAAAGGTGAAATATTGGATATTATATGACATTAGTTTATCATGCCAAAGCAAAAATGGCCCAAGATTGTCTAAACTTCTAATTTATTGAGAAATTATAATTGTTGAAACTTTTAATTTGTGGTGTCATGAAACTTCAAGGGCATGGCTCAGATACTTGATGATATCACTCAATGTAATAACAGTATAACGAAGAGGAAAACTCAGAAATTTGATTAAACAAACTAATGGTTTTACAAACGGTAGTAGTAGGTTTAGCCTACAATGCTCCAATAGTGACTTTAGGTCACAACTCTCCTAAGAAACTACTCCAAAATTCTGCCTACCTCTTCTTTCTCTCCTTTCCCTATTTATACTAAGGCTAACAACTACTAACCTAATAATACTAGACTTCCCATATTGCCCATATTACATTTGATAATTACTAACATACTAAACTACCCATAATACCCTCCCTTAAGTCAGTTCATTACAATACTGGCCCCCTAAAGTTCCACCTTGTCCTCAAGGTGGTTTAAAATCAATGCATATCCAGCCTTGGCAATGATGGTCACTACCATCATTGGTGCCCAGCCTCCACAGCCGAAGCTCCTCCGTGATGAGTTCTCTTAATGTCTCATGTAGTCATGTGAAGCAGCTAGTGTGAGATGATATTGGGAGCTACTGACTGGGAGCAGTTGAGAGCACGGGGGATTAAAAAACTTAGTCAGGATGATGAGTTTAAACTGAACATCTAGATCAATTGAGCAGAAGGAATGAAGTGGATGTGGCACCAAAAGGGGGTTATTCTGACTTGTGATCCTTGGATCATGGAATATGGGCTTAAAAAACAATTGCTGAAAAAATGGGCTTAGTTTTAAAAAGGCCCAAAGAAGGTCTTCACTAAATATTAGTGGAAATATGTGGGTAAGGAAACATGGACACCAAGTCAATTTAGTTTACATCACATACTTGTTTACTAAAATCATATCAAGTACATCATTAAATCGATTATTACACTTAATTATACATATACACATTCCATAATATTGTGCTTGATACGTAAGAAAACTCTTATTCACAATTTGGCCTTCGTAAGAAAGTAGGTGTGGCAGGCATTGCAGATAAACTAAGAGACAATCGCCAACGTTGGTTTGGGCATGTAAGACGGAGACCCGAGGGTGCACCAGTTCGAAGAGTGAAAGAGTGGGACCATGGAGGGCTTAAACAAGGGAGAGGGAGACCGAAAATGACTTGGTTGGAAGGAGTTAGGAAGGATATGAGGTATATAGATTTGCGTAAGGATGAAGCATTGGACCGTAAGAGATGGAGGAGGAAGATTTATGTCGATGACTACACGGAATAATCAAATTTGGTTCACGTTAGCCGACCCCGCTTATGGGATTAAGGCTTTGATTGATTGATTGAATGATTGAAAGTCCATAATATTGTGTTTGACACGTAAGAAAACTCTTATTAACAATTTAGCCTTTGTAAAAGTCATTATATCATGAAAAATAATTGAAGAATTAAGCAGCATGCTCTCAAGTGTTATCAGTTAATCAATTGCAGATGAATTCAGGATATCTTAAGTACATAATGCAATGTCAAAACCATCTCTATTAGCTTCAACAGAACAAGAAATTCGTAAATAATATTAGTTTACCGTTATTGCAATTGCTTGTCCTACAGGTATATCATTTGAACCTTCAGGTACCAGAATCTTTGCTAGATACCTACAAAAGGTTTCAGCTTAGACATCAATCACAAAAGTTTACAATACGAGTCTAGAAACAAATACAATGAAAATGCCTCAAATTGTAATGAAACAACTGCACAATACATCGTTTACAGCAACAACAAATAGCCATATTTAAGGGCACAAAAGGCCTAGATCCAATACTTTGAGTACAAACTATGTGCAAATGCATCAGCAAGTTATCTTTAAAGTAATAAGATGGCCATGATAGTTCATATCACAGATATATTTCTGTAACCACAAAGCAAGACTAAAGTGTCAAAAACATAACTTAAATTTCATTATTAGTATGCAATGAGATTGGTTCTACTTCTTATAGTGTGTTTAGTACAGAAAGGTGCTTCTATTAATTACTTGTTGCCTTATTGGCCATCCTTATCTAATGCAAAAGCACAACAATAATCATGATGTTATTGCTTTAGAAATTTGACTTATTGGAAAAGAAAATGCTTAGTTTTGAAGAGGTAAAAGTTGATTTTGTACTCTAAGTTTTGTTATCATGGTGCTTCACCAAGATGATTAGATCTAACTAGAAATTGTTCTATGAGTTTATGACAAATGTCTTTCAAAATATAGGTTTTGCAAGGAGCCAAGTAAGCATCATTCTCCAAGCTAAGGGTAAATATCTATAAATTAAGGGGCCTTCTCATTAAGATATTCCAGCTCTAAACCACAACGCACTCTTATATAGGTTTTTAGCTATTCATGAGTTCAAAAGTAGTAGTTTGGATGATAAAGGCACTGGGGAAAGATTGAAATCAAATTAATAACGAAGAAGTGTGTAGGGTTTGATGAGCTTGAAATTTTCCACAGAGTATTCAGGTGAAACTGTATAGGCATAGTGAAAACTTTACTCATATAAATCAAAATTTTCACTTCTACAAACCAGTGGAAATGCAGATGAACACGAGCATGAAAATTACAATCAACATCAACTAAAGAGAACTAATTGTAGTAAAATTGATATTATAAGCATGACCATGTTTACCTACATGACGAAAGCACATGATTACCCAGAACAATGCTTACATTATTTGATTATTCCCTCCCTAGTAATTGCAGTGTAATCAATTGAAAAAAAAAAAAAAAAAAACCTTTTGAATAATACAAAAGTTGTTTGGATCCCATCTGTGGATCCAATGTATCACACATGATTAATGAAGAAAGGTCAAGCAGCTTGAAACAAAAATAATTGAATCTTTAGGATCCATCCATCCTACTTTCAAACAAAAGGAACATAACAATTGATCTCGGCCTTGGGATCTTCATGAGGGTCAAATTTGATAAAAAAAAAAAAAAAAAAAAAAAAAAAAAAAAAAAAAGGATACATAAAATAAAAACCCCGAGGAGGTGACACAGATTTACAAAAGAAGGGCCATGAACAAAAAAACCTATTCCCTTGAGTTATTATCAAGTAGTTCATCTACAAAATCAAGAAGAGTCAAGGGGCACTCAACCATTTTCACATTTCAGCAAACAAACCCATTCATCCATGGGTAAGGAATAATCTGTGGGTCTTTTTATATATTTAGATCGTCTCAATGGCTTTCAATCTTGTATAAATAATATACTCCAAACTTTGCGCTAGATATATGAATGGAGCTAGTTCTTAGGTCCATATTGCTTTGTGCTTAAATCTTAATCCAAGATGCTATCCAAAAGGTTTGATCCTCTTCAATTAACCACAATATGTATCAAACATAGAAAACCCTAGATTTTATCCTTCTAAGCAAAGAAGTCAAAGTTCAAATCTTCAAAGTGCTCAATCTCCATTAAAATTATGGTTGAAGTAATTTCCAAACAATATGAATAAGTGATTGCAAGGAGATAACACCAAAGTTGAGATCCTCTAAGTGCTCTATCGCTATAAAATTACCGTTGTAATAATATTCAACCAATATGAATGAGGGACTGCTTAGAGTCTAACTCCAAAGCCTACCACACGTTAACAATGGATTTTGGAATAGCTAAAGTGTAGTGGTTGTTAAGGTAAATTTGTTTGAAAAAAATAGAACAAGTTAACTAATACTACAATAAGAACAAGATAAGTTCTAAAATAAGTTTGCACCTGGCATTAGCCACACCCATGAAAATATTGGTTATTGAAACTACAAAGCCCCGATATGCAAGAGATACTACCTATATAGGCCCATAGTTAGACCCATGCTTAATGATCCATTAAGAGAGTAAAACTCATAAAATGAAACAAGATGTCATTAGTCACAAATTTATAATTGGTGATAAAATTTGCTCAATAGAAGTTACTAAGATATAATTTACCCTTCTTCAAGGCTTTCAAACTCCACGGTAGCTTTATCAGTCTCTATCTCACATAGAACATCACCCACAGCAATCTGAGAGATGAAATTAATAGAAAGTGAATTAAACCGTGAAACATTAACATTAACAATTTGTTTGGATAGAAGGAAATTGAATAAAAAAAAGAAGGAAAGAGAAAGGGAGGGGGACAAACTTGCTTTTTTGGGTAAAGGATTGGGGAAAAGAAGGGGAAGGAGAGGGAGGGATCATTTTTCCATCTCTCTTTTATAAGCATAATCCCTCCAAAACTGGAGAGATTTGGAGGGAAAATGGAGATCACCTCCCCCCTCCCTTTCTTTTCACTTCTGTGCCTCTTTCCCTTCCCTTCCCTTCCTTTCCTTCCTTATTTGCTATCCAAACAAAGCGTAAAGGAACATGTAACTCAAGAGTGAATATAAAGTTCAAATATTACAAATATATATAGTTCATTTTTCACTATATTAGGGTACATAGTTCAAACATTACAAACATATAGTTCTTATTTACTTCGGCGGTGAAGATACATTTCTGAATATAGCAATCATGGACAGATAAGTTTGTAATTTTTGAACTATATGATCAGAATTTTTGAGCCATATGTTCATCCATATCCAAGATCCACACTATAATTCCCATTCCATGGTGTATAAAATTGCAGATCCCCCCCCCACCCCTGAAAAAACAAGAACTTACTTGGTACTTACCTTATCTCCTTCTTTTTTCTTCCATTTTGTAATGTTTCCTTGATTCTGCAACAAACCACTACTTGATAATAATTCCTCTAAACGAAAAAAAAAAACAAAAAAAGGAAAAAAGAAAGGAAAAACTAGTGAATATGCACAATTTTGCCTAAAATGATTAAGACAAATACATACCATAGTTGGGGACAAAGCAGGCATTTCGAGGACTATATGTGAAGGTATATCTGCAATACAAGTAAATGCAGTGGCAACATTAGAAGCAATAATAATGGCACAGAATTAAGAATGGCTTCATTTGTTATTCTGATTTCCCTAGTGATCAACATTGTGATGATGTAATGCTCAAAACATCACAACGTTTAGCATATAGTTTATCACATACACTTTGAATGGTGCAATGTGTGCACAGAACATGCTCACTAATAGTCATTTGGTGGATTATAAAGGTACTAAATTTAAGCTCTTGCGATGAATGAGTTGGGTCAAACCGTCCAAACATCATTTTGCAAATTTATTTTTATCATTTCAAATAAACTAAGATGTAAGACGAATAAAATAAGCTAATTTTGAAATTTCTTCAAATTTATTATAAATGTTATCATAAAATTTAAGCTATTCTAAAGAGTACATTGATTTAATAAATTTTTAAAATAAGTATTGAAAGTGATAATAAGCATACGTAGATAAGTAACCTCAAGAATTTTATTGAGATTCAAACTCTAGTTTCTCTTATATGTTATGGAGTATTTTTTTTATTTTTGTTTTTACTCCGTATTCTTTTAAGTTCATGTTTAATTAATATTTAGAGACATAATGCACTTAGGTGGTGCTCATGCTCCCAAAATATTCCTATTTCACATGTATATACATCAACTGTATTAATAATTATATTTTTAAGTGACAAAAATAAATAAAACGAAGCAGCAACCATGAACCCACAAGTTTTTTACAAGAAAGAAGAGAATCTGTGGGAAAAATATTGGTCAGCATGGTAGTGAACAACATTGCTTGGAGAGATTACCCCTTTTGAGAGTATTCAGTGCTATAATAGAGCAGTCTATCACAAATAGAATATTCATCAAGTCAATAATACAATGATAATAAGCGTAAGGCCAAGCTATTTGTGAGAGTCTTAAGTAGGAGGTCAATCAATAAAGTGGCAAATTCAGGCAAAGAATATTAGCCAATGTCAAAACATAATTAATGTATATTCAAAAATGTTATCACACCTACGTATTCCCCAAATGGTGTGACCATTCATAATGAGCTCTATCCCATGTAACTTCAATTGGTTGTGCAGTCCTTTTTTGTTGTATTAGAAAAAGAAACATACCATATTGCACACTAATCATATTAGTCTCAATTCCATAGCCAATATTTTGAATTGGAATTCAATTGTGACTCACATATATAATGCGAGTTCATTGAACCTAGTGGAGGTGGAAATTAAAGAGATACCACGTGGCCCACGTATCATGACTCTAGGGCATGGAGAGCTTTTTGAATGGCCAACTCTCAGGATTGACCATCCTCAAACTAGAGTAAAGCACTGAAGATGAATTGGAGGTTCAAGGCTTGGTAGTTAGAGCAAGGGTCATCAACTTAAAAATTAAAGAATGGCTCGTGAAAAAGGTGTAGGCAGAAGACTTGGAGTGCCAAGTGCGTGCTCTGACTTCACATTGCACCCGCTTCAAGCTGCAGGGCAAATTTGGGACTTTGGCAGAAAGCATGGAGCGCCTACTCCCTTTCCTAGAGAGCCCACTCCAAACCCTCTGAAGCGCCAGGCATTTCAGAGCACCTGATTTTGGGACTTTAATCGGGAATGGGAGGTGAATCCAGAGAAATAGTGGGAGGTGTACATCAATATCTCGCATAGTCCTTTCTCTGGAGTGGGAGGTGTACATCAATATCACCCACGATCCACTAGCACCAAATAAACATTCTCCCTGGGTAGTATTTTTTTTTCTCACTATTTTTTTATTCTGTTGTGGTTAAACCATTTTCCTTGTCATTTATTGTCCTTAAAAAGAATCCTAATAATCTCTCTTGTTAGAACTTAGAACAAGAGGTAGTTGAGATGTCAACAAGAGAAGTAGATACAACAATAGTGAGTTTGTATGCATTTGGGTGGTGGATTGTGGAGGGTGAATTCTCATGGTAGTGTGTGGAGGAGAATGGAAGATAGATAACAAAATTTCTATCAACAAAATTAAGCTCGTTCAACTAAAATAAGTTCAGCAAATTGATTGTCATATATAGAATTATAGATTACATTGATAATAATCATATCAAAATGTGAATCATTTACTTAAACCTCATATTATATTACAATTAAAAATCCATACACACACAACAGTAAATAGGTCAATTCCTAAATAATCCAAACAGAGAAAACAAGGAAGCTGAAGATACCTGCTGATGACATGTACCGAGCCCCAAACTGAAACTATGACAAGAAAAAAAAAAAATCAAATCATTCCCCAAGCTAAAAGGTTGGGAATTTAATAATGTTGAACACAAGCAATCTTCAAATTTATTCTTAAAAAACTAACCTTGATCTTAGACAAGTCTCCTAAAAAACCAGTGACCATAGATACTGACGTACACCTGAACATCATGGAATTAAATTATTTGCACAACCTAATCATTAAACTAGAAATAAAAAAGTATCGAGAGAAATAATAAAGCATCCCGAGAAGCTAGAAACTATTTCAGAATATTGAACAGACACAAAGAGCCACTCTATCTTTCTAGTAGGACATCAGGCACTAAGTGAAAAATCACTAGAACACAATCAAATCAATCATTGTTTGTACACTAAGTACATATTTGACTCTTACAGGATTAACAAGTCGTGGGTTTCAGATAACATTTCATAGTAGAAAGAGAATATACAAGGAAAATCTTCTCACAGTTCAAGACATGTCAATCAATATCACTAGGGAAAGCCTAGCATGGGCCTATATTTATTGCATTTTTCAACTAAAGATTCAGCATGTCAAAATCGAGTTTTAAGAACATTAGAAAAACAATCATCAGTGTATGAACCAAAATTATATACAAACTTCAGAAACTCCAAGAATGGTAAGGCAGATAGTAAATGACCTATAGGCTGGTTAATGGGTTAGTTGAGCATTGAATTGAGGCTTTTCATATGATTTTTTTTTTTTTTTTGAAACAGGCTTTTCATATGATAAATTTAAATCATTTAGCACTAAACCAGAAAATAGTAATGCAAACAACTGCACTACAATTATAGACAAGATGCACAAAGCCCTGTTAAATATAATGTCAAAAGAAGACAACATGAGACAATAAGATAAATAGACATTAGAAGTCTCAACAGAAGATAATTCAAGCAGTAAGCCAGTGACAAAGTGAACAAAAACAAACCTCAGCAAACCCCCATTTCCATCCGTGGATAAAGCTCGAGGAACATAGTATCTGTGTAGCCAAAATCAAAAGGGAATTATAAAAGGAGAGCCTTTTAAAAAATTAACACCAAAAGTTTCTTGGAGTTATCTTTATGAGGTGAAACAAGTTTTATTTCTTTTAAAAAATAAATAAATAAATAAAAGAAAAAAAAGGAGAAATAATAAATGAACACGGAAAGAGACCAGAAAGTGTACTTTATAAATACAATGAAATCCTAATTAAGGAGCCAATTTGAAAGCCAGGGCCATCGTAAGTCAGCTATGTTCTTTACCCCAATTATCCTTATCCCAGAGTATCATTTATTTCGCAGCAGCACTAATGAGTTTCAAATCCATGTCTTAGCAATTTTTTCTCAAGTAGAAAAGCATTGGGCACCAAATATCAAAATAGCTAAGAAGATGATGATTTCACTAAATAATTCTTACATTCACATAAAATTGTCTCACGAAATTAAGCTCACATCCCTGTTTTAGGCTAAGCACACGTGAAAGCTAAGTCCTACTCAACCTGAAGAAATCATAAATAGCTATTGATTAAAAACTAAATCCAACAAACTCACAGCTAAACTAACTGAAATTAAAACCAGTCAACTTAGCACCAAAGCTAATATAGGCTGACACTCCGAATGTAAGATAATCAACCAGGCCAAAACAACAATAAGCACTGGTGACACCGCCAAAGCATAGGGGTGCCCAAACAACAGCTTAAAAATTCCAGATGATTCACATGTCCTTGGAGTTGCAAATGCACAGGGATTCACATGTTGTTTCGCTTTGTTCATTCCATTCCATTTACTTTGTGTAAACCAAACGGCCCCTCAATTTATTTTTTCCAAACTATTCCCTCCCTTTGCACTTATCAATTCCAATCCCTAGCCCAAGACCCTAGTCACACCACCTACCACTATTTAGCCATCTTCCCCTAACATATCAATTGCCTCTCTCTCTCTCTCTCTCTCTCTCTCTCTCTCTCTCTTCTTCCCCATAATTCAACCCCACACACCAATTGACTATGCTTATGGAGTAGTTTTGACAGCCTAAAAACACCCTACTTTCTACTTTCAGCCGCAACAGCAATCACGGCTATAAATAAATACATCTCTTCTTTTCTCTTGCATTGCTCGATACATTTCTACAATTAGGTGTTCATATCTACTAAAATTTATTAAAGCAACTGAAGTCTCACGCTCGAATCACTTTTCACTCAATTCAAAAGCAAATTTACAATATACCCTGAACCTTATTAGAGCTACACATATTCTCATGAAAGAAGCTTTATTATTGTTATTTTACAAAAATAAAAGCATTATAATAATGCATATATGTGCACCATTTTAGAGTAAAAATTCAAAAAGGTGAAATTCAACTTCAGAATTATGTAGGGCTTATGTATCAAATAAATACTAGATTGCATTACAATAAACTTGTTAAAATGTGAATCAAGAATAATTGACAGTATACCTTGATATGGATGGTATGGAAGACGAGAAAAGCCGAACTTTGAGCAATGGAACGCGTGACAACAATGGTTGTCGAAGCCTTGAGAGCGCCATCGAATTAGTCAACCAATTCAATTAATCCCAATTCTAAGAGATGAAAAATGCAATCAAGAAAATCAGCAGAAATTATAGAAACATAATCACAGAATCAATATGCAATTACTATTACAATGTAAATGCGAATTACAGAAACTAAAAAAAAAAAGCACAGTTTAATTGAAGAAAAATCCAGAAATAAAATAAATTAAGCAAAGATCTTAAAATTAAAATTCATCTGAATTCAATAAAGTTGAGCGATGAAAAAAAGAAGAAGATTAAAATTATTCACCTAACAAATGACTGAATTCAATTTCTGGAGTACTTTGAATATGTGCGAAATCCTTTTTTTTTTCTGAAAAATGGTGATTGATCCTCAAATCCTCAAGGGAAAGAGGAAGAATGAAAGACGAACTCTTTGACTTGCGATTGTGTTTTTTTAAAAAAAAAAGAAAATGTAATTTGTGCTGTGTTCTACAGTAATACTACCTACTCAATTAATGAAAGTTTTATTTGATTAATTAAAATAGCGTACGTAGTAAAAGAATATTTCAAGTGCGTAGGAAATACTCCCTTCGTTTTTTTAATGTTTTTAATTTGCATCGTTCGCAAATGTGCATTGTTTTAAAAAAGTAAACTAGTGTGTAGCTCGAGCGCTGCACCGGGTTGTAGTTTGTACTTATTGGTTTTGAGTTTAAGGGTCTATTCTCATAAGATTATTTTCAGTTCAGCTCTAATAAATTCAATTCAGTGAAGCTCCTAATTTCTTTTTCTTATAAAAATATTCATTTCATTTCATCTCAGCTCAGTTTAGGTCTATATAAATTTTTGCCTACACCCCTATGTATTTAGCACTACATGCACCCCCTCTTCATCATAATGACGTCATCTTATAATTTTTCGATTTCAAATCATATACTCCCTCCGTTACTTTTTACTCGCAACAAATACTATAAATGGATGTTACACATTACTTGCAACAAACTTATTTATTTCCTTTTATGGTAAGTTTTTTTGTGTGATTTTACAACATTACCCTTAATTTTTTCTCCAAACACCCTAATTAAACTACTAATTTTATCCTATGAACTTAAGCATTTCTACCAAAATCATTCTCCTTCCATCTAATTTTATCATCACCTTAATTGGCAACCACCATGTACCACCACGTACCACCACCACCACCACCACCGGATCTCCACTCTATTTACCCAGAAATTTCTCTCTCTTTGTTCATCTCCCCCGATCTCCACCGCAACCATTGCCGTGTCCCGTTGTTGTTTGTCGCCGACTCGCCGGAAGTCGTATTTACTCTCTCTCCTCTTCTTGCTGTTTCTAAAGCTTAAATTTAAAGGTTCGAGTTCGTGGTCGTGGTTCGAGGGATTGTGGGTTCATGGGTTGTGGATTTCGGGGTTGTGGGTGGTGGATATGGGCTTGTGGGTTGTGGGTTTCGAGGTTCGGGGATTGTGGGTGGTGATTCTGGGTTCGTGGGTTGTGGGTTTCAGGGTTGTAGGTGGTGGTTTCGGGGTTGTGGGTGGTGGTTCTGGGTTCGTGGGTTGTGGGTTTCGGGGTTGTAGGTGGTTGTGGGCGAAATCGGGGGTGGACGAAATCAAGGGTGGTGCTGGGTTAAAGTCGTGGTGCTGATAGGTGGTGGTGGTGGTGGTGGTATGGTGCTAGGTGGTGCTGTTGTTGGTGATAGGTGGTTGTAATTAATTTTATTTTATTTTATTTTTTTGGGTTGGATTAATACTAAATACATGCCCTTATTTTTTGTTAATTACACTTACCATCTTTTGCCTAGGAGTCCGCAAACTACTAGTTTGTTGCGAGTAAAAAGTAACGGATGGAGTATAAAATGTTCATTTTGGTATATATAAATGTTCATTTTTGTAAATATAAATGATCAGTTTTGTATCATTAAATGTTCAATATTGTTAATACGGCGGATACTATATACTTATTGTTTCTTAAGCATAACTATTTTATCTTTTCAAGTGTATTATGTACACAAGCTCAATTTATTAATTAAAAGTAGAAAGTTATATAAAAAAAATCAAAAGTGAAAATCTTAAACTTAAAAAATGTACATATCTTATGCTTAATATATACGTGTCTTACAAAATGAATTGAACATCGCCTCTAATTTAATACATTTGGTAATACATAAAAATTTTATAGAATCACCGTCCTTGTAATAGATACCCTTCTACGTACTCTTATGATGTTTGTGCGTTTTCCTTGGTACATTTCTTTTCATCAATACCTACATTATCGTCTTCAATAACTATTTTTATATCATTGATTGTCCTGTGTGATAAGAGATCAAAATTTTATAAAGTAAAATGTTAGTAACAATCAAAACACACATACTATAAACAAGACAGAAACATGCTCAAATACAAATTTTAAACATATTGCCAGAAAAAAATGAACATAGTTCAATATGAAGGCGAACAAGTAAAATCAAAATCTAAATAAACATTTTTCAATACAATAATGAACAAGTATTAAAATTTAATTGAACATTTTTTAATATGATAACAAACAATGCAAGTATGAAAATTGAAACCAATTTTTTTTTAATGTGAGAATGAATGAATAAGTATAAATCTAAATGAACATGTTTATATATGAGATTAGATATTGAATTAGATTGCAAATGAACATCTTTCAATATAAGAATGAACATATAATGTAAAGAGAATGAAAATGTATCAAAATTAATTGAATATAAATGAACATGAAATCCATCTTAAATGATCAATGTTCCACCTAAAATGAAAATTTACAATAGATTGATATTCCTTATTACATCAATAGAAAATATAGGAAGAAAATGGAGATAAGGACATTTATCGTAATTCTAATGAGCCTATATTAATATGTGCATGAACATATACTAGTACATGTATGAACATTTATCAAAATGAAATTAAACATTCATATACAAGCTAAATTTATATTTCTATAGTCATACGAAATAGATCAAATCCACACAATTAAGG
Organism: Chenopodium album; assembly: GCF_948465745.1. NCBI lineage: Eukaryota > Viridiplantae > Streptophyta > Magnoliopsida > Caryophyllales > Amaranthaceae > Chenopodium > Chenopodium album. The sequence continues at coordinate 34,513,719 of NC_137852.1, forward strand.
CAATTAAACTCTATTTTATTATTTTGTCCAGTAAATTTATAAGCTAATAATACACCACAAATTAATTCAACTTAAAGTGGATTACTATACCAAACATCATTCTACTATAATTATAAGAAATCATTATTATGACAAAATTACAAAAAATCATTGTTATGATAAAAATTATAAGAAATCATGAAGTAATACTGGAATTTCATATATCTAGAGAAAGTAATCGAAGAATAACGCAAATTAAAAGTTAGGGTTTATACCATTTTTTTTTTGTCAAACATAAACAAAATCAACTTACAATTTGATTGTTAGTCATTCTTTTGTAGAACTTTTCTGCAATTTTTTTTTCTTAAATACTATATTTTGGTAAAGATATAAGAGTGTTTGATATTTTTTTTTTTTTTTTTTTTTTTGGTAAGACAAAGTTGGGAGATTTTGATAGCTTAAGAGGTAGGAAATGGAGAGAGAAAGGGGTAATATTATCAAGAGAGAGAAATTTAAAATGTTGGTAAAATTATACGGAAATTGATTTATCAGAGGAGAGAGAAAAGGTGAAAACAATTTTTCATGGTTTATAGGCTGTATAGTGTATGTGGGGAGGGGGGTGTAGGTAATAAAATACCTACACTAGGGTGTAGGTATTAATAACTATCAGTTCAGTTCAACTGAGTTCAGTTAATGAGAACAGACCCTAAGTCTTGCTATAAACATTTTTTAGTTGTCAAACTCAATCATTAAATAATGGAAACAAATAGTATAAAAATCACCAATTAACTTTTTTAAGTTAACTATAATTTTGTTGGATAAAAAAAACAACATTAATAAATGGGTAAGATGGTAAGACTTGTAACTAAATACTTATTGGTCTTGAGTTCAAGTCTTGTAATAAGCATTTTAAGTACGTGAGAAAGAAATGATGCAAATAAAAAAAAAAAAAAAAAAAAACTCATTTAAGAGAAGTGATGCAAATAATAAAAAAATAATGTAATAAAAAAAAACGGAGGGGGTAATTTATTTTAGTAATTGTGGTCTCTGCAATGCTCGTAGTGTAATTTTCTAAAATGTGTTTGGAACAATGACTTGGTAGAAAATTGGGTGGATAACACAATTCCTAGTTTTCCTACGATGATATATCGAACCAAAGCACTCATAAGCTTTAGACTACACACTATTTTAGAATTTCATTTTCCTTGTTTAGATAGAATAATTTGGAAAATTCGTAACTTCAATGTTTTTTTACCAAGAGTTTTTTTTTTTTTTTTTTTTTTAATTTCTAATTTTTATTTTTTATAGCTCTACAATTAACCATTGAGCACAATTTGCATTTAACGAATGACACTACAGAATCCTCACTACTAATGTCTCTTTTTTTTCTTTCAAGCCTCTTATTCAAATATACCTTCTCCCAACGAATCCTCAATCGCCATCATTCATCAACACCATTATGGTTTTCTAAAAAGAGTTATCCATCAAATTCAACAAAGTTAGTTTGATTAAGTGTAGGGCTTTTAATGGACAAAGCTATTAATGGACAGGACCCTTATTGGGTAGGGTCATTATAGAGCCAACATGTTTTTCCAATTTAGTTGATAAAGAAAATACATAATGTAAAAATAATTATATAGATTAATTTTTATTCATATGTACTTAATAATGGCTTTGTCCAATATTTATTTTAATTGATATTTTGTAGGCCCGCCCATTATCGACCCGCGACCCGCATTGGCCCGACCCTATAATGACCCTATAAAATGTGACCCTCTTTGACCCTGACCCGCAACCGACCCGCACCGACCCTGACCCGACCCGCCCAATAACCAGGTTTTATGGTTTTCTAAAAAGAGTTATCCATCAAATTCAACAAAGTTAGTTTGATTCTTAACAACATAAAGTAGCAATGCATGTATCATTGAGACATCAACAGGTTATGGATCGGAGCACGCACTTTTAACTTCGACACCAACAAACTTTTCATGGTAAAATTACAATTCTTCACAAAAGTTCTTGTTTAGGGTAAAAATACCCCAAGTACGTGGCCCAATCTCATAGTGACACGTGGCCCAATAAATAGGAGACACGTGGCCCTATGAGAGTGAGACACGTGTCTCCTTGTTATGGTGACACTTGTCAGCCATGTCAAATACCCTAAAGCTACAAATCAGAAAGAGAAAAGGGCTCTGATGACCTCAGGCCCAAATCCCGAGAAAACCTTGAAAGCCGTAAAACGGCGCCCCCCATGACACGTGGCGACCTCTGATTGCGCAGCCAATCACGTCCTGAGATTTTAGGGTAATAATTCTAAGGGGGCACAAGCTCCCACCCCTATAAGTACCCCAATCATTTATGATGGGAGGGGTGGAATTTGATGTGACATAAATACTAGAGCTCTAAAAACGCTCCAACTTCTCTCTACTTTCTCTCTCTAGCCTTTTCCGTTTCCGTTCACTAACTTGAGCGTCGGAGGCGAATATTCCGATCACCGGAATATTCGTTATTTTGCAGGTGTCCGAGTCTTTGTCAACAGAGCGCGACCAGTATCCGAGGGAATCACAAAAAACCCCGAAACATTTGGCGCCGTCTGTGGGGATACTCGTCCGTTATGGCAATAGATGGTCGGACACCTGATCTCGGACCTCGTCCAGGCGAGGATGGATATGTAGAGGACATATGTACTACCATACACTCAAGCAATCCTTTGACTGCCTCATTTGAAGAGGCCGAACAACCTACCTCGGCTGCCTTAATGGCCGAGCTGACTAAGCTCCGCAAGGAGTTAGCGGCTGTCCAGCAAAAGGGGGGAGGAAGTACCTCTAAGAAAGCCAACAACAAGACCAATGCAACTGATGCCGGTAATACCCCATTCCGTCGTCCGCACGGAAGGTCTCCCCGAGTCCCACGGACCAATCTCTCTGGCCTGCTGGCGAAAACACAGTCGGCTGGGGGGAGGGGCAGACAGCCAAAAAGAGTGGAGGCTGAGCCGTTCCAGCGTTTTAAGGATGCAAGGGATTACATTCGGCACAAGCAAAGGGAGAGGGCCGCATACTCTGACACGGTGTAGGGAATATTTCAAGCATTATGATAACCCCAAACTTGAACCCCACTGTGATCATACACTAAAGTATGGTGGCTTTCCAAAGGGAAAGACAAAGAGCAAAAAGAGTCGCCAACAAGTTTTAAGGAACTTGTACCCAAAAGACAATCCAAAGGACCGTCAAATACTCCATAAGGTCTTGAACCAAACAGGGTCCGGGGATGAGGGTACGAATCCGATCTACAAAAGAAAGGACCCGCCCTATAAAATAGGCCTCTACTTTGTTCTGCTCGTATTCATGCGCGCTTTTCGAATAACATACAAACATCATATTTATCCTATCCTGTTTATCTATGTTGGTTGAGCATTAATGCACAAATAAATCTATTATTGGCAATCACTTGAATTAAAATCACATTAGCCTAAACCAAATTATTAAATTATCTTATTAAGCGTGATTTCAAGTACAAATTTCCTTTAAACCTGCATAAAAGGCGTGATCAAGCAATAACAATAATATATATCAAGCAACATAAGAATAAAGCAATAAGAAATAATAATAATAATAATAACGATGACAACAGCATGACAAGGCATAATAAAGCTTAATAATAATAGCAAGATCCTAGGCATGATACTAACAAGATCAATAACAAATCCTAGCATGTCACTAAGCAATAAAGATCAAAGCTTTAAACCTAACATGGTACTAACATGATATTATGAAAGAAGCAAAAGGCACCCTAAACATGATACTAGAAAGCATAAAATAACATCCTAACATGATACTAGGAATATTAAACAATAATAAGCATGCAATCTACATTGTGAAAGAAATAGGGAGTAAGCTAATCTACTTACTTTGAAGCCTCGTACCTCTTTCTAATAACAAAATACACAAGTTAGTAAACTTCAATGAAAATAATAAAGAATAATTAAATAATTAAATTAAAATCAAATTAAATAAAGTTTAGACTAGTTTTGGACCAAACCCTCAGAAAATATTAACCTTTCACGTCTAGGGCGAAGGCAACTTCGAACTTGGCTAAGAGATTCTAAGTCTTGTGAATGCGGAATATTGTATTTGTAAAAAGGTAGTTTAGAAAAAGAGGGAGAGAGAATAAGAATTCAGTAATTCTTAATGAGAGTTGATAGAGAGAATTGAGTAAGAATTTATAGTTGATAGAGAGAATTAAGGAAGAATTGAGTAAGAATTGATGAGAGATGATGAAAGTCGATGATGAAAGTTGATTAAGAGTTGATGAATAAAAAAAAGGGAGATAAGACCTCTATTTATAAGAAAAAAGAGAAGGTCGAAGAATAAGAAAAGAAATCCGAATTCAAATCGAAATAAAACTCGTAGACAGCAGTTTTTACGAATTTTGTTTTTATCATAACTTTTGATCCAGAAGTCCAAATAAGTCATATAATATGTCGTTTGAAAGCTCTTGAAGTCTAATTTTTAATGCAATTGGAATCAGATTAAAATCTTTTGTGGATAAAAAGATATGGCCGAAATAGTGGAAGGGTGTCAGTTTTGGATAGAGTTTCGTATATCTTTCATATCTTTTTCGTTATAGCTCGGAATTATTATTATAATATATCATTGGAAAGATAATTTCAAGATCTATCCAACCATATAAAATTTGGATAAAATATATGAGGAACGAAAATAATATCTGACTATCTTTGAACATCTTTAAATCCGAGTAGAATTAGGAAAGTTTTAAAAAAGGAAAGTTTATATTCAAATCAAATTCTATGATCTTATCTTTTCAAAAAAGGATAATTAAGATATTTTAGAAACTTATAGAAGATTCTAATCAATCCTAATTAGTTTAGGAATAGGATTAAACCTTTGGACCCTCCACATGATCATTGGGTCGTAGGTAAAATCCGGTTTGGGCTCAATTTAGTATTTTGGCCATAACTTCCTCATTATTCATCGGAATTGGGCTTATAATATATCGCTGGAAAGGTCTTTTCAAACCCCATCCAACTACACCATTATTGGACCCTTATCATGGACCAAAATAAACTGAAATGGACGTTTTCAAAAAAATAAAGTCATTTTCAAAAACAGAGAGAGAAGAAATTAATTAAAACTAAACCGTGACACTTGACTTTCGAATCGCTTTCACCTAATTCGATAATAACACGACGCACAAGGCATTCATCACTGGGTTTGGTTTTGGGGAGACACAAATGGGTGTCTACAGAAGCCCCCACTTTGACTGAGTTTGGAGAAACTTATGTTTCGAAAACGAAAGTCAAAGTATCGATAGGGACGGAGAATGATTCAAAACGTTCTGCGATTCCAAATCATTCTTATAACGCCGATACCTGTAAAACAATGTTAGTTAAAACAGATAAAAGAGTTAAGAAACGCGTATCTTGCACCGTCGAGCACACGTCTCTGAGGGTAATTGTTTTGCTACATTTGTTGTTTGTGACAACCTCCACTGTGCCTCGTGAACGCCATCATTGAAGATAACCATATGTCGTCGCCTTCAATATTCTTGGTGACAATCCTCCACAGTATTTCGGGAACATCGTCGAAAATAACTATATGTCGTCATCTCCTGGGTGTGGCCATATGTCGCCACAGCAGTATATCGCCGCTATAGACAATCTCTTCTTTACCTTAAGGGACCGCCGAAGGTAGCCTTGCTTTGCCATCTCCAAGATTTGTGACAACTCTCCACATCCTAGGGAACGCTGTCTATCATTGCTGCTACATCTCGAGCTTTTCCTTGAATCATGGTGACAACTTTCACAATCTTAGCGAATGTCGTCGAAGACCGCCTCATCACGAACCGCTCTTCTCAAATCTAGGTGACAACCTCCACAATCTTAGCGAATTTTGTCGAAGATCGCCTCATCACGAACCGCTCTTCTCAAATATAGGTGACAACTTCCACAATCTTAGCGAAGGTCGTCGAAGATCGCCCATCTCGTGCTATCTTCTCAAATCTTGGGATAACCTTCACAATCTTAGCGAAGGTCGTCGAAGATCGCCCATCTCGTGCTATCTTCTCCAAATCAAGTGATAACTTCCTCAATCTTAGCGAAAGCTATCAAAGACCGCTTCATCTTGAATCGTTCTTCTCAAATAATAACCTCCCCAATCATAGTGAAAGCTATTGAAGGTCGCTTCATCTCAAACCGTCCTTCTTAAATCCAAGTAATAGACACTTTTTAATCTTAAAGTCCCCTGTTGAAGGCTTCATCTTCTCGAATCTTCAAATCTTCTTCCATCCTAGGAAATCGTTGTGAACCGTTACTTCGGTGCTTGCGATGAGCCAATGCTTAGGCGCTTTAAGCTAAGTGAGACGATCTTTTGTCAGGTCGATCACTCATTGTGATTGTAATCGAGCCGATTACTAAATCATGTCAAATTGCTTAGAGGGGCTAACTGGCGTACCAAGGAACCCAAACTTCTGCACTAGCCATTTGACCACATCATGAAGCCACGTGACCTGTCGCCACACCAGCGCAAGGCAAAAGTGCCTGTCGCCGCGATATCGCTCCGAACTTTCAATTTGGTCGTTTCCTTACAACCAAATCTGCTCAAATCTTTTGCAAATTAAGGCTCTTCACCTATGATTTACTGATCCATATAATTTTTGCTCAAACTCCTCTCATCTTGGAAGAATCTCATATATCTATATTCGCGGTTTTTCGAAAAAATCCGGAAATATTCTTGCTCGCTGGAATGTACCCGCATCTATATTTTGGACTATAGGACTTTGCTAATCTTTTATTATCTTATGGTTGACCTAAGGCTTAGTGTTGCTTGACTCATTGATTTGACATGACTTAACTCAAGTCGTTTGACACATGTGTTAGACTCAACTCGATGTGATATGACACAACATGACTCAATGTGCATGACTCGTGTGTGATGTGCGACTCAAAAATGCAAAAAAGCAAAAATTTCCCGTCATTTTTGTGGAGGGTACCGACTTTCTTCCGAAAAAGAAAGACGCGAAAAAGAATCGAAGTATTTGATGGTGCATGTTGAATGAGCTTAATCAAGTATATGCATTTGATACTATCTCTCAAGGTGCAAGGATTAAATCCTCCTAAACTATCTTAGTTGACTCGATTATGAAAGTATTTAGGTAACTTAGGCACGGAGGCTAAGCACTTCATACTTTGATACAATGATGATTATAAGTGATGAGTGATGAGTGATTTGACAAAGCATGCTTCAACATTATGTTAAGATTTCATGACAAAGGGTTCCTAATTGGAAGTCTATTTGGTCATGTATCTGTGATGTGTGTGAAAGTGACACTAAAGTTAAGCTGCAAAGGCTAACGGTGTGGAAAAGTATTATTTGATAAGAGTCAAATAATGATGACTCTTAGGCTAGGTAGGCTAATGATGTAAGGATCAAGCCCCCAAGTCTAGCTCTAAGTAAATAGGGATGAGCATTGGAAATCCCTTGATATGATCATGGTGTAAGTGTGTGAATGTGAAAATGAATGCGTTTTTATTATGGCCGCACCTCAATATGAGGTTGCCTATGTATCCGTTAGGAATCAGGCCAAACGTAGCTCTAGCCGAACCTCGCACAAGTGTGTGTATACCTCAAAAAGGTCTTTTTTAAGGGTTGTAACGTGGCTAGGCTAAAGGTTAGAGAAAAAAGGGATAAAGGCTCAAGACCCTAAATAAGCCCCCAAGGTGTGCAACCTTGCTTTTGAATCTATGTATTTATTTTTATGCTTGAGGTTTCTCATTTTTTAGCTCTCTCTTTTTTTATTTTTTGCTCTTTTTTTTTTCTTTTGCATTTTTATTTTATTTTCATAAGTGTGGGCAATCCCGATCATGCGGTCTATCACTCACTTGGCATTCATGTTTCTCAGGCACGGTACCGAGCACTCGATAAGAAACGCAATTTGAGACATGTTCTTATCAAAGATATTTTTATATCAAAGACATTGGAACACTTGCCCTTTTGTACACTTTTATTATTTTATATTTTTTATTTTATACTATTGAGGTCACTCAAGCTTTCATATTTAGAACTTGCATAAGTTACACACCATCCCATCCCAAGGTTAGTAGATGTGGGTTGAAAAATGAAAGGTCTATCGTTAGACGAGGCTCAAAGTGGTTTATCAAAAAAAAAAGATTATATATTTAAAGGGTGAGAGATATGATATGGCCACAAGGGGTGCCTTAAATCATTGGTATACCTTGTGCTTAATTCGGCGTTTTTTTTTTTTTTTTTTTTTTTTTGTTTTTTGACAATGCAATGCCATGATCATATGCAAGAAATTAAAATGCTCATTTTATTAAAAGGGAAAAAAGAAAAAAACCTACAAAGTAAATCTAAGGAAAATGCAAGGTGCCTATGCTAGACTTACGGGGGAAAGGTTTGAAAAAAAAGAAGAAAAAAGCATGAAATCTTAGTGAGAAGCTTGCTTGTATTTTATATCATCATTACTTTTTTATTGTCAATCACAAGACTCAAACTCGTAACAACATGCATAGATGGGGAAAAGATCATGAAAGAATGAAGGAAATGATATGTGTGGAGAAAGTATGTGGAGAGTGGGAAGATGATGTAGATGGAGAAATATGGAAGAAAGTATGTGGAGAGTAGGAAGAAGATGTAGATGAAGAAATATGGAAGAATTAGGAATAGAATGGACCCCCAACTCAAATGACGGAAAAACGACTCATGCATGAACCTAAGACATGGTCATGGTGACATGTACAAAGTGTGTGCTAAGAATAATAAGTGTAGGTGACATGTTAAGACTTGTGTCAGGACCATGGGGCTAGACTATGTGACTAGACTCAAGCAAAGACTAAGTTAAGACTTCACGTATGTGTATTAAACTGGACAGGCTGTGGTATTTTAGTCATAACTTTTAATCTGTGACTCTTATTGGGACGAAACCAACGCCAAATTAAAGATAAAACTCGGGGCTACAGATCCATAGGTTATAAGACTCATGGTTCTTCCTAGAACTCCGGCTATGACCAAAACAAGTTGACGCATGTGCAGTATGCGGGAATAAAAATCCGGGTTGACTAAAAGGAATTATGACTCGATTTTAGGCTTATTCATTAATTCAAATTAATTAATTAATTAATTAAACAAGGTCTTTTAGTCATTAGTTAATTTATTTAGTCTTGAACACAAGTCAAACAAACGGTTAGCGCACATATAATATATACAAGCAAAAGGTACACATAGTTCACATAGTCACAAGATGAGTTCACAACCTAACCATGGCTCTAGTTCTCTAAAGTTCGAGGATATGGGTTGAGTCAAAAAGGTCCATGGTTAAGAATCCACATGCATTTCACACAAGCCTGCCAGGAGGGTTGGAGCGAATGGACAAGATTCCGCGAGTGCGATAGGAGATCGGACTCGACGCCATGGTTGGATGGATTCACAAAACTTACACGTCCCCAAATCTGAGCTTTGCACAAAATAGTGGAATACTCCATTGGGCAGGCGAAGCAGGAACCCCCAGAGGGTTATATCCATATGTAGAACACATATGGGTTTCAGAAAAGTGAGAAAACGACTCAATCAATAAGCAAAATCGAGCCAACAACACTAGAAATGGTCAAAGCAAGAAGACAGACCCCTGGCTCGGTATTGGAAGAACTTGGCGCCAGACTACAGGGACTATCGCCGCAAAAAAGTCCCTGTCGCCAAGCGACAGAACTGTCGCCAGGCGACAGAAACTTTTTACGGGCGACAAGCCCTGTTTTCTAGACGCTAGTTCCTACATGCCTTGGCAAGTTTCTGTGTTCTTCGAATTTTCCAGATTTCGTATTATCTTTTCGATTCTAGTCATGAAAGATATTTCCAAAATTTCCTACGTGTAAAATTCCTATGGATTGACTCATGGGGTGCTCCCATGAGGACCTTTTAATGCATATGACAATAATGTTAATCAAATCACGCACATGAAATACTTAGAATTTTTCGAGTCTCATCCGCTCATTCTAAATAATTGCCAAAATTAAATAAATTTCAGGAATATAAATAGAAATCCTCCCCAGTGGAGTCGCAAAAAACTGTAGGGAATATTTCAAGCATTATGATAACCCCAAACTTGAACCCCACTGTGATCATACACTAAAGTATGGTGGCGTTCCAAAGGGAAAGACAAAGAGCAAAAAGAGTCGCCAACAAGTTTTAAGGAACTTGTACCCAAAAGACAATCCAAAGGACCGTCAAATACTCCATAAGGTCTTGAACCAAACAGGGTCCGGGGATGAGGGTACGAATCCGATCTACAAAAGAAAGGACCCGCCCTATAAAATAGGCCTCTACTTTGTTCTGCTCGTATTCATGCGCGCTTTTCGAATAACATACAAACATCATATTAATCCTAACCTGTTTATCTATGTTGGTTGAGCATTAATGCACAAATAAATCTATTATTGGCGATCACTTGAATTAAAATCACATTAGCCTAAACCAAATTATTAAATTATCTTATTAAGCGTGATTTCAAGTACAAATTTCCTTTAAACCTGCATAAAAGGCGTGATCAAGCAATAACAATAATATATATCAAGCAACATAAGAATAAAGCAATAAGAAATAATAATAATAATAATAACGATGACAACAGCATGACAAGGCATAATAAAGCTTAATAATAATAGCAAGATCCTAGGCATGATACTAACAAGATCAATAACAAATCCTAGCATGTCACTAAGCAATAAAGATCAAAGCTTTAAACCTAACATGGTACTAACATGATATTATGAAAGAAGCAAAAGGCACCCTAAACATGATACTAGAAAGCATAAAATAACATCCTAACATGATACTAGGAATATTAAACAATAATAAGCATGCAATCTACATTGTGAAAGAAATAGGGAGTAAGCTAATCTACTTACTTTGAAGCCTCGTACCTCTTTCTAATAACAAAATACACAAGTTAGTAAACTTCAATGAAAATAATAAAGAATAATTAAAAAATTAAATTAAATCACATTAAATAAAGTTTTAACTAGTTTTGGACCAAACCCTCAGAAATTATCAACCTTGCACGTCTAGGGCGAAGGCAACTTCGAACTTGGCTAAGTAATTCTAAGTCTTGTGAATGCGGAATATTGTATTTTGTAAAAAGGTTGGTTAGAAAAAGAGGGAGAGAGAATAAGAATTCAGTAATTCTTAATGAGAGTTGATAGAGAGAATTGAGTAAGAATTTATAGTTGATAGAGAGAATTAAGGAAGAATTGAGTAAGAATTGATGAGAGATGATGAAAGTCGATGATGAAAGTTGATTAAGAGTTGATGAATAAAAAAAAGGGAGATAAGACCTCTATTTATAAGAAAAAAGAGAAGGTCGAAGAATAAGAAAAGAAATCCGAATTCAAATCGAAATAAAACTCGTAGACAGCAGTTTTTACGAATTTTGTTTTTATCATAACTTTTGATCCAGAAGTCCAAATAAGTCATATAATATGTCGTTTGAAAGCTCTTGAAGTCTACTTTCTAATGCAATTGGAATCAGATTAAAATCTTTTGTGGATAAAAAGATATGGCCGAAATAGTGGAAGGGTGTCAGTTTTGGATAGAGTTTCGTATATCTTTCATATCTTTTTCGTTATAGCTCGGAATTATTATTATAATATATCATTGGAAAGATAATTTCAAGATATATCCAACCATATAAAATTTGGATAAAATATATGAGGAACGAAAATAATATCTGACTATCTTTGAACATCTTTAAATCCGAGTAGAATTAGGAAAGTTTTAAAAAAGGAAAGTTTATATTCAAATCAAATTCTATGATCTTATCTTTTCAAAAAAGGATAATTAAGATATTTTAGAAACTTATAGAAGATTCTAATCAATCCTAATTAGTTTAGGAATAGGATTAAACCTTTGGACCCTCCACATGATCATTGGGTCGTAGGTAAAATCCGGTTTGGGCTCAATTTAGTATTTTGGCCATAACTTCCTCATTATTCATCGGAATTGGGCTTATAATATATCGCTGGAAAGGTCTTTTCAAACCCCATCCAACTACACCATTATTGGACCCTTATCATGGACCAAAATAAACTGAAATGGACGTTTTCAAAAAAATAAAGTCATTTTCAAAAACAGAGAGAGAAGAAATTAATTAAAACTAAACCGTGACACTTGACTTTCGAATCGCTTTCACCTAATTCGATAATAACACGACGCACAAGGCATTCATCACTGGGTTTGGTTTTGGGGAGACACAAATGGGTGTCTACACACGGCCTCTACCCAAGTCAAAGAAAAGAAATCTGGGTAGCTGATGACAAGCAACCCAAGTCAAAGAAAAGCAAGACGTACGAACCTCAGTATGAGTTCAACAAGGATGGCTACTCCATTTTGATGGAGATAAAAGACAAGTTTGAGTTTGAGAAGCCTCAGCCTTTGAGAGGCTCGGCCCAGTATAGAAACAAAAACAAGTATTGTCATTACCACAAGGATGTGGGTCATGACACGAATGAGTGTATCAATTTGAAGAGGCTGTTGGATAAGTTGGCCGACAAGGGTCTGCTGAAACCCTATGTGACCAAGTCCAAATTCACCTTCAAACGGACAGACAACACGTCCGAGAAAAAGCAACAAAATGAAAAGAATGACAAGGAAGATGATGGGAATAGCACTTATTCAGGCTTTGTGGCCGTCATATCAGGAGGCTTTGCTTCAGGCGGCCCTACCATGAAAGGAATCAAGCAGGATGCTCGAAATTTTTCTAATGTGATGCAAACGGACGTTGTTAAGGCCGAGCCATTTCCTGAAGTAATCATAAGTGAGGCTGGCCGAGGAGAGGTCAGAGCTTTGCATAATGATCCCATGGTCTTTGTAATGAAAATAGCAAATTTGAAGGTGGGACGGATATTGATTGATATGGGTAGTTCGGCCGATATCATAAGTCTCTCTGCCTTGAGGAATTTAAGTTTCCCAGAAGATGCTCTCCAAGATATAACTCACCCCTTGGTAGGATTTGGGGGGAATATCATTCATCCAGTTGGACGGATTGATCTTCCTGTCCGTTTTGGACAGAAGGGTGAAGGAAGAGACATGGTCGTCCGTTTCCTTGTTGTAAAAGAGTTGACTGGGTACAATGTAATCCTTGGCCGCCCTACTCTCAATGCAGCCAAGGCGGTCATAGTGCCCCATTTGATGTTGCTGAAGTTTGAAAGGTCGGACGGAAAAATTGGAACAATTCAAGGAAGCCAGAAAATGGCTAAGGAATGCAATCAGATGGCCGTGAAGCCAACAGCACGCGGCCCAAAACTGTCCGAAGTTAAGGAAGAAGGAACCTCACTCCCAGCATACCAGGTCGGCCAGAAGCGTAAGGCGACCAGGGCAGAAGAAGCCTAGCAACTAATGACTGTCGGCCGGCCAGATGAGTTAAGGCCCCAGCCGGCCGGCAACCACCAGGATATAGTGCTTGACTCCAACTACCCAGAACGGACAGTGAGTGTCGGCACTATAGCCTTGGAATTGCTTGGGGATGAGTTGGTTCAGTTGTTAAGGGATTTCAAAGATGTGTTTGCATTTGAAGTTGGTGAAATGCCAGGAATAAGTCCTGACCTGGCCGTGCACAAATTGGCCGTGAATCCTTTGATGAAGCCTGTCCGTCAGAAGAAGAGAAATCACGGAGAAGAGAGGAATCAGGCGGCCGCAGCAGAGGTGAAAAAGCTGCTGGACGCCGGTTTCATTCGGCAATGTTTTTACCCAGATTGGGTGGCCAATGTAGTTCTTGTGAAAAAGCCGAATGGAACTTGGAGGATGTGCGTGGATTACACGGACTTGAACAAGGCGTGTCCAAAGGATAGCTTCCCCTTGCCTAAGATTGACCGTTTGGTTGACTCTACGGCCGGACACGCCCTTATGAGCTTCATGGACGCATACTCCGGATTCCATCAAATTCCTTTGTGGGAAGAAGATCAAGAGAAAACAGCGTTTGTGACTGAGCAGGGGTTGTACTGCTACAAGGTTATGCCATTCGGCCTCAAGAATGCCCCTGCTACATTTCAGAGGCTTGTAAATACGGTCTTTAGAGATCAGCTCGGCCGGAACATGGAGGCATATATTGATGACATGATTGTCAAGTCAAAGGAGCCGGCCGACCATCTCAAAGATCTACGAGAAACGTTCACCGAACTCAGGCGGCATAAGATGATGTTAAACCCAAAGAAGTGTGTATTTGGTGTTGAGTCCGGCAAGTTTCTCGGATTTTTGATTGATCAACGTGGAATTGAGGCCAACCCTGAAAAAATTCAAGCCGTCCTTGACATGAAGTCTCCAAGAACAATTAAGGAGGTACAAAGACTGACCGGCTGTTTAGCAGCCCTTGGAAGATTTTTGTCAAGGTCAGGGGATAAGTGTCGTTACTTCTTTCAAACCATCAAGAAGAAAGCCATGTTCGAGTGGACAGAGGAGGCCGAGGAAGCATTCATACAGTTGAAAAATCACTTGCATACATTGCCTCGCCTCGTCAGTCCACTCAAGAATGAGAAGTTATATATTTATCTTGCCAACTCCGAGAACTCTCTAAGTGCCATCCTTCTTGCTGAAAGGGACGGCCATCAGGCCCCGATATACTTTATCAGTCATGTGCTCCATAATGCCGAGCTGAAGTACCCCCCAGTAGAAAAGTTTGGCCCTGCCTTGTATATGACGTCAAAGAAGCTGCGGCCATATTTCCTAGCCCATTCAATTGTGGTCATACAGACCAACCTTTGAAGAAGCCGTTCTCAACATTAGAGGCAAGTGGCCGCATGCTTAATTGGGCCTTAGAGCTCAGAGGTTTTGATCTTGTGTTTGAACCAAGGAAGGCAATCAAGGGGCAAGCCTTTGCGGACTTTTTGGCTGAAATGACACGGCCTGATCTTCAGCCGGCCGGGGACCAAGTCTGGAAAGTGTTTGTGGATGGTAGCGCAACAGCGACCGGGTGTGGTGCTGGTATTATATGTGAATCTCCTGAGGGAGATAAGTATGAGTACGCGTTGAGATTTCAATTCCAAGCTTCAAACAATGAAGCTGAGTACGAAGCATTGTTGGCCGGCCTAAGGATGTGCAAAGCGGCCGGGGCAACCAAAATTGAAGTATGCTCGGACTCCCGGCTGATAGTCCACCAAGACAATGGTGGCTTCGAGGCTAGGGAGCCGGCCATGATGAAGTACATGCAGCTGGTGAAGGACGAGGCCGAGGGCCTAGAACTTTTTTCTCTCAAGCAGGTTCCTCGTTCAGAAAATCACCAAGCGGACGCACTCTCCAAATTGGCTTCCTCGGCATCATGTGATACTCCAAGATCTGTGTTTCGGGAAGTAAAGGAAAAAAAGGAGCATTGATGCCGAGCTTGTTCAGGTCATAGACAGAAGTTCAACTTGGATGGACGGAATTATCTCCTACTTAAGAGATGGAATACTTCCGGACAATCCAAAAGAGAGTTGGCTATTGAAGAGGAAGGCGGCCTGGTTTGAGATGAAGGATGGGGAGCTATTCAAAAGAGCTTTTGTGAAGCCCTACCTTAAATGTATAACTCCTGAAAGAGGGCATGATGTATTGGATTACCTCCATCAGGGCCATTGTGGTTCACATATTGGAGGACGAGCCTTAGCTGAAAAGGCAACACATTTGGGATATTACTGGCCGAGCCTGAAGTCGGACGCCATGAAAATGGTGAAAAAATGTGACAAGTGCCAGAGATTTTCAACTCTTATTCATCGTCCAGCAAATAGTCTATCAGCCATCAGCAGTCCGCTTCCCTTTGCCAAGTGGGGCATGGACATCTTAGGGCCGTATACTCCTGCATCTGGCCAGAGACGATATGTACTTGTGGCAGTAGACTACTTCACCAAATGGGTTGAAGCTGAGGCCGTTCGGGGCATTAAGTGGACGGATGTGTCAGCCTTCATTTGGAAGAGCATAATCACTCGGTATGGAGTACCTCAGTCAATGGTGTTCGACAATGGACCCCAGTTTGAGACGCGTCAACTCAAAGAGTGGTTGGGAGACCAAGGCATTACTCATTGTTTTGCCTCAGTCGGCCGACCACAAGTCAATGGTCAAGTTGAGGCCTATAACAAACTGATCTCAAATGGGATTAAACGCAAGCTTGAAAAAGCAGGCGGCCTATGGGCAGACGAGTTGGTTAATGTACTCTGGTCCATACGGACAACAGCAAAGAGTTCTACCGGGGAGACTCCATTCTTTTTGGTCTATGGAGCCGAGGCTGTACTTCCAATTGAAATGTATGAACCCACTTTGCGGGTAATGCTCTATGATGAGGCGGCCAATTGGGAAGCCATGAAGACCGCCCTAGAATTCCTTTCAGAAGCTAGGGGCAATGCGGTGCTTAGGCATGAAATTTATCGCTTAAGGATGACAAGGGCATATAACCGCCGAGTGTCTAAGCGTCCGCTCAAGATGGGGGACCTGGTATTGAGAAAAATGGAAGCTGTTGGCCGTGCCAATGAGGATGGCAAGTTGACTCCAAACTGGGAGGGGCCGTACAGAATCAGAGAAGAGGTCCGAGACGGCACATATCACCTCGAGGCAATAGATGGCCGTCAGTTCCCACGGACATGGAACACTGATAACTTGAAGAAGTATTACGTTTGAGTTTCGTTTCTTTAAATACTTAGCCAAAAAAGCTGTTTATACAGTTAGGTCTATCGACCGAGCCTTGTAATTAAAGCCATACGGCCACAACAATGTACTTTTGACACCATTAATGAAAAGAATGGCATTGTTGAATTATTTGTTGTTTAACTTATATTTATTTGCTTGTTTTTATGATTAATGGCCGAGTGAAATGACTCACTGAGTTGCTTCCAACATAGTAACAAGGCTTATCATGGCTGAAGCAAAAAGGAAGCAAGATTGCTCCCAATATTGCAATCCGACCATGTAAAAAAAAAAAAAAAAAAAAAAAAAAAAAAAAAAAAAAAAAAAAACTGATTGAATTTCAGAGAATATTGCGTCCGCCCCAATTTTAGGCGGACGATTAAGGCATGGTATTCCAAACTTGTGTAGAAAGCAAGTGTCCTTTACAAATAAGGCAAGAGCATACCAAGGCGTTTGGCCCGGCCGATCAAGGAATCTCTAAGTTGAGATAATACTTAGGTTTTCTAGGGTGCGTCCGAGCGATAGATTCAATGGACCACTCGTACAATAAAAGCCAAACGGCCAATTAAATTGATTCGGTGCTTCGCCTAGTCCAAGGGCAATCATTATTATGATTTGATTAACTTATTAGTTGTCATACCCTTTTAACGTATAAAAACTACTAAGTTAATCAAACTATTGTGATAATGGACTAGGCGAACACCGAATAAAGGGGCATACCCCTAGAAGCGTACGAAAAAGCATAATATTGAGACGTACGAAAAAACTTGCAAAAAGTAGAAAATTGCAAAAAATTACTAAGTATGAAACAGAAGTAAAAACCGCTCAACAGGCGGACAAATTTCATTAATAAGACCGCACAGAGGCGGCCGAGATGTTTACAAAACCGCTCTAAAAGGCGGCCTTACAATAACACAAAAAAAAATAAAAAAAAGCAGAGAAGTACATGAAAAGCTAAGGATGCAAAAAGGAAAAAGTTGGGAAGCTGGGCAGACGGCGGTTGGAGGACCTGAGCTCTACTTAGCCGTATTGTCTTTGGCAGGCTCCTCCACTTCCTCGGCCGCCTCCTCCTCTTCATCCCCGTCCTCTCCGGACTCGGGGAAAGTAACTACCAGCTCTGGAGGAGGCATGCCGGCCTTCTTCGCCTCTTCTCGAAGGCAGACGTATTGAAGCCGCTTCTTAAAGCGTTCCTCGTAATAGGCGGCTTCACCTTCGTCCACCATTAAGTCAAAGGCATCAAAGAAGTATGCCTTAAGCCTGTCTTCCGCATTTTGCTCGATGCGGATAACTTCTTCCACGCTGAGTGGCCGAGGAGTTTTAAGTTGCTCCTCATAGTCCGCAAGGGACTTCTTCAAGGTTTCCACCTCGGCCCTCAGCGCGTCCGCCTCATCTAGCGCAGACTTAAGGTTGGCTTGGGCCAACTGCAGCTCACTCTTCAAGGCTTCGGACGCCTCGAAGCCTAACTTCCATTTTTCCTTCTCCATGACGGCCTCGTCCCTTTCAACCCTCATGGCCTCCCTGGCCAAGGTCTCCTGTTGGAGTGCCTTGCCCAGTTTGACCAGGTCTTCAGTTTGCCGCGCCGCTTTGTCGGACAGCGCGGTTATCTGGGTCTCAAAGTGCACCCTTTGGACGGCGGCCGTCCCAGTTACAGCATCCTCGGCCTTTCTTATTTCGAGCCAAGCATTCTTCTGCCGTTCGTTCTCCTTGTCCTTCCAATCTAGGAAGGCGTTCAAACGGAGGAAGAGCTGCGGACAGAAGGAGGAAACTTAGTCAAAAATATGGAAAAATTGGCTAAGTGTTGGAAAGCAAAAACATAAGGAGAATAGAAGTATACCTCGGCGCTGCAGTTTAGCATGGGGCCGAGGAAGCCTTCGTTGATCCCCCGCAGCTTGTCTCGCTGCGCTTGGGGGACCGCGCGAACCATGGCCTCGCGCATGGCCTTCCTGTCCGCGCCAGTCAGTGACTGGCCGGGCACCTTCAACTGCATCTCCTCTGATATATCTGCGGACGACCGTGTAAGAAAAGTTAGCTAAATTTTACAAGTAAACAAAGACTTATGAAAAGTGAGGAAAAAGAAGGCTAACCAGTGGAGAAGGTTGGAGGAGAAAGGTTGGTGGGGGGAGGCGGCAGAGGAGTTTCCCCCTCCTCCGGGCGTCCCCCTTCAGCGTCGCTGGACGGCGGGTTGACCAGCACCGTCCCGATCCAGCGACCGGTCATTTGTTCTGGGGTTAACCTATCCCCACCGTCCGAGTGGACGGACTCCTCATGGACCTGATCAGCAATAGGTTCCACGGGCTTGGAGGCCCCGCTTTGTGTCAGCCGGGGTTGTTCTCCTTTAGACTGTGTACTAACAGTCTGCGGCTTTGCCGTGGCCGCGGCCTTGGAAGACGGCTTGGAAGCAACCGTCTTTCTCCGCTTGTTTGTGGACGCCTCTGGAGTTGATGTGGCCGGCTGCTTCCGCCTGGCCTTTGGAGAGGAAGACTTGGTCTGCAAAAATACAAAGTTAGAAAAAATTTTGAAGTCTAAACATAGAATGGTGTCCGTGCAATTTGGGAAAGAAGCTCCTTCCCAGCATGCATGAACGGACATAAAGCGTCCGTGCAAACTCAGGAAGAGAGTTCCTCCCAATATATCAGAACGGCCACATCAAAGGATGAAAAACTCGAAAAATAATCTAAGTGTTTACCTCTTTGATTTGCTCGTACATCTTGAAACGAGCCTTGTATCGAGCCAGGTCCACCTCGGACATCTCCACTTCAGCTTTTTGGGCCGAGTCAAGCATAGCGTACGCCTCCGCTGCAAAGACAAAAAGCAAAGTGTTAGAAAATTTTCCTAAAAAGTTCTATATGTATACAAAAAGGGTCTATATTTCTAAATGTCCACCTTGGGGCATGTTCTGGTACAGGCCGTACGCAGACATGAAGACAGGGTCCCTAAGCCAATTGGCAAGAGGAACCCAATGGCTAGGGACCCGTTCAGTTTTGTTGCCCCGCTTGACCCGTTTGACTTTGAAATACTCAAGCTGGTGTTCGTGGCTTGGGTGGATGGGCGGCTTGTCAGGTTTGTGGTCTCCGCGTCCGAGTTGAATAGGCTCTGGACGGCACCTGTTCATGCGAAGATTGAACACCGCATCTGGAGTTTTGATGCGGTAAAAACGGTGCTTCCAGTCCCTCCATTTGCTGACACGGTCAACCACGACCATATAGTCCCTGGTTGAACTCAAGATAAGCCAACCGTCCACATCCTTCTCCAGCCGAGTAAGTGAGTGCATCTCGCAGAAGACCGCGAAGTCTGGCTCGAATTTTTTGGCGATGCACGTCACCAAGTACCCAAAAATGTTCAACCAACTGTTTGGCGTCAGTTGGAAGAGGCCGATGTCGTACTCGTCCAGGAGAGTCCGGACGAACGGGTGAAGAGGGAAGCGGAGCCCCACGTCCAAGGCGGCTCTATAAACGCAGAACGCTCGTCTGCGCGGCTTCTCCTCATCCCAGGTAGCCACGACCAAGGGCTTCCTGGGGACCATAATCTCGAATCCCTCCCCCAAATGGAGGGACTCCTTGTATTTCTCAAAGTCCTTCCTTAAGAACTTCAGGGCTGTCTCCCCAACTGAATAGGCGTACGGGTCCCTGAAGTTGTCCACATTGGCGACCTCTTCCTCGGCCGCCGCCTCACCTTCGGCCGCCTCACCCACGGCCACTTTCTCAACTTCTTCTTCTTCCATTGGGTGAGGAGGGGCATTCCCAAACTCCGAAGACAGCACCCTATCCATGTCTGCTGCCTCGGCCGAGCTTCGGCCCCTTGAACTAGGAACGCCCATGAGAGAAGGAACGTCCTCCTCAAACATTGGACCCTTGCCTTTGTCCTTGGCAGCGTCCGTCTCATTTCCCGAAGGAGGGGCGTTGCGAATAGGCAGGGCGGACGGTTCTCGGATGGAGATTCCGGTTAAGGGCCTGTCCGCCCCACCCAGAGGAGGCTGAGGTCGAGAAGAAGAAGTGGGGACGGACGGACCAGCAGCGTCCGACCCAGGATTGGAAGGGTTGTCTCTGCAAGCTACCAGCTCGGCCCCATCCATGACCGAGTTGGCGAATTGAGGGAACCTGAGTTCCGGGACAGGAGCGGACGAGGCGCCTTCAGCTTGAAGGCGTTCCTCGAAAGAAGAAGTGACCTCCACGGCCAAGTGTTGGGAGCCAGTGGAGGCGGTCATAGTTTGGGTGGTGGAGTTAGTCTCCACCATAGTACTTGGGTTACTAGGGTCATAGGGGACCCTTGGATGAACCAGACTGCCGTCTGGGTTCCTGGCCGCATGACGCTCTCGCGTACGCATGGTTCTTGCCATTGCCTGTTGGGACAAAGAAGAATAAGTGGGGGTGAGTATGTACATACTAGACATAGACTCACTCCAAGGAGGAGACATCCCTTCTCCGTCCACTCTAGATTCCTCAGTCCCAGGCGAACGGCCGGCCTCATGAGAAGAGTCGGACGAAGCCGAGTATGGATCCAGAATTGAAGCAAAAGAAAAAGAAAAACAAGGAAAAATAAAAAGAGGAAATGTAGACGGCCTACCTCTGTACGTTCTGAAAACTTTGAAGGTGGTGGTGAAGCTCTTGAAGATTGACCGGAAAACTCAAATATGTCCGGAAAATTCAATGGAAAACTCAAACTCACGGCGGCACTCTTGAAGATTAAGGGGAAATCACTTTCTCTCACTAGAATGCTCTGCCTTCTCTCTAGAATTCACAATTGGGTAAAGTGTGAAAATGAGAATTTACCTCCCATATTTATAGAAAGAATTCATGGGGGTAAAATGGTAAAATCATCTTTCCCCCCTAAACATTCAAACAGTAATTCCTTGAGAAATTACTAGAAAGAAGTAAGTGGACAACGTTAGGGTTCTGTTAACTTGTGAAAAAGACCAGACGGACCATTAACGGCACGTTAAAGTGAATTAAAATGAGTTAAGTGGAAGATTCGAGAAATTTTACACCTTCAACACTTAGTCTCCACAACGAGAAAATCTAAGTTGAAAAGTGTTCGCCCAGTTTTCAAGCGTACAGTTCAAAACGAGAATCCAGACGTACGAAGCATGGTGGGAAAGTCAAAAAGTACGTCTGAAATCAGGAAAGCCCAGGTCACCCCAAAAGAAAATATGTGGTCGTTCTGGGTAGTAAGGGGATAAGCTCCTCCCAAAGTACCAGAACGTCCAGTTTCATTTCTGTGGCCGTTCTGGGTAGTTAGGAGATAAGCTCCTCCCAGAGTACCAGAACGTCCAGTTTCATTTTTGTGGCCGTTCTGAGTAGTTAGGAGATAAGCTCCTCCCAGAGTACCAAAACGTCCAGTTCCTTCTGTGTGGCTGCTTTGGGTAGGTAGAAGATTAACTTCTCCTAGAGTGTGAGGACGTCCAGCGGGCGACCGCATGGATCCAGAGGGTAAACCTCTCTCCGAGTATGAGAACGTCCATTACAAAACATGGACTTCTAACTAAACAAAAAGCCAAGCTCATCCTACACTACGAGGACGTCCAGGGCAAGATATATGGACGTCCACGTAGCAAAAAGAGCCTTGAATCAGAAGTATATGGACGTCCACAGATGAGGCGGCCAGTAAGTGTACGAGCCACCCCCTCTGAGGGGCAAATGTTTAGGGTAAAAATACCCCAAGTACGTGGCCCAATCTCATAGTGACACGTGGCCCAATAAATAGGTGACACGTGGCCCTATGAGAGTGAGACACGTGTCTCCTTGTAATGGTGACACTTGTCAGCCATGTCAAATACCCTAAAGCTACAAATCAGAAAGAGAAAAGGGCTCTGATGACCTCAGGCCCAAATCCCGAGAAAACCTTGAAAGCCGTAAAACGGCGCCCCCCATGACACGTGGCGACCTCTGATTGCGCAGCCAATCACGTCCCGAGATTTTAGGGTAATAACCCTAAGGGGGCACAAGCTCCCACCCCTATAAATACCCCAATCATATATGATGGGAGGGGTGGAATTTGATGTGACATAAATACTAGAGCTCTAAAAACGCTCCAACTTCTCTCTACTTTCTCTCTCTAGCCTTTTCCGTTTCCGTTCACTAACTTGAGCGTCGGAGGCGAATATTCCGATCACCGGAATATTCGTTATTTTGCAGGTGTCCGAGTCTTTGTCAACAGAGCGCGACCAGTATCCGAGGGAATCACAAAAAACCCCGAAACAGTTCTATCCTCACTCTTGAGCATGAGATTAGAAATTTAATATTGAAGGTGATAACACTTAATCATTAACTCTGTTAAAGATATTTTGTTAGTGGCATATCATTACAGACACTTTCTACCTTCTTAACAAGCTTATTAATTGAAGTAGTCGACATATTTATCAAAAGAGAATTTGAATAGTTGATTGGATTGCTAATGTTGTCATTTAATTAGTGATAATTTGGACATTATCACTTGTAATGACTCTTCTTTATTTCCCATTCTCATCTCTTATAGGAAATTCCCTAGTAACATATGATGGTTCATAATGTCTCCCTTTTTCTTCCTACCTTTACTAAATTATACTTCGTACTTCACTAATTCAATTTACAAACAATTCACCCCATTTGCACGGAATTTAAAAAGTTAGGGGTGGGTGAATGTGAGGAAGAAGTACTAAATTAAATTACGTAAGGTAATAATTATCATTATGTCTTTACCACTCAGCTTAAATAACCAGGTAACGGTAGAGTAAATTCTGACAAAAAAAAAAAAAAAAAAAAAAAAAAAAAAAAAAAAACACTTTTAAAGTTTACACAACTTGAACTCTATTAATATAGCTGCTTAATTTTTTTTTTTTTCTCTTTGTCCTAAATATAAGTCCTCCACTCTCATTATTTTTTCAACTTCAATTTCACTCACAACATTGTAGTGTAATTTTATAAATCACTTTACACACTTGCACTTGTTAAATTTTTTTTTTTTGCTTTGTTTTAATGGATGTAGTTTTTTAGTGTTTTATCCTCGATTTTGAGGTTTGTGATGCCTTACAAAACAGAAACAAAAAAAAATGTTGTAAATTGAAAGTTGTAGAAAATAAATGAACATTGCTGACTTTGATATTGAAATCAATATCTATACTAAAAGATATACCAAGAGATGACACCTTAGTTTTTTTTTATTATGTATTTTTTATTTTTGGAAAAAAATTCAATCATAGAGTAAAATTTTATACAAAAATAATTTCTTATACTTATATGTTAATAACAAAGATAATTACTAACAAAAAAAAAAAAAGAGTTGATATCTACACAAACAATTATGACTATAATTGAAAATATTACATATATAATTTGTGATATATTCTGATTTATTACAAGAAAGTATTCATCTTTCGTCCCCTAATAAACTTAGTTGTTAATTTATTGATTAGAATTCACAACAAAGTAGTGCGTATACTTTTACTATCCTTTGAATAATAATAATAACCCCACTCTTTTCCTTTTCAAAGTGATTAAAATTCATAGCAAAGTAGTGTGTATACTTTTACTACATACAAAAAAAAAAAAAAAACACACCAGTAATGAAATATGTCATTTTTTTGTGTGTTCTTTAGTTTTTTTTAAAAAAAAAATAAAAAAAATTCTATTTTGGAAACAATACTGATCTAGTACATAAATCTATCAATATCTATAAATAAACATCATATTGTCCATGTGGCAGCTTTATAAGAAAGATTTTCCCGCCTAAATAAAAATCTGACGTCATTATATTTGGTTTCAAATTTAATTTTTCCTCCTTTCAATTTACCTAGCTATACTCTTTAATTTATTTATTTTTCTTCTATCATCAACCATTGGTATCTAATATATCTTTTCCCTTATGCTTCATCGAACAAAATACTTTGATGTATAAATTTTTTTATTTTCCTTTATATATTACAAGTTTAAAATTATTTTCTAATTGGTTAATTAAAATCGTATATTAAAAAACTCACTTTTATGTATATGCTTAAATTTTCATATTCGGTTTGTTCTTCTTCAAAATTAATTTTATAAAATTAGCATTTACAACTAATGATTATGTCTCAATAATTTTTTTGATACGTAAGAATACGTAAAAAAATATATACTCTATATTTTAAAGAAATCCGTGCATCGCACGGGACTAATCTAGTAAATATAACTAAAGTAATTACCGCTGATGTCATTACTTTCCACATGTCAACTTCTTATAAAAAAATTTCCCTCCAAAACTAATAATGACATCATTTTTTTTCAATATAAATAAAAATTTCAAAATGCTAAATTCATTATATATTTTTCTAATAGATCTTATATTTGAATTGACTAATTATGCAAATTCCATTGGATAAATAAAGGAAGGTCCGGTTCTTATAAACATTTTTTTTTCTCCTACTCCATATATTTTATACAAATTTTATAAATTGGGGTGTCCATTCTTTATTAATTTATCAATTTATTAGATTTTTCTTAAATTATTTACACACAAATAAGCAAAAAAATATCGTTAAAATCGTAAATTATTGTTAAAATCGTGCATCGCACGAGCCTAATCTAATATATAACAGTAAGACACGTGTCATCTCCTGGTGTGTCCTTAGTTATTCTTTTTCTTTTATTTTTTATTTTTTTTTTTTTTTGGAAAAAAAATTCAATCATAGAGTAAAATTCTATATAAATTAATTTCTTATACTTATATGTTCATAACAAAGATAATTACTTAAAATAAAAAAGAGTTGATATTTACACAAACATTTATGATTATAATAGAAAATATTAACATATATAATTTGCGATATATTCTGATTTATTACAAGAAAGTATTCATATTCCGTCCCCTAATAAATTTAGTTGTTTATCTATTGATTAGAATTCACAACAAAGTAGTGCATATACTTTTACTATCCTTTGAATAATAATAACCCCGCTCTTTTGTTTTTCTAAGTGATTATAATTCATAGCAAAGTAGTGTATATACTTTTACTACTCCCTCAGTTTTTTTTTTTATATGTATCAGTTTAACCGGCATATTTGGCGAGATGTTACTTTGACCATAAATATTCTTTAATTGTGTATTAGTAAAAATTGTACCAAAATTATATTATGAGACTAGACATTATGACAAACCTGATGATATATAATATAATAACATTTATTCATCTTTTAGAGGTGAAAAAATTAAGTCAACCATGATATGTGAATAGTGCAATTGTCAAAGTGATGCATATAAAAAAAACGGAGGGAGTATATACAAAAAACAAACCAACAATGAAACATGTCATTTTTTTTTTGTGTGTTCTTTAGTTTTTTTTTTTTTTTTAAAAAAAAAATATCTATTTTGGAAACAAAAGTTATCCAGTACATAAAGTAAAAAATATTTGATGTACTATGTCATAATATTGATACTATAAACTCACGTAAAAAAAAAAACAGATTCTAACATAATTTGCGACATACAGTGTATTATATACTATGCAACAAGAATTTATTTATTTTTAGATTAATTTAGCTAATTATGAAGCTTGCCATGAAAGATAAATGTCGACTATTAAGAAAAAAAATTTATTGCATCACTTGCTTTTTAGGAAGTTTCACAAATATTGCACCATTTCCTCTTTAGGATTTTTTTTTTTTTTTTGTTTTCACACTATAAATAACCAACATACCCTTGCTTTTTCACACTTATTTTTTAGTTTATCAATATGTCACATGTGCACTTTTGAACTCCCTTTGTTTTTTTTTTATATGCATCAGTTTGACCAGTACATTTGCCGAGACGTTACTTTGACCATTAACATCTTTAATTGTGCATTAGTAAAAATTGTAACAAAATTATATTATGAAATTAGACATTATGAAAAATCTAATGATATATTATATAATAACATTTATTTATTTTTTAGAGGTGAAAAAATTAAGTCAACCATGGTATGTTAATAGTGCAATTGTCAAAGTGATGCATATATAAAAAAAAAACGGAAAGAGTATTTTTACCTTTCTCTCTCTTATTTTTTTTCACTACCAAAATATTTGTACCCAACCCCTATGGTGCAATAATAATTAAAAAAAACGGAAGTATAAGAAATCAAGAACCGACCTGATTTTGGACCTGATATCATGTGACATGTACGGATTGTTTTATCAAATTCCCAGATTGCACACAAAATATCAGTACAAATCCAACCTCACTTAAGACAATCCACCAGTCAAAAACTAATTGTATATACTTAATTAGGAGGGGGAAAAATAAAAAAGAAATTTGTACATAATGGAAAAGTGAAAGCATAAAATTGTTAAGTTGACAAACTTTTACATAGGTTGGACTCTTCTTTCGTCTCAAATTCTCAATTACCAACGTTGGATACTAAAAAATCTGACATTGTACAAACACTGAAGTCTGACACTCAAATAAGAACCAAGAGTGTGTAAATTTTTACAAAATGACCAAGGATTGGAGTTTGTGACAACCCATTTCTAATTTAAGTCCAAGCAGCTTAAAATATTCAAAAGATTTCAACTTTGACTATCAATTTAGGAAAACAAAAACACATTGGTCAAATAACAATATTTCTGCTAGCAATGCTACTCCAAATTGCTAAAGATACTTCAATATTTTACTTTACATTTAAGATCAGCTCAACATATTCATTTATTATAAGTAATTACGAACTCAAATTCATTGCATAGGAAACCCTAATCAGTCACAAAATGATCCTTCTACCAATGAAATGAAAGCTTGGGAGTTAAGATTGGAACCTGAATAAGATGATCCCTAACACTCTCGGCAGTGGCATAAAAAGCCTGCTCTGGCTCACACTTGAGAGGAGAGAAATTAGGGACAAACTTAGCATGGTAATTTATGTTCAATGCAATGCCAGTTGGTTCCTCAGGCAAAGGATGTGCTTCAGCAAGAATTTCGAACCAATTCCATGCTTTGACACACCACCTAGCTTTATCTGTCCCCATATTGCAGCAGTTCTAAGCCTCCTAAATAACATGAATTTCAATTAATTCTCAAACTGCCCAGAATATTTAAGAAAAAAAAATAAACAAAAATCAGCCTGTGTCATTCTGTCGTCCTAGGGACTGGAGCATCTAATATAAGCACTTACAGCATTTAAACAGTTAACAGCGTGTCGTGCAACTACAGAGCATGAGTAATATCTTCAAAAATACAACTCATTTAACAAGACTGGCTTAAAGGGAAAGTAAAATAAATAATAGCTAATAGTTCAATAATTTACCTTAGAAGAACCCTAAATTACTTTACAATTAAATTAACATTAGTGAAAACCCTAGGGTGTGAAACTGATATTCAATGAATTAAAAATAAATAAAAACCAAATAACCTCCGAAACTGCTTCAATGGACGAGAGAAGGAAAGCTGATAGCCCGATTAGAAGGGAAGCACTGAAGCAGCAACTTCCAAGCATCAGGAGAATAGAACCAAAGGAGGAATAAGTGACAAGGGAATAAACGCGTCGTCAATTGTCTATCCCTAGATCAAATACAATTTATACAACCTAAACAAACCTAATACGAGTATAAGGCAAGCATAGGGGTCGAACCACAGAGAACGGATAAACACCACCAAATGTTATCGACAATTAAGCTAGTCCGGAATAGGAGATAAATAAACTAAAGTCTAAAAATGCTAAAACGAGAAATAAAACATTAAGGGAAATGGTTTAGGTATATCACTCACTTGAACATAAACAAAAGCATAGAAGTTGAGTTAATTATGAACTAAACATGCTTAAATATCGAAATAAAAGATCCAATCTAGCCGCCTTCCGGGGTCAATTGGCTTCTCCAAACATAGCCTCTATGCTTCCACATTAGAACCATATACTAGGAGGTACTATCAAATAACAATCGATAATAATGAACCTTAACTAAGTCAACTTCCGTTCCTTGCCGTTCCTTGTTAGCAAAGATTCACCTTTAATCAACCAACAATGTGCACTTGCAAGAAGATTAAAGAATATCAAGCATATAAAGACTTTAATCACAAATTAAATCAATTCTAAACCTAGAACATGCTCAAGATCCAACTACACCACAAATAATCAAGAATCAACATGATCAACAAGCAATACCAACAACAAAAATAATAATCAAAATAAAACAATAAAAATAGAGGAGAGAGAGTTAGAGATTCTCATTGATTGAAGATGAAAGTCTACAAACAAGATGATCAATCTTCTTCTTCAAAATCCAAGCTCAACAATGGTGAAACCCTCACTTTCTCTCTCTAAACTACTCTAATCCTAAGCTAAATCTAGAGAGAGAAGCTCTCCTAAAACTAATTAGAGAGTTAGAGTAATAGCTAAAAATGTTCTCTCTCTAATTACCCAAAAAATGGGTATTTATACTAACTTCATAAAACTAGGAAAAATAGAAAAATAAATAAAGAAAATAAATAAAGAAAAGAAAAGGAAAAGAAATAAAAATAAAAGAAAAAGAAATAAAAATAAAACCCACCAATTCCCCCAAAAATCACGAACCATCAGACCCTCCTTCCTTCTCTTCAATCTTGGCTGCTATGAACCTTCATCCTCACCATTCACGCATATCACCACCATCAATACTCCATCATCAACGGCCTATGTTGCTCAATCACCACCGTTCATCAACTACAATCATCTAGCATCAAATTGTGGCCCTTCGATTTTCATTAAAAACACGTGAGAAGCTCGTGATTGAACCCACATTTGCGCGCCCGCGAAGACATCGCGCAGAGGTCGCGCAAATGCTACTGCCTCCAATCTGTTTTGGACTCCAATTTGTGCGCCTTCTGACAGAGCTGCGCGGCCGCGCAGCTCTGGGTAGCTTGGGGAATGCAATTGTTGCGGATTTGGGTTTGATTGATGCGCTGATTGTTGTTGGTGCAGTGGGAGATGCGAATTGGTGGTGGTTGTGGAGTTGCGCTGCTGATTGGAGGTGGTTATTGTTGGCGATTTGGTTGGAGATGCGAATTGGTGGTGGCTGTTGTAATTGGAGTTGAATTTGAGGTGAGGTGGTGCGATTGGAGGAGGTCTGGTGGTGTGTTGTTGATGCAGTTGTTGTTGGTGTTGGTGGTGTGATGTGGGTTAAAATGGTGGCAGAGGTGGTGGTTGATTGGGTGAAGCGCGGTGGTTAATTGGAGGTGGTAAGGGAGTGAGTGGTGCTGCTGGTTGTTACGGGATGATTGGCGGCTGCTGTGGTTGGTTGTGGTGGCGAAGAGGTGGTTGCCGTGAGTGGAGGGAAGGATGTTGTTACACATATTGTTGTTGCAGATGGTGTTGGTGTTGTTGAGTAGAGCAGGGGAACAGGGGAAGTGAGATAGGTGGGAACAGGGGAGTGTGGCGTTTTGGTGTGGTGGAGGATAAGGAAGGGTGTGGTGATAATTAAGCTGGCAGCAGGGGTTGGCTAAGCAAAGGAGGGTTAGGAGCAGCAGCTTTGGGGCTTAGAAGCTTGTAAATCGTGCTTGGACCTCGAACAAGAATATGACTTTGAAACTCGGAACACACTTGAGCTTTGAACCTTAATACGATCGCAAACCTACACACAAAGAAAACCGAGGAGAGGATCGGGACATAAAATAAAATAAATAAAATAGAAATAAATAAAAAAGAAAATAAATAAAGGACGAAATAAAATAAAAACAAGACAAATAAAATAGAAATAAATAAAGTAAAATAGAATAAAATAGGAAAATAGACTAAAACTAATAAAATAAAGAAAATAAACTAAAACACACCAAAATTACCAAAATAAACTAGAGACTTTATTAAAGAGAAAACAAGAGAATAAAAGGTAAAATAAGGGAAAATAAACACGAAAATAACCTAAACACTACCCCTAGGAGTGACATAAATATCACTTATCAATAAGTAATAACTATTGTGATAATAATCAGAGCATACAAGAAAAGGAGAAAAAACAAAATAAATTGAGTGAAATACAGAGGAATGGAGATAATTGAAGGCTAAAAAATCAATTTTTAGTAACAAACGAAACAGACAAGGAATTAATGGATGCAACCCCTTATCCGTCAAGCTAAATTTGTTCTAGCTCTTTCCCTCTCCCCTACCCTTATCTCAATCTCAACTTTCTCTCAAACTTCTGATTAGTCTTTTATGACTTTTAGAAAGCCTTTCTAGACCTGTTCAATGGGCTGGGTCAGGGTTGGGTTGGATAAGATGGTAAAAGGTCGGACCGGGTCAAGGTCAACTTGTTTGTCAAACAGGCCGGATCAGTGCCCGGCCTGGCCCCTTAAATTATTTGGAAAACATATGGCAGCAGCTTATTTATACAGCAATTTGTTTAAGACTAATAATTGCTGCTGTAATTAATAAAACCGATTTGCTAAGTGTAGGAGAAAGATCGAGTCTTTGATTTAAACTAATGGAAGGGTTACAAGATAAATATAGCTTTAGGCTATAACTATCTAAATAATGGCTTTAGGCCATGACTATCTCAAGGGTTTCCAATACCAAATTCTGCCTGACTAAACTACATACTTGCTACTACATTTATAATATCAAGCATCTAAGGGAAATTAGCCTACATGTGAAATATTAGCTGAAAAGGCAAAACCAAAATATGACATAGCTAAACTTCTCCTTAATGACTTTTGTCTCTTGCTCTTTGTTGCTTGTTAACCCCTTCTAGTCTTCCTCCCTTGCTGCTGCTGTTTCCTTGTTCTTCGATTGCCGCATCTTGACCATTGACTTCCTGGTGATCCATCACATTATTACTAAAATACCTATACTACCCCTCCTTAGGTTAGTTCATTACACAATTCCAGCATGAAACTACTAACAACTATTCTCACAATCATCGTCAGATTCAAGCCTTAAATTATTAATTATACTTTAAAAATACTAACAACTATCAAATACAAAAAAATCTACAAAATATATTAACCCCAAAAATCTGCAAAATTATACTCGAAACACAAAAATAGGACCGTTCCTAATTCAAACTAATTGAAATTTGGTCATTGCTACTTGCTACCTCATCACCGATAACAACATCATCTTCTCCGGCAACACTTGAAACGCCACCTCTTGAAATGCTAAGATCTGAAAGTGGGTGACAACGATGATGACTCGGTGAATTCTCAACTCGAATTTAGAGCCAAATTTCTGATGAAGCCACAACCCACAAGGGAGGAATTGTAGCACAGCATACTTTTGAGAAAAAGGAAGATTGCGGAAGGAAAAGTGTGAATAGATAATTAAAATAAATAAATAAATAAAAAATTAAGACCCTTTAAGGGACCGGCCCACTCTGTTAATGATCCATGATTGGCAGCCCCTTTAAGGGCCCGCCCCATTTAAGTATTGGACGGGTGTGACCCACTTATACTGGGTTGGGGTCAGGGCTTTTATGGGGCCCCAATCCATTGAACAGCTCTAATCATTTCCTCTCCCCCCACTCACTCTCTATCTCATGCTTTTGACTACTCTCTCTACCTCCAACCTTTACTGTCTCCTTCCCTCATTGATCTATCTATTCTCCTCTTCTCAACTTTTACAAGCCTCATTTCCAAGTCTCACTTTTTACCCCACTTTTTTATATCACCCACTTATCTTCACTATCTCCCTCCTTCCATCCCTCCCTCTCTTTGCCTTTCTCTTGGGAAAATCATGCTGTAATATAGTTACTCACTTTCTGTTCACCAAAAATATCAATATATTTAATCTTCTAATTCCAACTTAGATTCTGTCCAATTAAGCTAATTCTTCAACACTTATCACATGACAGAAATGCATACTGCTAAATGCATAGCAGTTCATGTCATATAAATGTCCTTGACACAACAAAAAAGTAGAGAGCAAAGGTGCAACATAATTTTGAGGATTAAAATTACCAAATTATTCATAGAATTATAGGATAAAAGACTTTGAAATAGTAGACAGATTAGAGTATTATAATACTGAGATTATTTTACTGCATTGTTATTGTTATCCTCTTAATTCAAATTTGGGTGGACATACATAATGTTCAAGTGTGGTTGGGTGTGGGTGTGTGTGTGTGTGTGTGTGTGTGTGTGTGTGTGTTAATTTGCATAGGAATCAATATGAGAAATCTGCTAAATGCATTTATTGCTAAGTGATGTTAACCAAAGTCACTTTTTCAAACAAATAATGAGTACATCCATCCCAAAAAAGAAACACAGCATATGGAGTTCAAATCCAGCAACAAGTATAATCTTCAGCAACATTTGAAGATGCAACGAACATATGTGAATAGGGAAATAGTATTAGATAGAAAGGCAAATTGTACTAATCTGTTTGAGGCAACAATCACCACAAGCAGAGTTCAAAAGGCACGGAGAATCACCCTATGGTTTATACAGCCAACCTTCAATAAACCCATCCCCCAGCTAAGAAGAAAACCAACACATTCAGCTCTACACTAAGCTCCAGTAAAAATTCTTAATCATTCAAATAAAGACACCCATTTACCCATAGAAACCCATAAATCAATCAATCAATCAATCAATGAAAAGTTCAAGAAATCGATGAAAAAAAAAATTAAATTGAAAAAATAAGAAGTTAAGAACCAAAATAAAGATCAAACCTTTCTCAGGAATCAAAATCAAAATTGTACCCAGGTCATAAAAATCCTCATTATCATCCTCATCAGCAAATGATAGAAGCGCCCTCGTCCACCATCCTCCCTTTTCATGGAAATAGACCCTAGTGCATCCTTCCACATCATCAACCAAACCACTAAAATCCTGATTCCATGAACCAGCTCTTCTTTAATCATTTCCACCAGCATGATCCCTAAAAAATAAGAGTTTCACATTCAAGCAGGAAAGAAGGATAATACAAAATCATGGTGCTGGTCCTGCTGGAAGTTAATAATTATGTCCAAGAGTAAAATTGTGAAGTTTGCTGCCTAATGACATCAAAGAACACAGTTTTGTAGTCCAAACAATAATACTAAATGGATCTATTTTATTGTTCTATAATGGTGCACATAAGTAGCTAAGCGTGTGATAATAACCTATGTTTCATTTTGAAGAGGACATGATGAGGAAAAAAAGGGGGATCTATGTTTTTTTTTTTTTTTTTTTTTTTTTTTTTTTTTTTTTTTTTTTTTTTTTGGCAATACAATTGATACAGATCCCCCATGCTCTCTTTCATTTCTTTCTTTTAAAATTTTTCCCTTTTATTGCGGGGCTCAAGAAAAATTGCAATAGTCATAAGGTAAGGTCACTAAGATCATAGGAGAAATCATCAAACACTGAAACTTAATATGGAAGTGCACAAAATAAAATGTAAGCTATTCATACCAGATACTGTTGTCAAAGTCCCATCACTTGAGGCACCAGAAGGTAAAATAAAAATTGTGTAGATATATAAAGGTATACTGAAGCAATGGCATTTGATTTTCACAACCCTGGCATGGTCAATTGGTTACAATGAATAGCTAGCTTTTGAAGACACCCAACATTTTATAAAGGTGCAAACACTGTATGTTAAAACCAAACAGCCAATTTAGCATTGCCCACTAAAATAACTTTTCTCAACTTCATCAATTGCTCCTCATGCAAACATTGTTGCAAATTCATCTAGGCTGTACTAGCGTACAGCTTCAGTATGAATTTTCTGTAATATGAAGGACCTCAAGGGTCATACTCATATACAATATTCTGGTATCCCAGAGTGAAATATTAGTAAAGTTACTAAAGTTTTCTACTTCCTCGTGTAAAACTGGAATATGTAAATCAGTTAAATTGCCGTTTGTCCATATTTCAAGAAAGTACATTTGGTTTTCATTCTCATTGGGTTACACGGACTTCAAATCATGGTATTAAAAATCTAGACTGCAACATGAGATTCGTGACTGCACTGTAAAAGGTTATTTGAGCTTACCTTGACAACTTTTTTAGGGTTGAAGCTTGCAACCGCTGCAAACCATCCAAATTGCCTACAAAAGTGGTTCCACAACCGTTACCATGATCACGACCGCATCCAAGATTTCAAGCCATGCTTCAATGCACTCCAAAAAATATCAGCACACAATCATTTTAAGAGAACAAAATCCAAATATATAAAGACTCGCTGCTGTAGAATAGCTAGCTTTACACAAAGGGGCACTTATTGCTTTTTGTCCTCTGTTTCTCCTGGCTGCAAGAACACTTAATACAAACACAATGTCCTTGATAATTAAAAAGAATATAGATTTAGGGAGGGAGGAAGGAAGGAAGGGGATTTGGGAAGGTACAAGAAATAAAACAAAAAACAATAGAAAGATTCCACAAATGTTCTCTTACTATTTACAAACTTGAACTTTTATGCTCCCAGTGAAGCAATAAATTTTACCCTTCAAAAATGCTATCAAATTGCATCTGAAATTATCAAAATCGAGTTGCTCCCAATCTTTCATACATACACAAAGCAGATGACAAATGCATAGGTAATACTCCTTGTTTTTGTTTTTAGTTTAGTCAGTTTGCTTTAAAAGCTTTCACAAGTCCGACCACTAATATGTTTAATTCCAGCAAGTAAAGATTATAAAAGTTGACGCTTTGAAAGTATCCATCGAGACAAATATAATAAGACCCCACACGAATTTTTTTTCTTCCATATAAACCACAAAGATAGTGCAGAAGTGTCAAAGCGATTAGTGCACAAACATTCAAACAAATAGATACATAAATAAATAAGAATGATTCAGGTTAAAGTGTTAAACTAAGAGAAGGCAATGTTCAATAATGCAAAGTTAAATATAACACAAGAAGAGTGCCATCAACAAATGAAGTAAAATACTTTTTTAGTTTCTCATTTCAAGACAACAAAAACCATTGGAGCAATACTAGTACAAAAGAACATATGACTTCTCGAAACCAAAATTTTAACTTGAGCACATATCCAAGAAGGCAAGAACAAAGGTAATCACGAATCCAAAGTGTAGTTTCAACACTTGATTCTATCCACTACTAAACATGTGCTCAAGATTCTATCCTCTACAAAATGTAAACATGGTGATAAAAAAGTAAAAATGTGCTTAAGATCATATCCTCTACTAAAAGTACGGTTTCTGGTAAGAGGTAATTAACATACAGCTGTGAAAATACTATGGCAACAAGCACTATCTCTTCCCAGCAATTCTCATCAAGGGGGATATAATTCCTTGAATCTCCAGTAATGACTGTTGTATCCGGAGCTCCTCTTGAATGGTTCTCTTCAAATTCCTTAGTTGAGCTTTAAGGCCATCAGAACCTCGAATATCTTCAGCTCGCATTTGAATAACCTTGTTGGCAAACGGCATCAGTAAACCAGCATACCTAGGAAGAGTTGTATACTTCTGCAAGAACACCAACAGCAGTTCAAGCTCCTGAACATCCAAATTTGTCACACATCTGAATAATTTCTTTCTTGCTACCAATTCTTCCATCACAGCAACCACATTTTCTGGATTCTTCTTCTGAAGAACAGCTACAAAAGCATCTTTGTGCCTGAACTTCTTCAATAGCTTGTCATGCTCTGCCAACTTAACCTTCTTGGGTCTTAATACCAAATATTCACCTCCTTTGGGCTTCTCACTTTGCCCTCGATGAAAATACCTAAAGAACGACGGC
Source organism: Chenopodium album (assembly GCF_948465745.1). Lineage (NCBI taxonomy): Eukaryota > Viridiplantae > Streptophyta > Magnoliopsida > Caryophyllales > Amaranthaceae > Chenopodium > Chenopodium album. The sequence continues at coordinate 34,549,931 of NC_137852.1, forward strand.
TTTAACACTCTCTTCCGCGGCTCCTCCCTATACTGAAATCCTGCAAAATCTCCTACACTACGTTCTTCCACTTTCTCCTTCTTCCTCTTTGCCATATATATAATCCCATTCGAGGTTCCAATAACTCGTGTCGAGCCATCAGGGGAGAACCCAACCGACACCAGAGGCGCAGGAAACCTCATAGAAAACGTAATCTTCAACTTCGAGTAATCCAGCACCTTCAAATACCCGTCTAACCCAACGGTCAAAAGACGGTATTGATCGGATTCCTCCCCACTATCCTTACCCACCTTACCAACACAAATCGACGTCACGGTCTTATTATGACTCTCCATGGAATACACACATTTCCCACCTCCAATCACATCCCAAATCTTGACCACATTTCCTCCAGCAGTAGCAATCAAACCACCAGAAGGCAAAAATGCAACATCTTCGACGGGTTTTCCATGATTAACAACCATTGCAGATGACCCTAATTTAGAACCCCTAACATCCCAAACCCTAACTGTATGATCATAAGACCCAGTAACAAACAAATTATCATCAACAGGAGAAGCAGACCCACTTCTAACATAATCCTTATGACCCAAAAAATTACACAAAGAAGTTTCAGTTGCAACATCCCAATACTTAACAACAGAATCATCACCACCAGAAAACAAATGCAAACGATCAACTCTAGGGTATTGAACTAACCTCACAGGCCTGGAATGCCCCTTCAATTGACGGAGAGCGTTTCGGGTTTTCGCCTCGAAAACATGAATTACTCCAGATTGGCAACCAGCAGCAATGAGCTTGCTATCGGAACGATACGAGGCGGAGTAGGAGGTGTCCTTAAAGGAGCGGATAGTATTGATTGGTTCCGAAGGTGAAAAGGGGTGGTGGGGGTTGAAGAAAGAGAGGGAAGCACCGTATGTAGCAGCGAAATGGTGGGGAGATTGAGGGGCGAAATCAATGGAGGTAATTGAAGAAACTAAGCCTGAGATTTCATGGGTTTTGAAGGATTTCCAGAATTTGGATTCTGGGGAATTATTGGATTTTTTGGAGGTGGGTTTTAGGCGGGGTTTTGTGGGGAAGGTCTGAAGCTCTGCCATGGTTATGGAGGATGGAGGAGGAAGAAGAGGAGAGAGATTGGAAGGGTTTAAGGGGGGGCTTTTGGAAATGGAGTGTGATTGTGTCTTAGAAGTAGGGTTTAAGATTATACCCACCCAAGTCTCCATGACCCGTTTGGATAGGTTGCTTGGGAAAATTCAGTCCTACTCCGTTATCGTTTCAATTTATTTGTCCCATTTGTCTTTTTATGTCTTCAAAATTTATTAAAAAATTATCAGAAAAAAACTTTTTAAAAACACCATTTTGTCTAAAAAAAATGTGTAAAAAAATACACCGTGACGCGGCATTTTAGCTATTGCGTGGTAGTTCCAGTTTTTTACGCGTTTTTAAAATTATGATAACTTTTGATCCGTAACTCAAACTAAGGCATATAATATATCGTTGGAAATCTTATCAATTCTACGTTCTTACCTAGTTAGAATCAAGTCCAAATAATTATTTATGATATGGCCATTTTAGTGAAAGGGTGTCGGTATTGGGTCGAGTTTAGTGTTTTGCTCATATATTCTTCGTTTTAAACCGGTATTGGACTTATGATATACCGTAGGAAAGCTATTGAAAGGCCTATCCAACAAAATGATATTTGGATCAAACTTATACGACTACAAAATCATTTTAAGCTCGGATTTGTGATGTGGACACGAAAAGTGGAAAATAAGTCATGGTTTGGGGAAATGGGCTAAGAATTGGGTTGGTTTATGAAATGTATTGGATTGGATAGGGATTTAAGCACTCCAAAGATTAAATACTCGACTCGACCAATAATGGCGGTGAAAAGTTATTCATCATCGGGTCTGGTTTTGAGGAGACATTTTAGGTGTCTATAGAAGCCCCCACTTTGACTGAGTTCAGTTTCGAAAATGGGGGGACCAAAATCCTTGCTCCTCAAGGATCCCCAAAACCGGCTCTCTCCAAGCCACACACGCCAATGAGCTCGCGCCAGCTGGCATTGCCAGCCTTGGGCGCCAAGGCTGCCAGCTGGCTACCTAGCCCCTTGGCTGGGCGTGCCAGCTGATCGCACCATCACAAACTCAAATTGAATCTAATGTAAGTTTAAAAAATAAAAAAAAATAAAAACACCACTAATTGAAGCAAAAGAAACTCAATGCATTCTACAAAGCTAATCAAATCAAATGAAACTCAAATGTAATAACCAAAAAACAAAAAGCTTATTGAATCAAATAAAAGACAAATGTGGTGAAATAAAACTAATTATTTAATCAAAAGAAACTCAATTGAACTCAAGCAAAACTAATTGAATCAATTGAAAACTAAACTCAAGTACTTTCAATAAATCTAATAGAATCAAATGAACTTAAATGCATTTGCAAAAACTATCAATTGAAACTCAAATACATTTTACAAAGCTAATTGAATCAAATGAAAGTCAAATGTAATCATACAAAGCTTATAGAATCAAATGAAAAACTTAAATGAAATAATACAAAGCTAATTGAATAATATGAAAGTTAGTTATCCAATTGTATTCAGTTATTTATTTATACTAATATAAAGGTGTGTTTTTGATGTCTAAACTTATCTAAATTTAACTTGTTAGACTTAATTAGACTTTATTAAACTTTACCTTAATATGCCAAAAAAAAAAACAACAAAAAAAAATTTAATCAACTATATATTTTCTACTAACCATATTAATGTAAAATGTACCCCAAAAAAAAAAAAAAAAAAAAAAAAACCCCTTCAATTTTTATTTATTTATTTATTTTTATTTTTTTTTTTGAAACCCCTTCAATTTTGTTATTAAGGAAAATCACTTCTAATAAATGACAAGATCAAGATGAATTGAGAATAGAGAAGCTTAGCTATTAAAATTCATTTTAAGACTCAAAAAAAATTATAATTCATTTAAAATTAAAATTTAAAACACAAAAATAGTTACCACCCAAAAAATATGGTACAGCTAAAAAATTTGAAACAACAATGTTACAAACCCTAATCAAAGTTTAACCCTCTTACTCAATTCTCTAGCCGTCACAAACACAAAAACATCCTTTTCTCTGTCTCTTACTACATAGTGCACCATCACAAACTCAATTTTGACGCCACCACCACGCTCCGACCACCACCACCTTCCGACTACACTATATACAACAACCTAGCTACTTCAATTACCAGGTTTTTTTCCTTTACTTTTTTAGTGATCTTAATTATATCTTAAATCATAATTAACTTGCTTGTTGGTTTAAATTTTTAGATTGGAGTAGATAATTTTTGAACCAACTAATGGTTGATATATTATTTAATTCTATTTGTTGTTTAGTTCTAATTGTTAATGTTACGGTAGGAATTGAAATGGATGGGTTTTGTAATTTTTGCCATTGAAGATAAGTAGTTTTGCATGTCAATTACAAGAGAACTATGAAAAAATTTAATGGGAATTTTTTAGTTTGAAACATACTGTTTATTTAGTTTGAAAAATAATTAAATTGATTATAAAGTCTTCTTTGATTTGTTGCCCTTGCTGCGTTGTTTGTATATAGTGTTCTTTATTTGCTTAATTAGTGTTATTTTACACTTGCAGATAATATACAGCATCTCCAACAAATAATATTTGATTTGTTTGTTTATACATAGTGTAAACTAACTGCCAATATTGTATTTTGTATATAGTATAAGCTAAATGGCAGTATTGTTTTGTATATAGGGATGGAAAAAGTTTCATCAACCCCTATTGAAGATATATCATCAAAAGACAATGAACCAATTGTCAATACTCATAATCAATCAATTAAGTATCCCAAACAAATTCAAAAGTCATTGTAGAGGTAACTGAGAGCAATGACGAGACAGTTAAAGGTGTGTTCATGGGAGATACTAACTTCACCGGTATGTAAACTTTGAAAAAATTACGATAAATGGTGTGCTAAAGGCAGTATGCAAAGCATGTAAAAGGACTTTTGTTGGTGGAGGTAAAAATGGCACTTCGCATTTAAGGGATCATTCGACGAGATGTGTCAAGACGAAAAATATTATGGATTTGAAGCAACAACTTTTACGCAAAAGTAGATCTTCTACATTAGAAATGGGAGGAAAATTCAAATTTAATTCGCAAGTGTCACGAAATGAATTAGTTAATATAATAATATTGCGTGAGTATCCACTTGCTATTGTTGAGCACATTGGGTTTAGGAGATATTCGAACAGTTTATATCCCGATTCCAAGGTTATCTCTAGAAACACCGTTAAATCTAATATCCTACGAGATTACAAAGAAGAAATGTTTAAGTTGATGAGGTTGTTGGTTGATAATGACTGAAGGATTGCTATACCTACTGATACGTGGACTAGTAGTAACACTACCACAAAATTGGGTAACTAGACGCCTGGGTGACTTGATTGACAATTCTCCATAGAAAAGAGAACGGTTAAGTATAGGAAGCGCCTTCTAAATGACTTAAAATTACACGGGTACAAGACCCCACCACTCTATTTCATGAATTACCATTTTTAATCTTTTTATTTTATTTTAATTACTTTAATTGTTTAAAAGAAATCAGTCGATCTTTTTCTAACCCTAGTTTCCATCAGTTGAAAACCTCTTTCCTCTTTACTTTCTAACCGCCACCTTCAAACCATTGAACCTCCCTCAGTTCTCTCTCCTCCATCTCCATAAATCTCCTTCCCCATCAAATTCCTTGAATTTCATTAACAAAATCCTAGTTTCGATCATTTAAAAATTTCTCTCTACAAAATCCATCTTATTTTCTCTTACCTCCATCCCTTTTCAACGCTCCCTAATTTAACCCTCCACTACCTTTTTATCTCCTCCATTATTGTTAGTTACTTTCATTTCCACCAGGGAAGTTTCATCTTCATTCCTTTGCAAACTTCATCAATTTGTGTTACTTTTGCTACCGCCATCGACTCCACGCACCATCGCCTAGCCTTAAACTACATCACGGCGGCGACATTTGTAATTGCTTGAAATCGTGTTATTAGGTGCGAGCCTTGACGGTTTCAGCGATGGTATGTATAATATTTTTCTGAGCCTTTAATTAGCTTTTGAATCTACTTGCTCAAAATAGCTATAATTTTCTAATTCCGATTGCTTTAATGATTAACTGTTCAAAATTAGTCAAATTATATATATATATATATATGTGTGTGTGTGTGTGTGTATTTATTGATAATTACAAAGTTTAATTATTTTTTTTTTATTATTTCTATATCATTTTAGTATCAATGAAATAATTATTTTACCGTGATATAATTTATGTTCTAGAATGATTGTTGAATTGTTTTTGTTTGAACATGAATTTTTAGGTCTCATAAACTTATATTTTAATTGTTCATATAATAAATTTTTTGTTTATTCTTCGCAGATTGAACAAAGATGATGACAACTTCTGCTTTCAGAAATCAAAAAGCCAAATCTTATTCATTTGTTTTTTTTGTGTACTTGTTGCAATTAAAATACTTGTATTTTACTATAATTTTTTAATTGATAAAATATTTTAATTCGAAATTTTTGGGGAGGAATTCACTGTGATGTTAGTTTCTTCTAGCATTGCACAATAATTTTTTTTTTTAAAAAAAAACTAAGAAAAGAGGACGGTTATGTATCATAGTTGCTTTATATTCAATACATTAATAGGACAGTTTGGTTAGATAGGCGCATCAGGCGCCTCCTTTTCTTTCTTATTTAATTTATTTAACAATAGAAAAGGAAACGTTTAACTAAGGGCTCGTTTGGCATTGCTGTGGTTTTCTGTTTTTTGGTTTTTTGTTTATTATAAGTATATGATATATGTCACATAATAAATAAAAAATTATTTAAACTTATTAAAATCATAATAATTTTGAAAACTGACAACAAAAAAGTGGAAACACCTTTTTCTTGTTTCCAGTTTTTGGTTTTTAGTTTTCAAAAAACCAGAAAACTGAAAACCAAAAATGGTGCCAAACAAGCCCTAAGAAAGGTGTTCTGTTTGTTTATTATTATAGAACGCCTCCAAAAAACGACTTGTATACTTTATAAGGCACCCTAGTTGAAGTACGCCTCTAAGGCATTCTGTTTTGTCTATTTGAGGCGTTTTGTAAAGTGTATTTTGTAGTAGTGTAATAATGGATATATGGATGTAATAGCACATTATATTGATGAAGAGTGGGTTTTGCAAAGTCAGATCATTAGGTAATTTCTAAATTTTAAAAATATTTTTAAGGTAGTCTATTTCTTACATACATATTTTATTAATTTTAAAATTTGTCTAATAATTAATTTTTCTTTTGATGAACTTTTATAGGTTTTTATATGTACCATGCCCACATAATAAGGAGTCTAGCAAGGCAGCTGTAGAGTTTTTGAAGATCGAGTTTCAATTTGGCTGAAAAGGTATCTACTATTACCTTAGATAATTGCATAACTAATGATGCCATGATAGGTGTTTTACGTGAGAAACATAACTCTAACAAGCAAATTTTTGACGGCATTTATTTGCATATCCGATGTTGTGCTCATTTTTAAATGTAGTTGTGAATGAAGGAATAGAAATGATTGGGGGTGCAATTGAAAAAATTCGTAGTGTTATTGCTTTTTGTACATCAACTCCGAATGGGTATGAAAAATTTAAGATGCTTGTAATTATTTTAAGATACCTATCACAAAGAAATTGGTTTTGGATTGTAAGACGAGATGGAAATCATGCTATGAAGTATTACATATTGTCATTTTGTATAAAGATGCATTTACTAGGTTAGATTCAAAGGTTGGTAAAAGGGGAAAAGATAAATTTAAATTACCTAGTAAAGAAGAATGGCAAATGGCAGCTAAAATATGTGATAGGTTGGCAATATTTTATAGGGCAATTAAGGCTTTTTCTGGGAAAAGTTATCCAACTGCTAATTTGTACTTTCAAAAGGTTTGTGAAATTAAAATTGCTTTGATAAGATGGAGGAGTTGTGGGAATAAGGTGATTGAGTCTATGGCTTCTAAAATGATTCTCAAATTTGATAAATATTGGGAAGTGATTAATGTGATGTTGTTAGTGGCTTCGGTTTTGGATCCTATAACAAAGTTAGAATGTGTGTTTTTTTATTATAGACATATTTATGGCAGCCATGCTGATTTTGAATGCGGTTTGGTAAAAAATTTGATGGTAGATTTGGTTCATGACTATGAGAAAGGTTATTATGATGATATATATCTTGTTATACCTGCATCATTTGTAAATGCTAATAATAAGAGGCCTATGTCGACTATGTGTATGTCTGATTTGGATGATGTTGAGGGGTTATGGGAGAAGCATGTTTATAAGCAAGTACCTAAGAAATCTCGCAAATGTAAGGTGGAGACATACTTGGAAGAAAAAGGGATTGTTGTTGATGAAAATAAATTTAAACTTTTGGCTTGGTGGAGGGCAGAATCACATAGGTACCCTACATTATCTAGGATTGCTAGAGATATTCTTGCGATACCTATTTCTGCAGTTGCTTCCGAGAGTGCATTTAGCACGGGTGGCAAGGCCGGTGAAGCACCTGTGCAAAGAGACCAATTGCACAGAGCCTCACAATGCAAGGGGGCCTCAAATAAGCAAAGACTATTAATATTATAATTAAAGAAAGAAACAATTAGTCCAAGTTAATGGCTTCAAGCGTTAAATTTATTACAACTCTCATATCTCTAACATTATAACTATTAACAATCGTGGATAGGGCTTCATTTTCTTTGTGAGATGTTAAATAAGAACGGGGCCTCCGTAACAGTGAGGAAGGCCCTGACGGGTGGTAGGATTATTGGGCCTCATTGTAGTAGACTTCCTCCGAAAACCGTTGAAGCTTTAATGTGTCTTCAAAGTTGGAGTCGTCTACAATTCAAAGGTATGGTCGTTTATATTTCATTTCATTAATATTTTAATTATTTATAATAATGTATTAAATTATTTTATAATTTTGGAAAATTTGTTAATTACTACCTCAAAAAGGGGGTCTTTGTTAATTACTACCCCCCAAAAAAAAAAAGTTGTTAATTACTACCCTAAAACTGATGAATTGTATAGATTGCTACCCTTTTCCCTAATCAGCCCCTAATTAGGTGATTTAATCTACTAATGATATCATTATCCGGCTAATTTTTCATTAGTTACTTTTAAGGCATGATTAATTGAATAAACCCTAACACCACCTCTAAACCACCACTAAACCACCTCCGGCAGCCCCCTTACTCTATCCCCACCATCTCCGGCAGCCTACCCTCCCCCCGGCATCCACCCCACCTATAAACCACCCATTGCACCACCTCTAAGCCCCCCAACAATCCCTCCAACCCTCGAAAAAATCCCTCCTCCCCACCCACTAGCCACCCTAGCCCCCTCCCCCTTGCTAGAGAACTCTATTAAGCCCTCTGCACCCATTTCCCCCCTTTAATCACCACCCTAATGTTTCAAAATTAAAACCCTAAAGCCCTAAAATTGAAACCCTAGGGTGGTGATTAGGGGGGAAGGGGATATAGGAAGATTAGGGATGGTTGAGCAAGGATTTCCGACGAAGGGTAGGGGGTCAGGGCCGCCGCGGGTAGGGGATGGGGGTATCATAAAAGGGGGTGGGAATTGTGTTGGGGAAGCAGAATCGAGGTGGTAATCGTGGTGGGGGGAACAAGAATAGGGTGGATCTTGTGGTGGGGGAAAGGGAGGGTGGGTTTCGTGGTGGGGGATTGAGTGCGGGGAGTGGGTTTCATGGTGGAGGAGCTATCGGATGTGTTAAAGGGCCAAAGGGGGGCCGCCGGAGGTGGTGCAATGGTGGTGGGAAGGTGGTGCTAGGGTTTACCTAATTAATTAAGGTTTAAGAGCTACTAATTAGTAATTAGATGAATAATAATATCATTAAGAGCTTAAGTATGCTGATTAGTAAAAAAGGTAGTAGTTGCTAAAATTAATCAGTTTTAGGGTAGTAATATACAACTTTTTTTTTTTGCGGGTAGTAATTCACAAAGACCCCTTTTTTGAGGTAGTAATTAACAAATTTTCCTATAATTTTTAGATGCTACCAAGCACAACCATTTTGAATGTACACTTACCAATGATGATGAAGATGTTGAAAGTACTGTTGAAGATTGAAAAAAAAGGTGCATTTATATACTTCATTATTTTTTTTTTTGAATCCTTTTTATATACTTCATTATTTATTATTGATTAAGATAATTACTAAAAAAATAATTATGTCTTATTTTATAGGTGTATCATGTGTGTTGTGCACTTGTGGAGTTGTGGATTTGTGCTAACGCTTGAAGTAGTGTATTAAAGATTTGAAGAAATGAAGGCTTGAAATGTATAATTATTTTGTTTTTACGACATGCATAGTTGTCTTTGTAGGGAACTAAAAAAATGTACTATTGTTGTTTGTTTGTTGGAATATTGTAGTGTATTATTATTAAAACTATTATCATTTGTTTTCTTGTTAGATTATATATTTAGTAAAAATGTAAATACAATGTGTAGTTGATTAAAATTAATCTATATCACCACTAAAATTATTATTCTTATTTAAAAAGCATATAAGTATTGATTAAACTGTTTGTTTTTACATCAAAAAATCGGAGTAAAACAAAAATTTGGGAGTCGGGTCGGAGGCGAAGGCGGGTGACATATATATAAGTCGGAGTTGAAGACGGGTTGTAGGAGTCGGAGTAAAAAAAATCCGACAGCTTGTAGGGTAGGAGTCGGATTATGCATAATTCGATCCAAATCCGACCGTTGCCATCCCTACTTGTCCCCGAATGTGGGTTGTAGATGGTTCGCTTGTCCCCGAACGTGGGCTGTAGATGGTTCGCTTATCCCCGCGTAGTTGAGACCTCCAAACTGAAATTTGCCAAGGGACTCGTATACCTATGATTAAGGGCTTGTTCTCTTCCGTTGAAATTCTATTCAGTTCAGTTCAGTTCAGCTCCGCTCAATTCAGTTCAGTTCAGCTCTTAATTTATGTCTAATGATATTGCTAATGATATAAAGCCAAATTTCATTCTTTTAAGCTCTTATTACAACGACAACAACAACAACAACAACAACAACAATAATAATATTAATAATAATAGTTATAATAATAATAATAATAATAATAGTAATAGTAATAATAATAGTAATAATAATAATAATAATAATAATAATAATAATAATAATAATATAATATTAACAATAATAATAATAATAATAATAATATTAATCAATAAGTAATAAATAATAATAATAATAATAATCAATAAATAATAATATTATTAATAATAATTATAGTAATAATAATCAATAAATAATAATAATAATAATAATAATCATCAATAATTAATAATAATAATAATAATAATAATAATAATAATATTGATACAATTCATTGTTCAAATGATTCTATTTTTTTTATACACATTTCTAATGTTAATCTCATTGAGAAAATTAGAGTACTACACAACTTAAACTAATTTTCATAGTCAGTTAGTTCTTCTTCTTCTTCTTGTCCACCAAGCTCCTCCATTACCTCGGCATTCCTCTGAACTGACTCCCATATCTGATCAGTTATTTCTTGTCGTACAATATCCATAACTGCTTTTCTGTTAGGATCGTACATAGTATGATCTTCTCTTCGCTCCATGACTTCAACTTGGTGCGTGAATGGAATCCATGGTTCATGTAAACGAATAAAATTGTGTAGAGTACAACAAGCAACGATTATTTGCAACTGAAAACGTAATTCCATTTGCGGCATCAATTTAGGTTGTAGAACCTTCCACCTAATTTTCAGAATCGTAAAAATCCGCTCAATTACATATCGACAAGACGAGTGTAGGTAATTGAAATGCTCAAACATTCCTTGTGGAGGACCTGATCTCTTGAAATCAGGCAAATGATACCTCAAATCACGTCCTGTATGGGGACTCAAGTACCCGAGTGTATTAGGATACGCTGAATCAACTACATAGTATTTTCCTGTGCAATAATGATAATGTTAGTTAACGAAACTAATAGATTTTCCCATTTTATTCATGAAATTTAGTTTGTACCAGGCAGTGAATGAGGGAATCTCATTGTTGCTTCTCCTAAACTTCGCTTCCAAACGGTGCAATCATGTGCACTACCTTCGTAGCCTACATTGATGTGAGTAAACAACATGTTATGTGAACATACTGCCATCACATTCCATGATTTGTCCCCTTTCCGATCTCTGTAGGCCTTGTCCACAGCATCGGCAACAACTGCATGTATGAGGGTACCATCAATGACACCAACACAATCCTAAGCACAAAAGTGAACATGGTTATTACATAGACACTAATCATCTTGAAAATTTAATGTGAATGAGTACCTTCAAGAAAGGCTAGAGTTTGTTGTTGTTTTGAATTTCAGGAGGTGTTTCATTCAAACTTTGATAAGGTCGAATTATTTGAGTTGACAATGTCTACAATGCCTCTAACACTTTGTGGAAATACCTCGAAATAGTACATACCCCATGTTGAAATCTTTCAGCAGCATCACGAACGGACGTAGGTTTGGCAAGCATGTACAAACCTATCCCAAGTTGCTCTTTGATAAGTGATATTTATGTCACTCCTAGGGGTAGTGTTTAGGTTATTTTCGTGTTTATTTTCCCTTATTTTACCTTTTATTCTCTTGTTTTCTCTTTAATAAAGTCTCTAGTTTATTTTGGTAATTTTGGTGTGTTTTAGTTTATTTTCTTTATTTTATTAGTTTTAGTCTTTTTTCCTATTTTATTTTATTTGTTTTATTTTATTTGTCTTGGTTTTATTTTATTTCGTCCTTTATTTATTTTCATTTTATTTATTTCTATTTTATTTATTTTATTTTATTCTTTGTCCCGATTCTCCCTTATGTTTATTTGGTTGTGTAGGATCGTGCTCGGAGGTCGGAGATTCGGGTTCAAAGGTCCGAGTTCAAGGTTCGAGGCACAAGCTCACAATGCAAGCAAGCAGCTGCCCCTAACCAATACCCTGCTGCCCCTTATCCATCACCACACCCTACCTTATCCTCCACCACAAGCCACGCACACACACACCACTCACTGTCCCCTGCTTCTCCCCTGCTCCTCAAACCACCACACAAAACAGCAGCCCACTCACTCACCTGCACAGCCACCTCGCAACAACCACACACACTCACAGCAACTGCAACAACAACACCAACAGCAGCCCTCACTCACTCACCATCAGCCAACGCCAATAACACCAACACCCACGCAATCCCAACAACACCACGCAACACCACCAGCTCCACCACACTGCCCTGCTCCCTGCTTTCCACTCACAAATCACCAGCAACACCCCGCAACACCACACGCACTCCAACCGTCATCCACCATCTTTAATCTCCACCATCAACAACACCAACAGCAGTGAACACAACTCACTCGCAACCACGCACCACCTCCAACCAAACCGCCAACAATAACCACCTCCAATCAGCAGCGCAACTCCGCAACCACCACCAATTCGCATCTCCCACTGCACCAACAACAATCAGCGCATCAATCAAACCCAAATCCGCAACAATTGCATTCCCCAAGCTACCCAGACCTCCGCGGTCGCACAGCTCTGTCAGAAGGCGCACAAATTGGAGTTTATAACAGATTGGAGGCAGTAGCATTTGCGCGACCTCTGCGCGATGTCTTCGCGGGCGCGCAAATGTGGGTTCAATCACGAGCTTCTCACGTGATTTTAATGAAAATCGAAGGGCCACGATTTGATGCTAGATGATTGTAGTTGATGAACGGTGGTGATTGTGATAATTGATGATGCGTGATGGTGATGATGGATGATCAGAGAGCAGCCACGAAGAAGAAGAAGGGAATTGGGGATTTTGGGATTTTTATTTTTCTTTTAATTTTATTTCTTTTATTTCCCTTTTTTCTATTTTCCTTTTCTTTTCTTTTGTTTTATTTTATTTTCTTTATTTGTTTTCTTTTATTTTCTTTATTATTTTTTTTAGCTTGTATTATAAATACCCCTTTGGGGTTATTTCCTCCTAACTTTTCAATCACCCATAATTTTATTCTATTCTCTAATTAGTTTTAGGAGAGCTTCTCTCTCTAGGTTTAGTTTAGGATTAGGGTAGTTTAGAGAGAGAAAGTGAGGGTTTCACCATTGTTGAACTTGGATTTTGAAGAAGAAATTGATCATCTTTTCTATTGATTTACATCTTCAATCAATGAGAATCTCTAACTCTCTCTCCTCTATTTTTATTGCTTTATTTTTATTATTATTTTAGTTGTTGGTATTGCTTGTTAATCATGTTGATTCTTGGTTATTTGTTAATTAATCTTGTTATTATCATGATTAGTGAGTAATTTCCCCATTAAGGGGATGGTTGTGGTGTAGTTGAATCTTGAGCATGTTCTAGGTTTAGAGTTGATTTATTTGTGATTAAAGTCTTTATATGCTTGATATTCTTTAATCTTCTTGCAAGTGCACATTGTTGGTTGATTAAAGGTGAATCTTTGCTAACAAGGAACGGGAGTTGACTTAGTTAAGGTTCATTGTTATCGATTGTTATTTAATAGTACCTCCTAGTATATGGTTCTAATGTGGAAACATAGAGGCTATGTTAGGAGAAGCCAATTGACCCCGAAAGGCGGCTAGATTGGACCCTTTATTTTGATATTTGAGCATGTTTAGTTCATATTTAATTCAATTTCTATGCCTTTGTTTATGTTCAAGTGAATGCTATACCTAAACCATTTCCCTTAATGTTTTATTTCTTGTTTTAGCATTTTTAGACTTTAGTTTATTTATCTCCTATTCCGGCTAGCTTAATTGTCAATAACATTTGGTGGTGTTTAACCGTTCTCTGTGGTTCGACCCTTATGCTTGCCTTATACTCGTATTAGGTTTGTTTAGGTTGTATAAATTGTATTTGATCTAGGGATAGTCGTTTGACGACGCGGTTATTCCTTTGTCACTCTTCAATGTGCATATGTTTACCAGAACCATCTGTCAACAATTGTTGTGCTCTGAGGACATTAGCAAGACTTATAAATATTTCTCTACTTAGCCGAAGTTGTTCTTTACACAAATTATGATGGCCTGTCAGCATCCTATGAATCCATTGGCTCCCCGTTTCCCCACCAACATGCATAGGTATCCATTCAACTTGGGACGTTAATCTATGTAGCTTATACAATGCTATACGTGTCAAACTTTCTTGCACCAACTCATCATCCATTCTACATAACCAACAAAACATTTAACGCAAATTACTTTATACGAAATTTAAAATAAAAAGGATAAATAAAAGTTGATACATAGTGGTCACAAAAGTTGATACAAACACACATAACATAAATAATTTAACCGAAATCATCCGATCATATTACAACAACATATGTTGTAACTAAAATCCATAATGAAAATCTGATCACAAACATAAAAGCCGGCAAAAAGTCACAAAATTCCAACCTAACATACTAGCTGTCATACATCAAGACATCTTCAGATATCAATGAATTGAAAGAGGTGTCTGGCTTATACGCTTCATCAGGAAGCTTACAATGCATCCTGATGAAGTGAAGTCTCCCTTCATCAAAACACAAACCAGTGAAAAGATCAATGGCATCGGGAGTTTTGCGAAAGCTATCAAGAATATCTACAGTAAAGGCTTCCCCATACTGTTCTAAAATCCCCATGGAGTCCAAGATACTGAGAACTTCATCAAAAGCATTCTTGGGTTTAGAAGATTGACTCAAAGAGGATCGCCTCAGTACATCAAGACACGCATCAATATCCTCTTCCCTAGACTTTTTACCAGATATTTTTAGAAGGCTGTCTGTCAATGCTTTTACATTTTTTTTGAGTCACTTCGGGCAACAGGAGGCTGGATGGCAATGTTGGGGGTTTGGGTTTCATCTCCCTGAACATCATCAGAGTCACCTGCTCCTTCATCTTCAACTTCAGCAACATCTTCCTATTCTTTCTGCCCAAGTGAAGTAGGTGTAAAACTTAATCACCAGTTGCATAACTACCTTTCAAAATGTTATTCCATTCTTGCTCATTCTCGAATGGAGTCCTACGAAGGGATCTTCCGTTGGCTTTATATTTCTGAAAAAGGATTCCGTTTCAAAGAGATGCATTAGTGGGGAAAAAAACACGTGTACATTATAGAAATTTAAAAGGAAAAAATACTCAACAAGTACCTTAGAAAAGGCTAGCCATTTTTTTGATTGAAGATCAACTAGAGGGAAATTATTCGGCCCCCATCCAAGACCATTCCATCTCTTCAATTCTTTCCAACCTTTGTGTTTTTCTTTCATACTCGAGAACCAATTCTTAACAGAAACGGCTGACAATGTCTTTTCTGTTCCGGTGTTTAAAATATTTGCAACATTATCCCAATCAACTTTCCCCCCAGCTGGGGTGACATGTTCCGGCAGGATTCCCAAAAGTATGGTCACAATGTCCGGAGTGAATGATTGGTACTCATTGCAAACAAGATATGGCTAAACATCAACCAAAGTAACAAAACAAATATTGCACCACAAACTATGCCTCACAACTGTTAAATATATGTGATATATGTGCATATATAGCTTTCGGTTATGTGAATATTAGGCGTTGAACATGCTACTCCTCTGATGAATTATTTCTATTAACAACAAATTCAATTTGCAATTAAAACATGTGTAATAAATCCAATTAGCAATGAACCTAACGAATTAAATTCAATTTTAAAAAAATAACTACACTGCAATTCAAAAACTAGGCAATTAGAAATTAATTCAACAACTATTCAATTCATAATTCAATTCATACTAGAACTGTAACAACGACAAGAAATAAAAACTAACCAAAAGGAAGAATATTCAGCTAACAAAATAGATCTATCTAATACGAAAGGAGGAATGATACTAACCTATCCAAAACAGAACTATCTAAAACAAACTAGGCAGAGTATTGATACTAACCTTAGCTTGGACACCTTCAGGTAGGAGAACAGCCGCCGAAAATCTAATTAACCGGCTGGGCACCGCCGATCTGGTGGACTACAGGAGGAAGGAGACAGCTTCGTTGGGGTTTTTTATGTTTGTTTGGGGCACTGCCGATCTGGTGACTGCAGGAGGAAGGAGATAGCTTTTTAGGGTTTTTTTTCTCTTTATTTGGGGTTAGATACTAGTTAGATACATGTATTAATTAAAACATTAAAGAGAGTGGGTTGGGGTGTTGGACTGTTGGGCCGTTGCCTCTGTTAGCTTTTCGTGTTTTTTTCTTTTTTTTTATATTTTTTTTTTAAATTTGTTTAAATAGGGTAGATACATGTAAGTGTATTGTGTTCTTTTGTCATAATACTATTTTATTTTTAAATTAAATAGTATACGTGTTTAAAATGTTTAGAGGTTTCAAGTTTTTAATATATTTTCCATAAAATTTTATAATTATATAGTATATTTTTCGTAAATATTTTAATATGTACATTTGTATATTCACATATGTATAGTAATAAATAAAAATTAATCAAAGATCACTAATCCGTAGTTAAAAATCACAAATTAATAAGTTCAGTTCAGTCAATCAGAACAGGCCCTTGACCAACTGACTTGACTAAGCTTGACTTGACATGACATGACATGTTATGTGTATGACTTGTGGTTGTGTGTATTGAGTGAGTCTATGCACAGACACAAGCAAAAAATTTCCGTCATTTTTGTCATGAGTGGAGGGTACCGACTTTCTCCCAAAAAAGAAAGACATGAAAAATGAAGTAAGAAAAGGAAGAAGTTTTGAACTTCCTCGTTGAGCAAAGCGAGATAAAATCGCATGGATTTTTTTCTTGTCAAATTGAACAGCTCGTCATGATAATAATGCATGCATACTGAATGTTCGTAGGCCAGGAGGCTAAGGACAATTACATTATGTGACACAACACAGTAGAATCCTCGATGGATGTTGCTTAGGTAAGGAAGCTAAGCACTTATATAGATGAAGTGATTGCTGATCGAGTATCAAATGTTGCTTAGGTCAAGGAGCTAAGCACGATATGCTATGTATAATTACAGATCTTTGATAAATGTCTCTTAGGTTAAGGAGCTAAGCACGAAACAATGAATATTGCTTAGGTTTGGAAGCTAAGCAAGTATACAATAATGTTTCTTTTAATGAATGTTGTCTTGAAAGATGATGAAACATGTGTGGTGTTAAAGTAAGATTTCATGATAAAGGGTTCCTAAAGAAAAAGGTAATATGGCTATGTGTGTGTGAAAGAAGTGTGTGAATGTGATACTAAGGTGAGGCTGCAAAGGTTATAGCGAGGGAAATAGATGTGAGAAGAGTCGAGATGGTGACGTACTCTTTAGGCTGGATATGCTAAGTGACGTGGGTTCAAGCCCCCCAAGTCTATCTCGATCTAAATGGATAGGGTCATAGGGATAAGCATTGGATATGTTTTGACTCGATCATGCATGGATATGGATGTGAATATGAATGTGGCCTCACCTCAATGTGAGGTTGCCTACATATCCATTAGGAATCAGGCCGAACGTAGCTCTAGCCGAACTTTGCACAAGTGTATGTTGATAAGTGGTTTAGTTGACCACTTATTGTGTCAATTTAAACCCAATTTCGTGATCATTTCCCCTCTTTCTAACCCAATTTTGAATGAAAATGTTTGCCTCGGCTTTCCCCCTCTTGATTTGTGTTTGTCCACGTTTTGCAGGTCTATGGACTCAATTTGGCAAGCTTTCGGTGCATGAATTGTGTTTAAGACAAGTGGATAAAAGATTGGAGAGGGCGCTCCAGGGGAGCGGGCGTGCACCTCTCATGGAGCGGGCGCTCCTCGACTTTAGCTATATTCTGCCCAAATTCGGAGTCTGTTAGGAGCGGGCGTGCTCCTCACCAGGAGCGGGCACTCCTCCCTTTGAAGTTGAATCTGCCCATGCTGTGGAACAGGGGAGCGGGCGTGCATCATGTGAGGGGCGCTCCTCCCTGACACTTTCAAATCTGACTTTTCATTGAAGCATTCTGGAGAGGGTGTGCAGCCGAAAGGAGCGGGCGCTCCTCATCATTGTGGAGCGGGCGCTCCTTGCTGGGAATCCGTTTTCTTTTGACGGATTTTCCTATGTGTTTCGGGGAGTATAAATACTTCCCCTTTAGGTCTTTTAGAAAGATAGAACAGTAGCCTAGTTTTCAGAAACCTCTCTTAGTTTGAACATTCCTTTTAATTAATTTTAGCTTAGTTTTCATCAAATCAAATCATTGTATTAGTGAAATTCAAGAATTATTCTCAAGGTTTGGCAATTTGTATTCAATATTTGAACCTTCAATTAGTAATTTCTCCAACCTTTTTCTACTTAATATCAGATTTTATTTGGTATTTGCATGTTATTTAAATCTTCTTAGTTCTTGGTAATTTGTTATTGGATGATAGTTATTTCAATTGTTAACCACTTTTCCCAAATTATTGAAGTAGTTAGAACCCTAATTGTTGATTGCATGTTGATAAACATGAGTTGTGAGTAGTCTTCTTGCTAGGGGTTGGGTGAAGCTCAACCTTTTGGGTTAGTTATACAAATGTGGGAGAAACATTGATGTTTGTATTGCAATTAAATTGATTATATGAGATTGCTTGTTAGTTCTTCATGATAGGATTAGCTACCCTTGACTTAGGAGCTTGATAGCATGATATGCCTAATTTGACATGGAAGTGTAAATTGAGTATGTCATTACTTATTGCAATTTGATTATGTATCATCTATTGCTAGACTAATGAGGAGTCTAAGTTTAGTAGTGTGAGTTGTTTTCTTATTGCATGAGGTTGATTTTACATATAGTCCTTGCTATATCTTGTCTATTGTACTCCCCGTTTGCCTAATTGCCTTGGTTGAGTGGATCCCATTCCCTAGTGTCATTAATCCACTGATTTAGAACAATAGTTTGTTTATCCATTTGACGAACCCCAATTCACCATTGACTTCGAATTAGCTTAAGTGTTAAGATCTTTAGCAACCATATCCCGTTCCTTGTGGACCGAACTCTTACTTGTCATTATGCTTGGTTTGTAAGGTGTTTGTTAATAAATGTGTTTGATTGAGTGTGGAATGAGCGACTGTTCTAACGCCCATCATATGTATGCCTCAAAGAGGTCTTTTTAGGGTTGTAACGTGGTTAAGCTGATGGTTTGAAGAAGAAAAAGGGATAAAAGGCTCATGACCCGAGAGAAGATCCCAAGATGTGTAATTGTGTATTTGAAAAAAAAAAAAATTTTGAATTTTGCAAGTTTATTTTCAACTTTTTTTTTTTGCTTTGATTTTTTTTTTCTTTTTTCATTTTTTCTTTTTCATTCTTTTGAACCAATGTGGGCAATCTTGGATCATGCGCTCCATCAATCACTTAACATTCATATTTCTCAGGCACTGTACTAAGCACTCAATGAGAGACGTAATTCGAGATTAGAACACTTGCCCTTAGACATTGTTTTATTTTTATCATTCTTTTTTTTTTGAACTTGCTTTTGAATGTTACACAAATTGCACACCTTCCTATTCTAGGGTTCGGTGAATGTGGGATGAAGAAATAAAGGTCAAACGTTAGACGAGGCTCGAAGTGGTTAATGAAGAAATGGAATGTGATTGAATGGTTAAAGGGGAATAATGGGTTGCAAAGGTGCCTCAAATCATTGGTGTACCTTGTGTTTAGTTCAGAATTTGTTTTTTTTTTTAAGAAAGATATGATCGAGATATAAAGCAATAATGCTCATTTTATTGATGGAAATGGTGAATAAACAAACACATAAACACAATAGAGTCTAGGAAAAGAGAAAACATATGTTAGACATCGAGAAGGGAATAAAAGAAGAAAGAAAGAAATCATGAAATCTAGCACGATGAGCTCGTCGTGCGCTTTGCCTTTATTACTTTTTGCCGCCTGGAGGGACAGGAAGTTTGTTAGCATAAACTAGATCTTGAATAACATCCTTCTAACTCCAACATTGCTCAGTAGTATGGCCCCTTCCTTGATGGAACTTGCAGTGGGCATTAGGATTCCATTTGGCGCTCTTTTCTTCAGGTTTTGACTCTGGAAATGGCCCAAGAGGTGTTATCAAGCCTTGACCGTGAAGGCGATCAAAGCCGCATCATAAGTCATTCCTAAAGGATTGTAAGTTCTCCTTTTCTTGAGCAATGGAGCATCAAGAGCTAACACTTCATTCAGATCAACTTGGCTATATTGCTGGTAGTATTTTCGTGCTTAGAAGACGAAGAAGAAGGAAGGTCATTTTTCTTGTTTTTCCAAGTGCTATTATTTTTACTACCACCAATCTTTTTTAGCTCGTCCTCAATATTGATGCCAATGTCGTATACAGCTTCAATAGTGTTTAAAGGCAGAAACCTAAGATGTTGCTTGTACTTGTAAATTAGATTCTGGATGAAGAGGCGAACCATCTCAATTTCTTTGGGGGGATTTACCAAGAGTGTAGCCTTTTCCCTCCACCTGTTTAGATAAGCTATGGAAGCCTTAATTCTCTTTCCGTTTGAGAATGGAGTGTTCACATTCAGAATTTCTTGTTTGAATGTTACACTTGTAATGATTCGTGAAACTGTCGGTGACATCTTGCCAAGTTGAAGTATGCTTGGCATCTAGAGAATAAAACCATTGTTGGCAAGCATGCTCTAAGGAAAGAGGGAACACCATAGGGAAGAGTGTTACGTCCAATCCCTTGAGAGCCATGGTTGCAGAGAACGCCTTCAAATGGAATATTGGATTGTCAATAGGCTTGAACTTTGAAATATTAGTTGTGGAGAATTTTTCTGGGAGTTTAACCTTCATATCCAAAGGACTGGGAGGTTGCTCCACAAAGGTGAAGTCTTCAGAAATTTTGCTCATTTGTTCTTTGATCTTGTCTATTGCAGCCACATTGACATTATTTTATTCCATTGTGGTGACTTTGGTATTGAGCATTTGCATCATGGCCGTGAGTGTCGTGATAGACTTGTTGATGTTTTCAACTTCTTCTCTAGAATCCATTGGAATGAATTCAAAATGAACTAGAGACAGATGGATTCTGTGGAGATGACTGCAATGGTTTCCTTGTACGCCTCTTAGGTTTAAGAGGTTGTTGTAGTAGTGACTCAAACCGTATTGTACCCCTGCTTCTTGACCAAGTATTGTGAAACAAAACAATTCACTTAATTGTTTGACTCATTGCTCAAGATAGGAAATGAAATGGAAAAAATAGACATTTGAAAACAGGTGAGAAACACTCCACTCATTTTTTATTATGGCGAAAAAGGGATGCATGAACTTAGTATACGATCATAAACAATATGGTGCACGACTCGAATCGAAAAAATAAAGAAAGTGTGTGGACTAATACTTAACTCGTGAGTGATTAAGTGATGTTATAAGACTCGTCGTGTGATCGTATATCAAGACATGTGAACAGTAACCAAAATGACAGACGAGAGGACCAAATTAGAACGGATGACTAAAAAAACCGACTGGACTTATTCCCTGGGCACCGTGACACGGTGTTACTGCTGTGTCATGGCACGCTGCACCGTGGTGTGATTAGGGGGGAGCATGGGACGGGTACCCCTTCCAATAATGTTATTGGTTCGGGTACTTGTAGGGAATATTTCAAGCATTATGATCCCAAACTTGAACCCCACTGTGATCATACACTTAAGTATGGTGGCGTTCCAAAGGGAAAGAAAAGAGAGCAAAAGAGTCGCCAACAAGTTTTAGGAACTTGTAAACCCAAAAGACAATCCAAAAGGACCATCAACTCCATAAGGTCTTGAACCAAACAGAATTCAGGGATGAGGGTACGAATCCAATCTACAAAAGAAAGGACCCGCCCTATAAAATAGGCCTCTATTTTGTTCTGCTCGTATTCATGTGCGCTTTTCGAATAACATACAAACATTATATTAAACCTACCCTGTTTAATCTATGTTGGTTGAATATTAATGCACAAATAATACTATTATTGGCAATCACTTGAATTAAAATCACATTAGCCTAAACCAAATTATTAAATATCTTATTAAGCGTGATTTCAAGTACAAATTCCCTTTAAACATGCATTAAAGGTGTGATCAAGCAATAACAATAAATATCAAGCAACATAATAATAAACAATAAATAATAATAACGATGACAATAACATAATAAGGCATAATAAAGCTTAATAATAATAGCAAGATCCTAGGTATGATACTAACAAGATTAATAACAAATCCTAGCATGTCACTAAACAATAAAGATCAAAGCTTTAAACCTAACATGGTACTAATATGATATCATAATATTAGAAAAGAGTAAAGGCACCCTAAACATGACACTAGAAAGCATAAAATAACATCCTAACATGATACTAGGAATTAAATACATCCTAACATGATACTAGGAATATTAAACAATAATAAGCATGCTTTCTACATTGTGAAAGAAATAGAGAGTAAGCTAGTCTACTTATTTTGAAGCCTCGTACCTCTTTTTAATAACAAAATACACAAGTTAGTAAACTTCAATGAAAATAATAAAGAATAATTAAAAAATTAAATTAAATCACATTAAATAAAGTTTTAACTAGTTTTGGACCAAACCCTCAGAAATTATCAACCTTGCACGTCTAGGGCGAAGGCAACTTCGAACTTGGCTAAGTAATTCTAAGTCTTGTGAATGCGGAATATTGTATTTTGTAAAAAGGTTGGTTTAGAAAGAGAGAGAGAGAGAGAAATTAAGAATTAAGTAATTCTTGAGAGAATAGAGAGAATTGATTGTTGATGAGAATTGATGAATAAAAACGGAGGTTTGAGACCCTATTTATAAGGAAATAGTCCGGGAAAGTATGGAATTTGATAAGGAATAAAACTACACGCTGTCGCCAGGAATTCATTCTGTCGCGACGCAACAGGGTCTGTCGCGAAGCGACAACCTGGTTTAAGCGCGTTTTTCCACGCGGAATCCGATCTTTAATCAACTTGATCTACGGAATCCGTACACAAGATAAAAAACGTATTTTCAAAGATAATAATAATTATAATGATATAGTAATAATAACATTTTATTCCAAATAAAATTCCACTTTAAAATAAATAATTATTAAATCTAATAATATAAGAATTAAAAGAAACTTTCTAGAAACTTCTAGAAAATTATAATTAATCCTAATAATTTTAGGAATAATAATTAACATTGGGCCCTCTTCTAGATCATTGGGCCGTATGTAAATAATTAACCGGGCCCAATTTAGTATTTTGGCCATAACTTCCTAATATTCATCGGAATTGGGCTTATAATATATCGTTGGAAAGGTCTCTTCGAGCCCCATCCAATTATACTATTATTGGACCTTAATTATGAACCAAACTAAACTGGTTTGACTATTTTTAAATAAATAGAGTTCTTTTCGAAAACAGAGAGAAGAGAATTTAAATATAACTAAACCGCAACACTTGACTTTCAAAAGACTTTCACCTCATTCGATTATGGTTCGACGTGAAAGACATTCATCACTGGGTTTGGGTTTGGTTTTGGGGAGACACAAATGGGTGTCTATGAAGCCCCCACTTTGACCGAGTTTGGAGAAACTTAGGTTTCGAAAACAAAAGTCAAAGTATCGATAGGGACGTTGAATGATTCAAAACGTTCTGCGATTCAAAATCATTCTTATAACGCCGATACCTGCAGACTAATCATTAGTTAAACAGATAAAAGAGTTAAGAAATGCGTGATTTTTTTAATTCTAAATTGGTCGAAAATATAACTTTTCTTATGTGGCGCTTTCAATGCTATCCAAAAATGCCTACTTTATTTATATATATATTAAATTACGTTGGGTTATAAAAGGGGTATTATAGTCCTTAGCCAATTTAATTGTCAATTTATATATCCTGTACTTCTGTTCAAAAATCTCAGCTACACAATTTATCCCGCTCAAATTCAAAAACCGTTTCATTTCTTCACTGTTTTTTTTTTAAGAGAGAGAAACAAAGAGGGAAGACAAAAAGGGCATCTCAAAGAAGCTCAACAATGGCGGAAATTGAGCAAGATCAACAATTACCTCGAAAAATTGCAGGAATTCTTGACGAAAGCAAAGCTTCATACGCAACTCACAATCGAAAACTTAAGGAACTCTCGAATCTCAGATCTTCATCACCTACAAATCTCTTCTTCTCTTCCTACCGCAAAGCTCTCTTACCAGTTTTCAATTTCCAGCGACGAACTGCTTCTGCTGAGCGCATCATCCGCTTCATTTCCACCTTCGCCTGTTTCACAGACTCCAAAAATTCCGCCATTGATGATCAATTCTTCGAAGCTTTTATGCGGTTTCTTCTCTCTG
Organism: Chenopodium album; assembly: GCF_948465745.1. Lineage (NCBI taxonomy): Eukaryota > Viridiplantae > Streptophyta > Magnoliopsida > Caryophyllales > Amaranthaceae > Chenopodium > Chenopodium album. The sequence goes on from NC_137852.1 coordinate 34,574,329, forward strand.
CTGTCACTTCCGCTAATAAAACTGCTAGGTTTCGTTCATGTCAGATTATTTCTGAGGTACAAATATCTTTCATATTATTTAGTTTAATTTAATTTTTTTTTTTATGAAGCAGATTAAAAATTAAAATCATCCAATTTATGTCCTGATTGCGAAAATGTTCAATTTGGTTCATTTGTTATAATACAACAATTATACTTTTTTTTTTTTTTTGATAAAAATTATCATGTAATTAGGGTTCCTCCCTGTGTTCTTAACTCGTTAGGGTTTTATCCAGTAGGATTTGTTTGATAATTAGTGTTTTTTCCAGTAGGATTTGTTTGATGATTAGTGTAATTTTTTCCCTACTTTGTTTTTTGAGGTATTTATGTTTAGTAATTAAGTAGTTACTTATAATTTGAAATGTCGAAAGTAGTTTGTCATGATGAACTGATTAGTGCATAAAAGTAGAGTAGTAACTGGTTACCCATGATAATTTTAAGAGTTTTCAAATATGCTTGAATTTAATTTTTTTATAAAGGATTTCAATATTGAGTTTTCTTAGCAATTAGAGTATGTTGTAATATTACTATATACTTAAATGCTATTGCCACAAAACATCCATTATTGTCAATTTCTAGTTTAATGATGGTATTTTGATTATTACAACATTATTCTACTTAATTTATATATATATGATGATGGTAATTGGACCATTGAAGTAATAAACTTATTAGGTTAATATGTACTAGAGTTTGCAAGGCAAAGAAAGGCCAAATTCTTATGTAAAAAAAATAAAATAAAATAAATAAATGCCTACTTTATATTTCTAGAAATGATATCTACAGCCATGACTATGGGCTATAAATATACAAAAAAATTATTCTCATCGTGATCTCAATGCTTCTGAAGTTGGAGCATGGAGTCAACAAATGTCCTTCTTATATGGCAGATACAGAAAATGTATTTTAGACGCGTTGCTGTGCAGATGCTTTCTGTCTTCATCTCTTTCTTAGCTTATTATTTAGAGAAATCCTAAAGAAGCCTTATTTACGTTACTGTAGATACTTTTATTTGCAATAATGTCTTAATATCTTAATAATCTGTATAGATGGTATGTCTCTAACTCACCTTTTCATTTTTTCTTATTCTTTGTGGTATTTTCTGCTTTTTAGATCATAATGCGGTTGCCAGATGACGCAGAAGTGAGCAATGAGCTCTGGGATGAGGTGGTAGACAGCATGATTGTACGGATGGGGGATAAAATTCCTGTAATTCGCACATTTGCAGTTAGAGCTTTATCACGTTTTGTGAATGATTCTGAGAACAGCGAAATACTTAATTTATTCATTAAAACCCTGGATTCAGAACAAAACGCGGTATGTATTAATGTTTTCTTGCAGTAGTAAGCTGTTCACTGACTTAGAATCGTGTTTTAGAATCATGTTCAGGGATATTTCCTTGAGTATAAAAAACCTTGTAATTTAGAATCTTGATGCAACCATGCAGGATGTAAGAAAGACTATTCTGCTAGCACTCCCCCCCACTAATGCAACATCGTCAGTGATCATTGGTTGTACTCTTGATGTCAGCGAGTCAGTTCGCAAAGCAGCATATTTTGTCTTGGCCAATAAATTTCCCCTCCAGAGTCTCAGGTAAACTTCATATGAACTGCTCAACATAATTGCTTATTTTGCTTTTGTTGAGTACCTTAGGTTAGGTTATAAATACTTTTGAAGGTTCTAATTTGGCCACTTGGCTGAGCAGATCATGAATATAAGTTATGGTCTGATGTCCAAGACAATGCAGAACCCTTATTGGTTGTACAATGCTATTTTCTGTTGCAGAGTATTATACACTTGTTGAGTATTGTCATGATGCATTGAACATCCAACCATGTATCTCTTTCCTTTGGTATTTTTAACTACTTGAAATAATGAAAATGAAGGAATGGCTTCTATCCCAATGAGCAACGTGCATTAGCATTGTACAGGTTAATAAAAGCATGATTTTACGAGTTAATAAAAGCATCATACGTAAACTGTAGATGGCTTGATTTGAACTCTTTCCAATAATGAATGGGATTCAACAATAAAAAATATCTAGTGTATTTTCATATCCTTTATTTATTCTGTCCACACCCCACCGCCCCCCCTGTTCCCTCTATCAATTTATATAGTGTGAAGGTTAGTATTTGATCCTGATAATGTTTATTTCCTATCTTTATTTAGTCATAGCTTGATGTACATGGTGTGACAATTAGTAAGAATATGCTAATGCTACTGAAGACATGGTCTTTTGTGGTAAAACCATTTATTTATTTATTTATCCATTTGTAAATTTTCAGCATCAAGCTCCGGGCTTTAATCCTTCAGAGAGGACTATCTGATCGTGCACCAGCAGTTGTGAAAGAATGTCTTAAGTTAATGAAAGATGAATGGTTAAGCAAAAACTGCAACAATAATCCTATTGAACTTCTTAAGTACCTTGATGTAGAAACATACGAGAGCATTGGTGTTTCTGTTATGAGGGCTCTCTTAGATGCTGGGATGGGTAAGCCTGATGGAAATCAGAAGATACAGCAGTTCAAGGAATCATCCTGTGATGAAGCTCGAGGTTTGAGCATTAAAATCCACTAATTTCATGTTCATGCTTCATATACACATAATAATGTATTAATTTGAACCTAAAACTTGTTTTAATTAAAATTTTCACTGAATGTGTAGTGGTCCCGGTTCAATTTCTGAGATGTTGTGACACATGAACCTTGATAGCTCCTGAGGAAGCTTGAATCTTTTTAATAAATCTTTAAATGTGCTATTTGTAAGTTTTGCATTTGTGTTTTAATCAACTTAATGCTTGCAGATTCAGATAATGGCAGCCTAGGCCATGAACTACTGGAACCAGAGGTTGCCCTCTATTGGAGGGTTGTGTGTCAGCACCTACATAAAGAGGCACAGGTTGATGTTTTCTCATTTTTTTTTTATACGGATTACGGACAATGTTCTTGCCATTCTATATTAATTCTCCCTTTTGCCTTTGCTTGAAAATATAACTTTTCCTTACAAAGCTGAACATGCACTGAGTATAGTTTTCTCATGTAAACTGGAAATATAATTAAATTTTGTTACTTGTTTTGAGATGCGTGGAATTTGGAATATGCATACTCCGTCTATGTCAGTGTTAGAGCTTTTGATGTTGTAAGGATAATTTTTCAATTTTACTCGTACAAACACTCACTCACTCATTCACTCACTCTGTTTCCTTCTACTGACAATAATAAATGCATAGAACAATAGAGGTTTAGGTCTTACCCAACATATGAGACTATTTGTACACATTCAATTCGTAATATCCATTCGTTTTTTTTTTTTTCCTATCAATGCCACAAGTGTAAGAACACTAGAATAGTGATCCCAACAATATATGAATCTTATGAAATGGAGAATACTACAGTAGTCTGATTCAGTGGGAAAACTTTTTTCTTTAGCTAGTTCCTTATGACGATTCATGCTAGTCGACCCTGAATCATTTTGGGAATTGGGACTAAGGCTTTGTTGTTGCTGCTGCTGTATAGAGGGTTGATGTTCTATTTTCTTTGGATTATACTTAGTATATTGTTGCTTCACTGCTGGCAGTTACTATGTTCCCCCTTGGTCTCTCTCAAATTTCCGGGGTTTGTGAACTAGAGATTTTTTTTTTATTTTTTTATTTTTAACAGAAATCCATTCAGTTTCTACTTATTAAGTTATTTTGATACATCATTATTTTATTTGATTCGCTGAATCCCAAAGAAAATCTACAAACTTGATTTTTCATTACAAACAGTGTTTGATTAAATGTGCTGATTTTCATTACGAGTAGGTTCAACTGGATTTTTATGGTTCCCTAGTACACTCATTTGCCTTTTTCACAATGACTACATACTTCAACATGTATATTAAGTATGTGAATCGCTGTTTATTCTACATGTATATTAAGTATGTGATTGGCTGTTTTAACTACTTGTATATTAAGTATGTGAATGGCTGTTTTCTACACAAAATGACATAGTTTGCTCCAAATGTTCTAATTTGGAGGAAGAATCTTTCATATTTGTTTATTCCCCTAATATTTCAGTTTAGAATATGTCACATTAGTAAGTAAGGTGAATATTTTATAGATTAACTTAATTGCTGGGAGTCTTGATCCTAGAGAAAGGATGTATCATTATGTCAGTCTTGTGTTGCATATTCTAGAACCTACCAACAGCCAATATCAAAATGGATGGTAACAGCAATAGTAGTAGTAGTAGTAGTTGCAGTAGCTGTAGTATAAAAATAGTGCCTGAGTGGCTGAGTTGCTGAACCCCAAGGCAGTTGGGGACAAGTGCTTTCATTAGTCTGGCGGAGCACTTTGAAAAGCCGTACTAAATGCACCTTTGGCTTTAGTTTCATTTGCAACCTATTTTTACACACTTAAAATTTTCAGAATTGGATCTTATTTTGATAAGGCACACATGCGTTTAGCGCGTTGGGTTTTGGACCTTTATCACCTTAGTGTGCCTTGAGTCTTTTCAAATGCATAAGGGTACAATAGTTCTGTCTTGCAGACTTTAAACATGTTCTTTTTTGGACTTTAATGGCATAAATTCATGGGAGAGAGTACCTTGTATCCTATAATTAAGTCAATTATCATAAATTAGTAATCAGTATTATCAATGTATTTCTGTCTTCAATAAGCTTTTTTGTTGTGTAACCTCGTGAGATGTGAAATTTGCAAATATGTGTGTTGACAGGTGAAAGGTTCTGATGCTGCTGCAACTATGGGCACTGAAGCTGCAGTCTATGCAGCAGAAGCTTCTGACAGCAGTGAGCTCCTGGAGAAAGTACTCCCCGCAACAGTTTCTGATTATGTGGAATTTGTCCAAGCACATATTAAAGCGGGTAGGTGAAGCTCATTTCTTTGACCTGATTTTGTGTGTGTTCCTTCTGAAAAATGGAATCTTTTCAGGAGCAAATTATCGGTTTGCATCACGGCAACTTCTGTTGCTTGGTTCTTTGCTTGACTTCTCTGATGCTACAATCAGGAGGATTGCCAGCACATTTGTACAGGACTTGCTGCATAAGCCACTTGAATATGAAATAGATTGCAATGAAAACAAGATTTTGATTGGAGATGGCATCAATATTGGAGGCGAAAGGGACTGGGCCAATGCTGTAGCAGGGTTGGCAAAGAAAGTTCATGCTGCTGATGGAGAGTTTGAAGAAGTTATTCTTCACGTTGTGGAAGAACTTGCCAGGCCATGCAGAGAAAGAAGTGCCGACTTCATGGAGTGGTTGCATTGCCTTGCTGTTATTGGTCTTCTCTTGGAAAATACAAAATCTTTACACTTGCTACAAAGGAAGGCTATTGAACCTATTGAATTACTAAACGCCTTGCTGCTTCCAGGGGTATGAAAGTTAAAATTTTCTTAATCACTCTGACATTACACCTTTTTCATTCTACCCCATCCCCATTTTATTTCTGGAGATTGCTACTGAAATGAAATAAGTATGCAGGCCAAGCATCTTAATTTGGATGTGCAAAGGGTTTCTGTCAGATGTCTTGGTCTTTATGGATTGTTGGAAAAAAGGCCAAGTGAAGAAGTGGTGAAACAACTAGGATTTTCATTTGTCAAGGGCCCCTCTCCAATCAGTCTTCTAGCTGGCAAGGGATTATTAGATCTTGTAATGTGGCATGGCCCTCAAGATGTTGATAGAGCTATAGGTGAAGATTTACTCTCACAAATCCCTGATAACAGGCTGCATCTTGCTCCTGAAATATGTGATAAAGTTGATTGCAACAATGATGGAGTTCTTTATCTTTTATACGTTGGATTAGAAAGTAATTTTGATGGCCAAGTATTGGATGTGGGGGACAACGAATCAGTCCAAGCTACTCTAGGGGAAGGTTTTGCAAAGATTCTTCTTCTGAGTGAGAATTATCCTAGCATTCCTGGTTCCCTGCATTCCTTAATATTGGCCAAGTTAATTGCTTTATATTTCAGTGAGGAAAACAGTGAAGTACAGAGGTACGGCAATAAGCTTCCCAGTATTTTTTGTGGTTCTGCTTTTGGGGACAGTTGTTTAGCTTTTGTTTTCCCCCTTTTTTTCCTTTAAATTTTCTTTTTTCAATAGGTTAAAACAATGTCTATCGGTGTTTTTTGAGCATTACCCTTCACTGTCAGTTAATCATAAGGTAAGTAAATTTTTTACAATTATATAACATATTTTGAGCTTATTTGCATCTACACATTCTGACGGCATGACATTATGTGTTCTGTCCTGATTTTCAGAAGCATCTATCCAAGGCCTTTGTTCCAGTAATGCGTGCAATGTGGCCTGGAATTAACAGGAATCATGGGGGATCGATGGTCATGATATCTAACTTGCGTAAACGTGCAGTCCAAGCAGCACGTTTTATGCTACAGATGATGCAATCAACATTGTACAAAAAGGAGACCGATAATCATGTAGATAACCCTGAGGATAACCCAGGTTCTGTAGATGACACTGATGGATTTGTGGCTGGAGAGGAGGGTCTTGCTATACGCATTGCTGTTGAGGTATTACTTATGACTTTCTCATTGATTTAAGTAACATTCTGTTTTTTAAAAAGTGAACAACCTTTGAGATTTATCAACAATAACCATTTGAGAAACATGCTTTTATGGGACTGTTTTGTGCAGCTAGATCCCAAATTAGGCTGAGCATATTAAATTCTCTCAGTTACTGGAGTAATGTTAAGAATCTTAAGCTATATCATATCAGAGTGTAGAAATCCTATTCTTAACATGTAAATTTTAGAGATGGATTTGTAATATTTTTATATGCCTTAATGGGTGATAAGCATGAGTTTATTTTGAGATATATGCTTTAGCAGTAGATAGGTTATTTATGTTGATTTAACTCTTTATTTTATTAATGAAAATGGCATGTGGTGACATATTGGAATTTACATACGACTCCATAATTAGTAATTATCACTCTTTTGTATTCTTAAGGTGACTGGCTTTCAGACAAAGAAAACAGCAGCAGAAAAAGCTTACGTTACAGCACTATGCAAGATCATAATATTACTCCATTTCCAAGTGTCAGAACAAGGAACAATCAAGTTGATGCGACTCCTGCTAAATCGTGTTGTTGGATCTGTCTCATATGATAAGGAGCTCGTTAAAGAGCTGACTAGCATGGCTAAACAATTGAAGGCATTGGATGGTAGTCCAGACGAAGACCTGTCAAGAGATAAAGCTGAAGTCATTCTAGGTAAACCCTTGAACTTGCTCTAGTTTCTGTGACTCTCTCTCTTATAAAAACTTGTAATATTGCTACAACTAAAAATTGTTGCTTGCCAGAAAATTAAATGACACCAACTATTTTTGTTTGTTGATTTACCATTTTAAGTTTGCAGAACTTCTCACCCTTGGATCAATGATAGACAAATTAGGTTTGGAAAATAGCGTCCAAGAAATTTTTGGGATTCGAATTATGTCAGATTTGGGACATGTGGCTGAGCTTATATTTTTTATAGTAAATTGACATACAGGAGTGTTGTCTATATTTTAGGGCCATTGAAGAAAATTAGCTAGCAAAGATAAAAAGTAATATGTTGGTAAACTAAAAAAATTTGAAAATTTGAGGTAACAAGTTTAATATTTGTTGATTCCATGTGTGATTCCATATATGGTCGACTTCAAAGATTTTACGTAGAGGCTAGGCAATGAAAATCCTTCTAATCTTCCTTTACGTGATATTCTGTGCTTGTGCAACAATTTATAGCATTTTCAATGTACTTAAATGATCACCAGATGAAATATCAACTAGCAATTGCCCAAGAGGTTTTCACTTCAACTAGCAATAGTGGACAATTATTTATGTAAAACCTCGAACATTGAACATTAGAATATGAAAGACTATAAACTTTGATGGATTGTCTGGCTTAAGGTTAGCTGAACCAGTTTAAGAATTCACAAGATCTTCCTCTATGTTCATGACTTAGTACTGTTGCAATGTTTGTCCTTTATTTCTCTCATTTACTGATGTTTCTATTCTTTAGTCCTTTACTGACATTTTAGACCAAGGTTTAGATTATTTGAGATTGACTACATATTCTACTTAATAGTAGAAACAGTGACTGTTTGGTTAATGATGTCTTATAGAATGATTTTTATCAGTACCTTGACTTATAAGTTGATTTCTTCCAGCTATAATTTCACCTATCAGGCTATCAACATCATATATGTTTTAGGGAGTACAAACATGAAATAATGGGTGTAACCATATCTTCAACATTACCTCAGGAGCATCATACATCATTTCAGTTTGTTGGAAATATGATGGGTTTTTTTTTTTTACAAACTACTTGGTTATGGCCACATAAGATTTTAGGTGACTACTTAGGGTGTGTCTTACTGTGTTAAGCTCCTTCCAAATCCCTTAAATTCTTGTGGCAATCTATTGTTTTCATCAGATTGTTTAATGTTCATGTTCGGTGTTCTTAGGATCATTGGATCTAGAGTATAATCTTGATGAGGATCATACAAGTGAAATGCCAGCAACTCCAGCTCAGCGTTCCACACGACCAACCCGTTCAAGAAGGCGTGTACAGCGTGAAGAAAGCAGCTCCTCTGACGAGGAAGTTTCACCGACGTCTATTGTTAACTCAACCGTTCGGTCAGGTGCACGTTCCCAAAGGGCCTGCAAAACAGCAGCATTGACAAAGATGAATACTAGTAGGGCTTATGATGGTATCGAAGAGGAAGAAGAGTCAGATATAACTTCTGATGAGGAGGCCAACAGTTCAGACTCATCACCTCAGTGAGTTGTTGCTTCCAGAGACCTCTACATTTGTAATACAATTTAACCTTTTTCTTTTTTTGGATAAGTGTAATTTGTCAGAGAAAATGTGCAGATAAAACTATGTTGACATTAAATGGAGATGTTTTGTTGTTGGGTCATGTTAGCTTACAGCTAACTAATTAACTGTATTGCCCATGTCTATTAGAGCCTGTAATTGCTTGTTACGACGCTTTCTTTGTGTGAGATAATTTTTGCATTAGCCGGACATAAGCCCCATTGGTGCAACTTGTGATACAGGCAGCTACAGCAGCTAGTAACGACTCACGAGCAAATAGCGATAATTACCCATTTATGTACAATACGCTTAAATAATCGTACACTTCACTATAGACTACTAATTAAAGGATTGACCTATGACTGTGTTTTCTTTCTAACACTTTGTTTGGAAAGGAAGAAATGGAAGGAAAAGAAGAGAAGAGAAATGGAAGGGGACAAAATCTCTTGTTTGGGTAAAAGATTGGGGAAAGGAGAGGGAGGAATCCATTTTCCCTCTTTCTTTAATAATCATAATCTCTCCAAAATTGGAGAGATTTGGAGGGAAAATGGAGCTCACCTTCCCCTCCCTTTCTTTTCCCTTCCCTTCCTCCATTTTCCCTCCCCTTCTTTTCATTCCTTATTTGCTATCCAAACAAAGTGTAAATCTTTATGGGATTGGAGTTAAAATATACTACCTTCGTTTTTTAATAGTTGCAACACACTTTTTCACAATCTATATTATAATTGTAGAGTCGTTTTCCCAATTTTTAACCACAGCACTCCAAACTATCAATCCTCAAATTCTAGCCCTCCTATTTTTTATTTTTAATTTATTTTTATTTTTTGAAAAAAATAACCAATAACCACCATTGTTAATCATAACTATCCATATCACTCAATTAAAATCTAGCCCAAAAAAAAATAAAAAAATAACCACCACCCTTAAATAATTATCACTTCTACTTTTTTTTTCCTCATATTATACTCCCTCCGGTCTCAATTATCTGCAACATTTGCCATATTTGGGTGCTACCTATTATGTGCAACAAATTTTCAAGTTTCTTTTTTTAGTAAAATTTAATGTGTAAAAAGACATATGTACCCTTACTTTTTTGTTTTAATTTTGTTTAACATAACTTAATCAAACACAATTACACTTAACACTCTCTAATGATTCCCACCAAAATTAAACCCCCTTATACTCTCTCTCTTCCATACCCTTTCATCTTCCAACTACCTGCATTCATTGTTCTTCATTGAAGATGTCTTGGTTTTGGTGCCTTCATTCATCATTTCTGGAGAAATCTCCAGAAACTTTAACAAAACCCACCCACCCTCTTTCATTTCGTCGTTCTCTCTCCTCCTATCTCTCCTCTCTCTCAACTTTGAAACCCTAGATCTAAATTTCTCATTCAATCTCTGGAACAATGAACCCAGAAAACAACGACCCCCCTCAAATCACCACCCCAGAGCGTAGATCTGAGGGTTCTACGCTGTACAAGCTTCAAAAAGGCACTGGTATTCTGAAGCCAGTTCGCCGTTGTACTGCTTTCTTCCGCCGTTACCGTGGAGGGAAGATCGGAGCCAAATTAGCTGAAAACTCTTCCAGCGATGAGGGAGAGGAGAAGACTGAGAGCACCACCGACCAAGATGGTTCAGATCTGGCCGGAAAAGAGGGTGACGGTGGAGAAACGGGTCCCCCTGCTGCTTTGGAGGGTGGTGATGGCCCTTCAAACACTGTTGCTGTTGTTGAGGAGTCGTCTGCTGACTCAATTGTTGTAGAGGCTGAGTCCCCTGCTGCGGTGGTGGTCCATCTTCCCTCTCCCGTTCCTGGGGGGAGGGTTTTGCCTGAGTCCCTAAAGGCCCGAGCCTCTTCCACCAGTTCAAGTGGCCGGAAAAGAGTCAGATCTGTTTTTACTCCTGACCACAGTGACTGGGACCCCGACTATATGGCTTACCTTAGGGCAAAGTACCCTAATGACTTCCCCCCCAACAACTGATCAGCGCAGCGTAACTATTTCTTAACCCTAATTTTTTTGTGTGCAGTTGTTGATTATGCTGGTTCAGTTGTTGATTTGTTAATCCCGTGCTCTGTCATTTGCTTTGATATTGTTGTGTGAATTTATTATGTTGGTGTTGCTTCTTGTTTGTGAAAAGGGTTTGCTTACCCTGTGCTCTGTTATGTTGTTGTTGGTATATTGGTGTTGCTGTTGTTGATTTATGCTGGTGTTGTTGTTGTTGATTTATGATGGCTATTCTTTGTTGATGACATGTGTGTGGTACTGCATATGTTGCAATTGTGACTTGCTTATGCCTCCCTAATGATTTGAGTCCCTTGTTATGGTTCATGTCTGCCTCTTTACTGGAATGAGTCTGTTGTTGGCTTAGGTAATGTTAGTTGATGTATGATGAGGCTTGTGATGGAGCCCAAACAGTCCCCTATAGGATGTGGTTGAGAGTTCTTGCTGGTCTATGCCTCTGGATGTCAGAATGAGTCCCTCATTCAGTGTTGTGTGCTTGAGTCCCTCATTCAATGTTGTATGTATGTGTGATAATTCCAAATGATGAAGGGACTCAGTTTGAGTGGGATGTGTAGAGTGGTTTTGCTCCAACTACTGTCTTGTACAGGTGTTGTGGAGGTAACAACCTACAACATCTCATTGAAAAAAAAAACCCAATCTGATGGAATTAAATTGGAACACTATTTATCATTAGTACCTTGTTATGAATACAACAGTTGTTTAGACAAAAAGTCCCTTGTAGCCTAATCATTCATTACATGACTGCCTTAGAATAAAGACATGCTATCTACCAAAAGACACATAACCAAACCATAATAAGCAACATTAAAAAACAAAAGCTTACTTAGACAAAAACAATGGTTTTGGTACTTGTTTGGTTATGTGTGGAAGTCATGCATCCCTTGAATGATTGTCCCTATCTTCTGCCCCTAGTCTGCATCAACCTCATGTTGAGTCTGATCTGGGAAATCCTGGTTCACTGGAATGAACAGTGTGTTAAGATATGCTACTGCTTGTTGAATGAGTCCCTTGTCACATTCCAAAATGGTAGGAAGTAAGCCTAATGCTTCTAATCTTTGTTTGCCCATATGTGGTGGGTTGAAATTGTTGCCCCCTTCCTTTTCCAGAATCTTCATCATAACTCCTTGAAGAGTTATCCATGTGTACTTGTTAAGTACTGGATCAAACCACTCATATGCCTCATATACTTTGTCAATGAGTTCATCTAATGTTTTGGGAAAGGACTGATACTGTAGAGATTGTATGACCTTGAACAGACCCAAATCCAACACATTTAGGTCTGGTGATTGTGCTGGTTGGAACACCATTTGAATGTGGAACCCATCAGAATTGCAGGCAGCACTGAATTCCTCATCCATTGGAATTTGGTGTGGCTTTGCATTATCCCACTGGATGTATATGTCCTTAGGAAGACTAGGATGCCATTGTCTCTTGATTGATGGAATAATTGTATGCAGAAGTATTTTTCTGATTTCTTCTTTGTTGACACTTTCCACAGCTTTAGTTACCATGACACCTACATCCCTGTTTTTACTTTTTTTTTTAGCTCTTTGTTGGTAAGTGAATGGAAATATGCCAAACTTGCCATCATGCAACAATTGCCCATTGCAGTCATACAAGGGTTTACCTATTACCCCCATGAACATGGCTTTAACTCTATATCTCTTTGACTGTTGGCATCCATAGGGATTTTCTTCCATTGGTAGCAAATAAAATCTCCTTGTGTCAGGGTTCATATAGAACCATTTCTCATCTATGTGTATGTGTTGTTGCATGTCCATGAATGTTGGGTTACCAACTGCTGGAATTGGGTGAATATGCTGTAGTGCCCACTTCATCCTTGCCACTTTGTGGTTAGAAGTCAGTGCTGGATGATTAGCTGCTGTGTGTGTTCTTAACCTCCCCTTTTTCTTCAGCTTATGAAGAAAGGAGTGTGAAATTTTAAGGGCTGATGCATAACTCCTTTCTGTTGTCCTTTTATAGAGTGGCACTGATTGCAAGAACTCATCAGTGATTTCCTTTGGTTTTGGACCAGTTTTTCCTAGTTTTTTGCTTCTGACATCAATAACATTGCCTTCTGCTATACTTTGCTTAACAAAATTCTATACCCTAAGTGCTGTACTTCTGTGAACGCCATACCTTCTCCCCATGTCTGACAGAAATCCCCTTTTTAGTTCCCCTGCATGCATGTTAAGTAGGATGCATGTCATCAACCATTTTTCTTTTGGTTTGGACTGTTAACTGCTTTCTGCTGGTTGGTTCATGTGGTGGAACTTCATTTTCTTGTTGATTGTTGTCCTGTTCTCCTTCACTGCTGTCAGCATCAGCATCAGCATCAAAGTCCATCAATTCTTCATCACTTATGTACTGAAATGGTCCCTCATTTAGGATTTGTTCAATTTCAAAAAATTGCTGATCAAAATGGTGTTCCATGTTGGTGGATGCCTTTTTTTTTTTTGCCCTGCAGATTTGAAGGAAGGTGATGAAGTTTTTTGTGGTTGCTCGAAGTTTTTGATGAAGTGCTGCTGGAAGCGGAACCGTAATGCTGCCCTTTAGTTTAGGACTAATGTTAGAGTAGGCAGTAAATATTTTGTGATAATTAAACTTGTATCTAATGGGTTTTTTTTTTTTGTGAACAAACTAACTTGTTGATGATGGAAGCCATGGTGGCTTAATGTCTAAATTTGAAAACATTGAAATGTAATGGTTGCTGCCCCTTTATATGCAGCAGATTTAGGTGACAAAAGGTGGTCTTTGAAATTTGAATGGTTTTCAAATTTGGTCCAAAAATTTAAAAAGTTGAAATTTTGGAGGAAATGTGAAAATTTGAAATTTTCACACCAAAAAAAAAGAGGGAACACCACTTTCCCTCTTCCTTTGCTGACAGCTTCCCACCCAAAAAAAAAAGGCCCACATTCTCTCTCCTATTTCCCACCCACTTGAATACAATAACAATATTTATTCACATGCATCACTTTCTCTCTCCAATTTCCCTCCTTTTTCCCACCTTAATTAAACACCCTAACATCTCATTAAAATCCCCTAAAAGTTTTTCCTAGGAGTCCGTAAAAGTCCCCTTTGTTGCAGATAATTGAGACCGGAGGGAGTATATACTTCGTATCACATATATCCCGTGCATGAGCACGGGTACACTCTAGTATTTAAGAAAAGTGGAGTTCACATAATGTAATAAACTTTAAAATGAGGCGATAGGTTTTTTAGAATATAACTTAGTGAGCCATGTGCTTTAAATAAGAGAAATAATACAACTTTATCCCAAAAAAACTTTCTATTTATAGTGTGTTGTAAGTATTGTGACAATTCTATTCTAGGGAAGTGCTGCAAGTATTAAAAACAGAGGAAATTAATCCAGAAAATTTTAGGTAAATCTAATCATATATATATATATATATATATATATATATATATATATATATATATATATATATATATATATATATATATATATATATATATATATATATATATATATATATATATATATATATATATATATATATATAAAGGAGAGTTTTTTCCCGGGTTTTTAGAGAACTACGTAGGATTTAACTTTCTTAGCGCGCCATGTAGGATTATAAATTTAAGTTGTAGCCAATTAAATAAGCGATTGTTAATTTCTTTTACAATTAGATAATTCAAATGCCATGTAAGCAAAATTGACGAATGAGATTTTAATGTTTAAATTAATTAAATACAAAATATTATCTTTTGAGATTAGGAATTTTATTTAATATTTTTAAACTAATATAATAACAATTTTAGTCACATAAATATGAATATATATATTTTTTTTTAAAAAAAACTAACAAACCGTGCATCGTACGGGCTTCATCTAGTATCTATAATATAATTAGCTAGAAAACTCTAGAATAGGTTGTCTTAAATGCTTACTAGTATTGATAATTAAGAAAGTCAAATCATCTAGAGTTAGGCCTCGTTCTCTTCACCTTATTTTTGCTGAACTGATATTATTTTTACTGAACTGAAATTATTTTTGCTGAACTTAAATTATTTTTACTGAACTGAAATTAATTTTACTGAACTGAAATTATTTTTGCTGAACTGAAATTATTTTTACTGATTTTATATTATATTTCTTCTTTTAGTTTACTGATTTTTTACTGGACTGAAATTATTTTTACTGAACTGAAATTATTTTTGCTGAACTGAACTTATTTTTACTGAACAGAAATTAATTTTACTGAATATTATTTTTTTTTAAGGTGAAGAGAACAGGGTCTTAGCTAGAAGATGGTAATATGTTGGTGGAGGTGATATAACTAACATATTACTACTAAAAATACAACGCTTGCCATGCTTTTATGTATATATCAACCCATGCAATAAAATACGTTACATTACTAGCCCAATACTATTTCCACACATCAACTTCCAACATTTGGTATGTATCAGAGCCAATTAAATATAAAGCCTCCAAATTTTCATTCATCTTCAAAATTTCATATAAACACCAATTTCGTCTAAAGTCAAATAGCCTCCCCCTTCTCCAAACACAAACATTTTGTATCCACAAGTTAATTGGATACCTACATTTAAAGAGGAGAATTTGATCAATGGACTATGCAAATAAAGTAAAAGTATTGTGTAGAACTGACTCACGTGAGTCCGATCATGAAACAGAAAAATATCTAATTCCTGACGAAAGTTAACTTATTCCTCACTAGAATGATTTTATTCATGACCAAAAATAGCTAATTCATGACGAAAATTAACTTATTCCTGACTAACAAAATCTTATTTCTGATAAAAAAAATACTATAATTACTTAGTGTTTTTTTCGGGTATTAATTGTCAGAAATCATATTATAATAGTCAGATATTAGATTATAACTATCAGATTTTAGATTGTAATGGTTGCAATTAGATTATACAGTAATAGTCAGATATTGATACATAAGTATCAGATATTAGACAATATTGATCATACTAAAAAGATGAAAACAATAGCTGGTGAGCAAAACTGGAAATGAGCACGGAGCACGGAACCGAGATCAAATCTGCAGGAAGGAAAAAAACAGCTAATGGAACCCATTACCACACCAATTTCAATGACAATATACATAATTACCACACAAATTAAAATCATCCTAGTAAACTAAGTACTTATATAACATTATACATATAGTAGCCCTCAAACATGATGCAAATATAAAGCAACTGTAATTTCAAAAGACAAATTAGTACTCCAACAACAAGCCTCGAGACTGGAAATGAACAAATTTTTAGCCCAACAACAAAAGAGAAGGGAATGAAACACTGAGAAGCGACACAACAACACTGAGAATATCCTTGTTATTTCCCTCAAAGAACTGAACCTTAGAGGTAGGAAATTTGGGTCTTTCATTGATGGGTTGTTCGGGTTTCTGAGTTTTCTCGATGACGGAAAAAGGACATGAAACGATGGGGGCGAAGGTGGTGGTGGCGGTCGAGACGCCGGAGATCAGCGGAGACGACGATGAAATGGGAGGGGATGGTTGTGTGCATTATAATCGGACTCACGTGAAACGATCTCATACAAAACCTTCTCGCAAATAAAATTTTATCATCCAAGACATGTGGGAAATTATTCAACATGGTTATGAAAAACTCAAAGATGCCAATGAAGAGGCTTGTTGGGATAACACTTGTCACTTGGTGAAGGAAATAATCAAGAAGTTTCCTGAAAAGAAACAATCTTTATTAATAAAAAAATGGCTCCTCTAAATTCATCCCCGACATCTTTTATATCCTTGGACTAGCACAAAATTTATTAAGTGTGGGCCAATTAGTACAAAAGGGCTATATGGTGAAATTTGATAATAATCAATGCCACATACAAGTATATAACAAGAAAAATGGGCAATTAACAAAAATAGCTCTTAATTATATATATTTGGAGTCTAATATTGCCCTAAGTTCAATAATGAATAAGTCCACCTCGTGGTATTTGAGATTCAGGCATTTGAATTTTAACAATTTAAAACTGTTAAAAAAAATAGAGAAATGATGAATGAGCTTCCACTAATCACTAATGAAAAGAAAATTTGTGAGGGTTATATTTATGGAAAAATGTATTGTTAGCCATTCCCAACTACATCTAGGAGGGCTTGAGCTCTAATAGAACTTCTCCATGCATATATATGGGGCTGTGATCCCCCGTATTTTTAAATATATTATAAATGAAATTATATTTTATTTATTATATTTATTTGTATTTTTCCGAAATTTAATTTCAAAAGTTTCAATTTTTAATTTGGGACAAAAATTAGGTACAAATTTCTTATACACACCTTCATTCTATAATTCATGACCAAACAAACAAAGCCAAACTCACTTTACTTACTTAAATGACCCATTAATTTTATGAGGCCCAATCTTAAAACTTACCCTACAACTCTCTCTCCTATAAATACCCCATTATTCCCAAATTTTTCCCCACACAAAAGAAAAAGTCTTATTTTTCCTCCTCTTTATTTTCTTTATTTTTTTTTCCTTTATTTATTTTTTTTTTCCTTTTCCTTTTCCTTTTCCTTTCTTTTTCTTTTTTTTTTATTTCCATTCTCCTTATTCCTCCTTGCTGCTGCCCGCTACCACCTCCGGCGCGCCCATCGCCGGCGACCCTGCCGGCGACCACCAGCAGCCTAGCCGGCTACCATGGCCGCCTCCCTTACCTTCTTCACCATTAATTTTGTTTTATTCTCTTGTTTTTATTAAATTGTTTTGGGTTTTGATTTTGTAGTATAAAGATTATATTTTTAATATCAAACTCATGTTTTTGATGTTGTAAACTAATAATTTCAGATTTTAATTATGTTATAAATTTCAGATTTTATGAATTATAAACTTAGGGTTTCAATTTATTCAAATTGGGATTTTAGGGTTCTTATGACTAATTAAATTGGGGCTTTTTTTTCCTATTGCATTTCTAATGATTAATTAAGCATAAAAACATGTTTTTAAATTAAGTTTTAAGGACTTTTAATATAATTTATATTGCTGGAATTTTGGTTAAGTATTAATTTATTGTTGTTGGTTGTTTTCTAGGAAGTAATTATTCTCTTATTGACTTTTAAGTGATTAAAAGTGGCACAAAGGATTGTTTATACGAGGTACGTACATGTCTACTTCGTTGTAAGTAGTATCATGTTTAGGTACCAAAAGGAAAGAACTTAGTTTCATGTTTACGGAACACTTGTATGGAAATTGTTTGGTTACACATTGATTAAATTCATGTGCTTATGTTTATGAGATATGTTTTGGTGAATTAATTATGTTTGTATGGAATCATGGATGCAAGCATGTTGAATTATCTTGGATTAATTGTTTGTATGGAATGTTGATACAAACATATTTTTATTAGATTTGTTTGCTAACCACATTTGGATTATTATAGGATTGGAATTGAATAGTTTAAGTGGAATGAATTTAATAATTATTCCACAAGGTTATTATTTATTTATTTATTTATTTATTTATTACTCAATCATGACTTGTTAGTATGTTGAGTAAAGGTGGATTGTTAACCCGAAATGGCTAGGTGGGTTGACTATGTTCAACCATTTTGAATAATTTGGAAGTTTAATGGAATTAAAGGTCAACTTGTGATGTGATCACCATTGTCCTAAATAAGATTAAAAGTGAATTGATGTATGATTGTTATGTATGGTCTTCTTGAATGAGTCGGCTATTAATTAAAATTGTAATCATGTAAAGTGAAACATGGATGAGCAATAATACTCTGAAAAGCGTGCACCTCTAGAGTGTTGACAATTATGGGTTGGGGTACACGGTGGTAGCCCGTGTCTTTTCGAGGCTTGTTTGATCAACATGTCCTCTTTTCTTTTGGTATTTACATTTTATTTTATAATGAAAGTTAGATGGGATCCTAGACTAACTTTGTGAGAATGGAATTGCGCTAAACTTCTATATCAAATGGTCATTTGGGACTAAAATGATTTGGTGGATTGGACAACCTCGTCTATTGCTTACTCCAAACTAAATTAAATTAATGAATTAAATATGTATAAAGAGTCAAGTGTTTAGAATTAGTTAGTAAGTATGTTAAGTCAATTGAATTGTTTAGGTGTGGAGTCTCAATTAATGAATTCACGTTGTATGTTCATTTACTTTAATTAGTTGAGCATACTAGGTTTTGTACGTTGTAGCTTGTATGTACTTAGCTTTGCTGATTGCGTGCTTTTGTGTGTGTCTTTCTTTTGTCATGGCCTTCGCCTTTCAATGACCTTGTGATGATCCAATTATTACACTTGTATTATTGGGGAGCTGTATTGCACAGGTTAGCTTGACATATGCATTGTCAAGGGATTGGTGTGATTGAGAGTATTCGATTATTGTGTTGAACTTATTTATGCTTTGCTATTCGTTTATGTTTTGGATTTTGTTTATTGGTTCGGTTTTAAATAAGGGCCTTTGTGGTTCCAATTTGTAAGCTTTGACTTATTCGTTATTCTAAACTATGTTATTTTAAAGACTTAAGTTTGATTTTCCGCTGCGACACTTTGATAAAGCCTTAACGTTTTAACACGCGGCAGTAGCACGTAAATGGTTCTCCACTATTTTATTTAAAGTAAGTGGTATGAAAAGAGGAGAACTATTTGATTTAAAGCCTTAACAAAATGGTGTTGCAAAAAGGAGAAACCGAACAATTGCCTAAATGGCTTGTAGTATGATGTAAGGAAAAAAAATGCCTATATATTTTTGGGTCGAAGTTGTCCACATAGCTATTTATATCCTCAACAAGTCTCCCACAAAATCAATAAAAAGCATGAGACCTTATGAAACTTGGCACAAACAAAAGCCAAGGGTTTAGCACCTCAAAGTTTTAGGTGCATTGCATATGCCCACGTCCCAAAGGAGAATCAGGATAAGTTAGATGATAAAAGGAGAAAGATGTATCTTTATTGGATGCAATGACGAGTCTAAAGTATATCGTCTCTATAAGCCCGAATCCAAGAAGTGATCATCTCGAGAAATGTCATATACGACGAAGGATGGAACGAGAACAATTCAGAAGTTCCAGTAGCAGTCATTCCACGCACCACCAAGCTCATATCAAAGAGAAAGCCCAAGACCTCAAAGTTTTAGGTGCATTGCATATGCCCACATCCCAAAGGAGAATTAGGATAAGTTAGATGATAAAAGGAGAAATATGTATCTTTATTGGATGCAATGACGAGTCTAAAGTATATCTTCTCTATAAGCCCAAATCCAAGAAGTGATCATCTCAAGAAATGTCATATACGACGAAGGATGGAACGAGAACAATTCAGAAGTTCCAGTAGCAGTCATTCCACGCACCACCAAGCCCATATCAAAGAGAAAGCCCCAGTCAGTCACCTACACAATCAATTTCAAGTCCATCACCATTAAGCAATCCAAGAGCATCATC
This sequence comes from Chenopodium album, assembly GCF_948465745.1. Classification (NCBI taxonomy): domain Eukaryota; kingdom Viridiplantae; phylum Streptophyta; class Magnoliopsida; order Caryophyllales; family Amaranthaceae; genus Chenopodium; species Chenopodium album. The sequence goes on from NC_137852.1 coordinate 34,594,632, forward strand.
AATGAGCCCAAGATCACCATCAACCTAAAGTCCAACATCAGAATCAAATCCAACACAAGAAGTTCGACGTTCACATCAAGACCGACGTCCCCCAGGCTACTTAGAAGACTACTAGTGCAATCACGACAGTTTTTATAAGCGAACCAAAAAACTTTCTAAAAGCTGCTCGAGAAGAATAATAGATCAACGTCACGAACGAGGAGAATGACAGATGGAAGCTCGTGGAAAAGTCACAAGACAAGGAAGTTATTATAGACTTCAAATGCTCAATGAAGATGGCTCCATCAAAAAGCACAAGGCATGTCTCATAGTAAAAGGCTACTCACAACAACCTGGAAATGATTTCAACGAGGTTAGTTCTCTCTCTTATTGCACAATTCAAGTTATCAGTTTATTAATTAGGGAAAATTTGTTAATTACTACCTCAAAAGGGGTCTTTGTGAATTACTAACCCTAAAAAAAGTTGTTAATTACTACCCTAAAACTGATTAATTCTATAGATTGCTACCTTTTTCCCTAATCAACCCCTAATTAGGTGATTTAATCTATTAATTATATCATTATCCCGCTAATTTGTAATTAATTAGTTGCTTTTAAACCTTAAATAATTAATTAAACCCTAGAACCACCTCCACACCACCATTACACCACCTCCGGCCACCCTCCACCCACCACCGAACCTACCTCCTCCAACTCCCCACCATGACAACACCCCTTTCTCAGTTCCTACCCTAAAACCACCATCTTCCCACCCTAAAACCACCTCCCTTTCACGATACCCCCTCCCCACCCCCTACCCTTCGCCAGAAAACCTTGCTTGACCATCCCCAATCTGCCTTTTCCCCTAATCACCACCCTAGGGTTTCAATTTTAGGGCTTTAGGGTTATAATTTAGGAACTTTAGGGTGGTGATTAAGCGGGGGAAGGGGGTGGAGGAGGCTTAGGGAGGGCCTAATAGGGTTCTAAGGCAAGGGGGACGGAGTTGGGGTCGCCGGTGGGTGGGGAGGAGGGATAATTCATGGGTGGGAGGGATTGTTGGGGGTTTAGAGGTGGTGCAATGGGTGGTTTAGAGGTGGGGTGGATGTCGGGGCGGGGGTAGGCTGCTGGAGACGGTGGGGATGGGGTAAGGGGGCTGTCGGAGATGGTGGGGAGAGGGTAAGGGGGCTGTCGAAGGTGGTTCAGTGGTGGTTTAGAGGTGGTGTTAGGGTTTATTTAATTAATCATGCCTAAAAAGCAACTAATTAGAAATTAGTCGGATAATGATGTCGTTAAGAGATCGATTAAATCACCTAATTAGTGGCTGATTAAGGAAAAAGGTAGCAATCTATAGAATTAATCAGTTTTAGGGTAGTAATGAACAACTTTTTTTTTAGGGGTAGTTGTAGACACCCATTTGTGTCTCCCCAAAACCAAACCCAGTGATGAATGCCTTGTACGTCGAAACATAATCGAATGAGGTGAAAGTGATTCGAAAGTCAAGTGTCACGGTTTAGTTTTAATTAATTTCTTTTCTCTCTGTTTTTTGAAAATGACTTTATTTATTTGAAAACGTCCATTTCAGTTTATTTTGGTTCATAATAAGGGTCCAATAATAGTGTAGTTGGATGGGGCTTGAAAAGACTTTTCCGACGATATATTATAAGCCCAATTCTGATGAATATTGAGGAAGTTATGGCCAAAATACTAAACTGGGCCCGGTGCTTCATTTTAATACGACCCAATGATCTAGAGGAGGGCCCAATATTAATTATTATTCCTAAAATTATTAGGATTAATTGTAGTTTTCTAGAAGTTTCTAGAAAGTTCTTTTTAATTCTAATATTGATAGGATTAATAATTAATTATCTTTAAAGGTTTTTTATTTGGAATAAAATATTGTTTTATTATCTTAAAATATGTATTTTATCTTCTGTACGGATTCCGTAGATCAAGTTGATTAAATATCAGATTCCGTGTGAAGAAAAACACGCTTATACAGGCTGTCGCCAGACGACAAGTCTGTCGCCGCGCGACAGACCCTGTCGCCTCGCGACAGAGTTAATTCCTGGCGACAGCGTGGAGTTTTATTCCTTATCAAATTCCATGATTTTCCGGATTATTATCATTATAAATAGCGTCCGGATTCCTGTTTTCAGAATCATCAATTCTCTCTATCAATTCCTATCAATTCTCTCTATCAATTCTTATTCTCTTCTCTCTTGAGCAATTTATGCTTTCTTTCTCTCTTTTCTAGTTTTTACAATATTCCGCATTCACTAGACTTAGAATCACCTATCCAAGTTCGAAGTTGCCTTCGCCCTAGACGTGCAAGGTTAATATTTTCTGAGGGTTTGGTCCAAAACTAGTCTAAGCTTTATTTTAATTTGATTTCCAATTTAATTCTTTAATTATTCTTTATTGATTTTCATTGAAGTTTACTAACTTGTGTATTTTGTTATTAGAAAGAGGTACGAGGCTTCGAAGTAAGTAGATTAGCTTACTCCCTATTTCTTTCACAATGTAGATTGCATGCTTATTATTGTTTATTAATTCCTAGTATCATGTTAGGATGTTTAATATTCCTAGTATCATGTTAGGATGTTATTTTCTGCATTCTAGAATCATGTTTAGGGTGCCTTTAATTCTTCCTAATATCATGATATCATGTTAGTACCATGTTAGGTTTAAAGCTTTGATCTTTATTGCTTAGTGACATGCTAGGATTTGTTATTAATCTTGTTAGTATCATGCCTAGGATCTTGCTATTATATTCAAGCTTTATTATGCCTTATCATGCTATTATTGTTATTATTTATCGTTTATTATTATGTTGCTTGATTATATTTTATATTATTGTTATTGCTTGATCACGCCTTTTATGCAGGTTTAAAGGGAATTTGTACTTGAAATCACGCTTAATAAGATAATTAATAATTTGGTTTAGGCTAATGTGATTTTAATTCAAGTGGTCGCCAATAATAGTCTTATTTGTGCATTAATATTCAACCAACATAGATAAACAGGGAAGGATCAATATAATGTTTGTATGTTATTCGAAAAGCGCGCATGAATACGAGCAGAACAAAGTAGAGGCCTATTTTATAGGGCGGGTCTTTTCTTTTGTAGATTGGATTCGTACCCTCATCCCCGGACCCTGTTTGGTTCAAGACCTTATGGAGTAGTTGACGGTCCTTTGGATTGTCTTTTGGGTACAAGTTCCTTAAAACTTGTTGGCGACTCGTTTTAGCTCTTTGTCTTTCCCTTTGGAACGCCACCGTACTTTAGTGTATGATCACAGTGGGGTTCAAGTTTGGGGTTATCATAATGCTTGAAATATTCCCTACAGTTTTTGGCGACTCCACTGGGGAGGATTTCTATTTATATTCCTGAAATTTATTAAATTTTGGCAATTATTTAGAATGAGCGGATGAGACTCGAAAAATTCTAAGTATTTCATGTGCGTGATTTGATTAACATTATTGTCATATGCATTAAAAGGTCCTCATGGGAGCACCCCATGAGTCAATCCATAGGAATTTTACACGTAGGAAATTTGGGAAATATCTTTCATGACTAGAATCGAAAAGATAATACGAAATCTGGAAAATTCGAAGAACACAGAAACTTGCCAAGGCATGTAGGAACTAGCGTCTAGAAAACAGGGCTTGTCGCCCGTAAAAAGTTTCTGTCGCCTGGCGACAGTTCTGTCGCGTGGCGACAGGAGCTTTTTTGCGGCGACAGTCCCTGTAGTCTGGCGCCAAGTTCTTCCAATACCGAGCCAGGGGTCTGTCTTCTTGCTTTGACCATTTCTAGTGTTGTTGGCTCGATTTTGCTTATTGATTGAGTCATTTTCTCACTTTTCTGAAACCCATATGTGTTCTACATATGGATATAACCCTTTGGGGGTTCCTGCTTCGCCTGCCCAATGGAGTATTCCACTATTTTGTGCAAAGCTCAGATTTGGGGACGTGTAAGTTTTGTGAATCCACCAAACCATGGCGTCGAGTTCGATCTCATATCGCACTCGCGAAATCTTGTCCATTCGCTCCAACCCTCCTGGTAGGCTTGTGTGCAATGCATGTGGATTCTTAACCATGGACCCTTTTGACTTAACCCATATCCTCGAACTTTAGAGAACTAGAGCCATGGTTAGGTTGCAAACTCATCATGTTGTGACTATGTGAACTACGTGTACTTTTTGCTTGTATATATTATATGTGCGCTAATCGTTTGTTTGACTTGTGTTCAAACTAATAAATTGACTAATGACTAAAAGGACTTTGTCTAATTAATTAATTAATTAATCTTGAATTAATTAAAGGCTAATAATTTAATCAATTCGACTTAGTACGACTTTAGGCATGTCCATTTAGAGTAAAATTACTGGAAACAGTCCAGATTAATGTTCCAGCAATGGCGCAGGAGTTTGGACTGTGGCGCTGCAATTTAGTGTCTGTCGCCTGGCGACAATTTTGTCGTCTGGCGACAGGCTCTAAACAGTGGCGACAGTACTGTTGTTTTGGCGACAGTCCAGTTTTCTTACTCGAGTCATCACGATGAGTCTAATTAATGGATCTGCTAATCGAATTAATCAGTTTGTTAGTTATTTAAACCATGTTCAAGTCTTTAATTGAATTTAGGCATTTAAAAGTCTCATGGTCACACACTAGTAGTCAACGCATGTCACTCACATACACATAAAGCACACACATAACATGTTTGTCACGTTATAACCATGATTAGAGAGTCTTGAATGCGTGTTTTCCGTCATTTTTTTTGGGGGGGTAAGTCGGATATTAATCCTCCAATTTAGTTTCCCTTAATATATATATATATATATATATATATATATATATATATATATATATATATATATATATATATATATATATATATAATATACCCCATCTTTTTTTTTATTTTAAACATAAAGTCAAGTCAATTAGAGTCAAATATTAAAACAAATATGGTTTAAATTACAGCGCGTGGTCAAGAAAGGAAGGACGTTTAATCAAAGACAACACTTTTGTTCAAGTCTTACTTTTCGACAAACCAATCGGTAGGAAAAGGAAGGCTAAGAAGGCAATGGCTAGTCAAGAAGAACTTAATGAAGTCAGGGGACAGGTAGCCAACTTGGCTGAGATGTTGCAAAACCTATCGCTGCAAATTAATAACCCTGAGAAACAGAAACAAATGGACCTAATCCAGGAAAGTTTGGGCAAGCTATCCAACGATTTCAGATTTCAAGAGATTAGCTCTCAAGGGGTCTCGGTGGATAAGGATCTTCTTCCACAAAAATTCAATCCCAACGACATCCCTAAGTTCAAGGCTATGGATAATCCTTATTTTCATTTAAGGGCTTTTGAAACTGTAATGGGCATTAAGGGGATAGATAGAAAAGCTTTTCATTCTGTATTCTCATTATCCTTAGAAGCTGTATGTCAACAGTGGTACTTTTCACTTGATAAAGAAAAGACCTCTAGTTGGGAATCTATTGTGAGCGCTTTCATTGAAAGGTATAAATGCAATATACAAGTTGAAACCGATCACAGAGAATTAGAAATGCTGAAACAAAAAGAAAATGAGGGTTTTACCTCTTTCTTCAATAAATGGAGGGAAACCACTGCAAAAATGGTTGAAGTGCCTAGTGAGAAGGAATCCGTTAGGATGTTCATTAAGAACCTCCAAGAAAAATATTCCAAGCATCTCAAATACCAAAGCAACCTAAACACATTCAAAGCAGTATATGATATTGGAATTAACATTGAGGATGACCTCACTAAACAGAAAATTTCTAGTAACAACTCAAGTAGTGGCTGGAAAAATAAGAAGAACGACAATCCTTCTTCATCTAAATCTACCCACTCAAATAATGTTAGCACTTTTCCTCTTAATGAAGTACTAGCAATGAACAATAATCAAGGGCAAAAGAAACCATTTAGGAAGAACTATACTCCTATTGGTATGAGTTATGACACCGCGTTTGATCGCTTACATGCAAAAGGTCTCATAACTCCCATTGGACCATTTGGAGATCCACCTGTCGAAAGGAGAACAGCTAGCTGGAACCCAAATGCACATTGCAAATATCACCAGGGTAGAGGACATCCTACAGAAAATTGTTGGAGGTTAAAGGAAGCCATTCAAGACTTGATTGATAGTAACAAGCTCCCATTACCTCCTGCAAGTAAAAAACCAAGCATTAATACTGCACCACTATCAGATTCTTTGGCTATTTCCGACGAAGAAAACCAAGAGGATCCATCTAGTCTCATAGAGCCTATTGAGACTATTGAAGAAGAAATCTTCGAAGATGCTCTCGAATCCTCCGGTCAAGAACCCGCGACTAAACAGGAAGTATTGGCATTAACATTAGTACTTTCGGAATTGAAAAAGTTTATGTCGCAAACCTTCGAAGCTATAAAAGAGCAAAATGAGTTGCTTAAGAGAAAGAAACCCTTTTCTTTCCAAGTAATTGACACCCCTAAAAAGAACAGTAAGAAATACACTCCAATTGGGATGTCGTACACAAACATGTTTAAAATGCTCTTCGAGAATGGAAAAGTCCAACCCCTCGAGCCAAGACCATTTGAATCGCTGAAAAGGACAGACAAATACTATTGCGCATATCATCAATCAGGGGGACATACAATAGAGCAGTGCTTTAGATTCAAAGATTTGGTTCAACGTTTGATTGATGAGAAAAAGCTAGTTCAACTTCCACAGGATGCCACAATAAACGGAGTATGGGACAGTGATGATGAGGATGTTTACCTTAAAGACATTGAAGAAACTCCTCTATCAACAATATATCCAGTAAGTGACATTTGGGATGAGGAAGATTCACCTATAGATGTCCTCACTAGGTCCGGGAGAGTACAGCCTCCCATTTCAACGCAACCCATACCTTCTATCCAGCAAATTCCCATGCCTATCATAGAAGACAACGATGTTGTCAAGCAGTTAAAAAAGACTAAGGTAGAGATGAACGTATGGAAACTCTTAGCCACATCTCGAGAACATAGAATAGCAGTTATGGATGCATTGGCTAAAGTGGGCATTGATTCGGACACCACTCCTGAGGGACTTGCAAACTTCCTCACGAGTGATCTCCCAAGTCCAATTAATTTAGTCACTTTTTCAGATAAAGATCTACCCCCGGAAGGTGACAAACACAATAAGGCTCTAAACCTCACGGTCATATGCAAAAGAATGAATGTCCCTATGACCCTTGTTGATAACGGTTCAGCAATTAACGTATGCCCACTTAGAACCGCCAGGATGCTGGGAATAAGAGATGAGGATTTATCCCCGTCAACCCAAGGAATAAGAGCCTATGATAATTCACGACGACAAGCATTAGGGACAATCACTATGAATATAACAGCAGGCGCAATTGAACATGCCACTACATTTCAGGTAGTAGATATCAAAGCTTCTTTTAACCTGCTATTAGGACACCCTTGGCTTCATGATCTAAAGGCCGTCCCTTCATCTCTCCATCAACAAGTAAAGGCTATAGTGGGAGGCATTCCAATCACCATTGATGCTTCACCTATGAGGATCAAAACAATAGAAAATCCACTAATTAATGTGGAACATGATGAAAATGACGAAGATTTGTGGGGCTTTAGCGAAGAGGTCTCCTTAATAGAGGAAGACGAAAGGACCCCTCTTCATTATGACCTCCACTCAAACATGGTGACAAATGCTATCCTAAGAAAACAAGGACACTTTCCCGGAATGACTCTAGGAAAGAAAAAAGGAATAACGAAACATATGGGTTTACCTGGCCTTCCTAAACTGGATACTTTCGGACTTGGCTTCGAACCAACTCGCGAAGACCTCAAACGGGCCCAGGAAAGATTAAAGGCACGAAGAAATGCCCGCATACAAAAAAGGGAAATACCCATGGACCAATATCCTCTTCCTGGATTGTTGTTTCCTAGACGAGATCCCAGCTCCAATATATAAGGAAAAAGCACCTCCTTGTTTTGACTTTAATGTCATGGGACTCCTCTTTGGAAGGGAAAAGAACGAACCAAAGCATGTGGAGGATAATTCATCGCTTATCCAAGCAGTTCTCCAAAGCGAAAATTTCGATCCCTCCAAGCTTATTACTCCCATAGAAGATCAAGAGCGTGGATGGCGCAAGACGGTGAGAATCATTACTACAAATGGAAGAAAGGTTTCAATAACCACAGGACAAGGACCAATTTTTGAAGAGTCGTCTGAGTCAGAATCTGAGTTAGATTCTCCCCCTATCGAGTCTTCTAAGTCCTTAGTTGTAGCATCTTCATCTTCTTCTCCTACTCCTAGGATAGTTAGTGATCAAATCCCGACGGATATTTCTTTATTCGATGTAATGATTTCCGAGTTCAATAATATGTCTTCTTTTCCTTATTTCTCTTGTTTTTCTTTATCTAAAGATGACGAACATTGCTTGGCTAATGATGAAAATGACAAAGAAATTATTAAAGCAATGGAAACACTTGAAAATAAAACGCCAATAATTGAGGATACAGAAACGGTTGATATCTCAAAAGATCCAACCATTAAAAGAGAAGTTAAAATCGGATTGACGTTAAACAAAGAAGAAAGAACCGATTTAATAAATCTACTAAAAGAATTCATCGATGTATTTGCTTGGTCATACGAAGATATGCCAGGCATTAATAGAGAAATAGCTCAACACACTATACCATTAATTCCAGGAATGAAACCTGTAAAACAAAAGTTACGTCGAATGAAACCCGACGTAGCCCTTAAAATAAAAGAAGAAGTACAAAAACAAATAACTGCAGGTTTTATCCGGGTATCCAAATACCCCGAATGGGTCGCTAATGTGGTCCCAGTTCCGAAAAAAGATGGTAGAGTCCGAATGTGTGTCGACTATTGAGATTTAAACAAGGCAAGTCCAAAGGACGACTTCCCTTTGCCACACATCGATATTTTGGTAGATAATACAGCAAACCATGCACTTCTCTCGTTTATGGATGGATACGCAGGGTACAATCAAATCCTCATGGCCGAAGAAGATATGGAGAAAACAACATTCATAACACCTTGGGGTACTTATTGCTATACGGTAATGCCATTTGGGTTAAAGAACGCGGGTGCCACCTACCAACGAGCATCAACTGCCCTACTCCATGATATGATGCATAAAGAAGTAGAAGTCTATGTGGATGATATGATTGTAAAGTCAAAAGACCGTCAAGGACATCCAATAGCCTTAAAGAAATTCTTCGAAAGATTAAGAGAATACAACATGAGGCTAAACCCCTCTAAATGTGCTTTTGGGGTCACTTCAGGGAAACTTTTAGGCTATGTCATAAGTTCTCGAGGAATAGAAATAGATCCTACAAAGATTAAAGCAATCATGTCCATGCCACCGCCCAAAACCGAAAAACAAATTCGGGGATTTATTGGCCGGTTGCAATATATAAGTAGGTTCATATCTAAGTTAACCACGATATGCGAACCAATATTAAGAAGCTTAAGAAAAATGTACCAATTATATGGGACGATGAGTGTCAAAAAGCCTTTGAAAAGATCAAAGCCTATCTCGCAAATCCTCTCGTATTAGCTCCAGCACTCCCCGGAATACCCTTAAGACTATACTTAACCGTCACAAAGGAAACAATGGGGGCTATGCTCGCACAAGAGGTAGAAAGCAAGGAAAATGCTATTTACTATCTAAGTAAAAAATGCTCGAGTACGAAACACGCTACACACCATTGGAAAAGTTGTGCCTCGCATTGGTATGGGCCACAACTAAATTAAGACATTACATGCTCGTGCATACTGTCTATGTAGTCTCACGAATGGATCCCTTAAAATATCTATTCGAAAGATCTACACTTAATGGACGAATCTCAAGATGGATAGTAAATTTAGCTCAATTTGACATAAGATTTATGCCTCAAAAAGCAATTAAAGGATCAGTGGTCTCGGATTTTCTAGCAGATTTCCCAATAGAAGATTCAACACCCTTAGAAGAGAACGAATTCCCGGACGAAGATTTAATGATGACAGAGGATGACACGTGGACTCTGTATTTTGACGGAGCCTCGAACCAAATGGGGTGCGGTGTAGGAGTCTTATTAGTATCACCTAAGGAAGAACATGTCCCTATATCCATCAAGTTAGATTTCGACGTCACTAACAACGCAGCTGAATATGAAGCATGCGTCGTAGGCCTCGAAACCGCTTTAGCGTTAGGCGTGAAAAAACTCCGGATATTTGGAGATTCATCCTTAATCATTAATCAAATTTCCAAAAGATGGAAAGTTAGGAGTGAGAGTCTAGCTCCTTACCAGACATATTTGGAAACTCTCACCGATCAACTGGAAAGGGTAGAATACACTTACTTACCTAGAGAAGAAAATCAATTCGCCGACGCTCTGGCAAGGTTAGCCTCAATGGTTAGAATACCTAAAGAAATTGAACAAATGTCTTTAACCATAGAGAAAAGGCATAAACCTGCATACATTCAAGCTATAGAAGATGATGAAATAATTCAAGAAGAAGAACCAGAGGAGGAACCATGGTTCGTAGATATATTGAATTATGTCACCAAGGGAGAATACCCTCCTCATGCTGACAAAAGAGCAAAAAGAGCATTAAGGCTCTTAGCTTCCCAATTTGTACTCATAGGAAATGAACTACACAAAAGGGTACCTAAGGGACGAGCTCTATTATGTGTAGGTAAAAAGAATGCTCAAAAGGCTATGAGAGTTATCCACGAGGGTATATGCGGAACACATGTTAACGGCAAAATGCTAGTCCAAAAGATAATGCGGGAAGGATATTACTGGACTACCATGAACAAAGATTGTCATCAATATGTAAAAAGATGCCCCAAGTGTCAAATTTATGCAAATTTGCAACATATTCCGCCATCTCTTCTCTACACCTATACTTCACCATAGCCTTTCTCTACATGGGGAATAGACATAATTGGAAAGATTTCACCCCCAGGAACAGGAGGTCACGAATACATCATAGTTGCAATAGATTACTTCACAAAGTGGGTGGAAGCACAATCATATGCTAAACTCATCGCCAAACATGTAGCACTCTTTATCGAAAGAAACATAATTTGCCGATACGGAGTCCCACATGAGATGATAAGTGACAATGGAACTCACTTTCAAGCAGAATGTGAAGAATTGCTGCAAAAGTATGGCATTCAACATCACCATTCTTCCCCGTATAGACCTCAAACAAATGGGGTAGTTGAGGCTGCTAATAAAAATTTAAAATTAATCATCGAGAAAATGACTGAAAATTATAAAGATTGGCCTGACAAACTCCACTTTGCACTGTGGGGATATCGCACGTCAATCCGAACATCAACAGGAAATACACCATTCAATTTAGTATACGGGATGGATGCTGTACAACCTGTAGAATTAGAAATACCTTCTTTACGCATTGCGTTAGAAAGTAAACTCGATGGAGTTGAGTGGACCAGAGCACGATATGAAGAGCTAATCCTACTCGATGAAAAGCGATTAGAAGCTCTACACCATATCCAATGTTATCAAACCCGTATGGCTAGACATTTCAACAAAAAAGTCAAGACTAGAAATATCAAGGTTGGGGACTTGGTATTAAAAGCATTAAGGAAAAATGTTTTAGATCCAAGAGGAAAATTCCGCCCTAATTGGTCTGGACCATATATTGTCAAAACAATCCTGTCAGGAGGCGCAGCTAAATTAACTGACATGGATGGCAATGAATTTTCAAATATGACAAATCTTGACCAACTTAAGAAATACTACCCATAAGTGCTTGAGGAAACACTCAAGAGAGCTACGTTTGGCCTGATTCCTTAAATAAAGGATATGTAGGCAACTCGAATAGGGTGCGGCCACTTTAATTCCTTCAGATCCTGCATCCCCGAAGCAAAAAATGTACGTCTGCAAAGTTTCAAGACTGGCGCCAGAAAATAGACTTTGTCGCCAGACGACAATGTCTGTCGCCAGGCGACAGAGTCAAATCGTCAGCGACAGTGCCTCAGACAACAGCGCCAATTTTCTGCAGGTGTCTGGACAAGTTTCACGTATTCTGGAAATTTCTTCGACTTTCGTACTCGAATTAATTTTCCGAAAAATAAATGTTGTAATTGTTTTCATTGCTTTAATTAAAAGTTAATTAAAATAAAAGCTGAAATTTCATTAATTAATAAAAGAAAAGTACATTATTGATAAAATAAAAGCTAATAAATCAAGAGACAAGCAGTGTTCTAATCTTTTTTTCTCTTTCTTCATTCTTTTCCAATTTATGTCTTCTTTCTCTTCCTCTTGATCCATAACCTTCGCTAGGAGACAACCATTAGAAGATCGACATTCTATTTTGGTATGGATAGTTTCTCCTTCCGCTAGGACCCCATGTTTCTTCTTTATCCAAACTTCCTTTTCAGTAGAATCCATTTTCCTTTTGCCTTGATTTTTCTTAGCACTCTTCTTCCTAGGCATAATAGGAGTTTTGAATTCAATTCTTTCACCTAGACGCTCTTTAGTAGGAATTTTCTTGTCACCCAGTTGGTCCTTCACGTTGGTCTCTTGAGGTTTTTGAAATCTTCCATCAAGCCACTGCTTCACTTTGTTTGACAGACAAGGCGGTTCCTTATAGGCAATCACCTCCCATAAAGGCCTACCACTCCAGTATCTATCGAAGCGCTCAATCTCTTGTGACACAGGAAATTCATAAGGGCGGCGAAGATCTCCTGTAGGGATGGTTTGTGCAAGACCATATTGTCTCAGGACTCTACAAGGGAAATAAAAGGTTAGTCTTGACAAGCTCGGGAGACGACAATATGCTTGGTTACTACAACCAATCATCGCATCGATCCTCCACCAAGGAACAACCCAGTTTATGGTAAAATCACCAGCAGCAAACACCTTGCTCCATTCACGGCGACCGATTTTCAAGAATCGCTTCTTTCGGCGGATTATGCAGTTTGGAACATAAGTTTGAATGTCATCAGGAGGATTAATGAGCTTCAATCTCTCCATGAGCCATATCTGCAAAATATTTGTTTAAATTAATATTACTGTGTAAAAATAATATGCTTTAATAATTAATAATAATATTATTTTATACCTGTAATAAAATTGGAGAACCCCTAAAAGGTGCTTTTGGATTCTTTCTCAATGCATCTAACCATAGCATAGTCTCTCCAACAATTAATGGCATTGGATTTCTCCCAATTTCAACTTGTTCTATAACAGATATGATTATTGACTGCCCCTCATTATCCTTACCGCTAACTAAGAGCAATTGATTAAATAAACAATAAAGAAAAGCCCTTCTTTTATATGTGCGAAAATCGGGATTGGGATTATCATAATAATAATGTGCAAATTCTGTCAAATTAACTACATTCCCGTGCACTATGTTTTTTAAAGTCGTCCCCCTTAAATCAAAGAAGTGCTCAAAATCTTTATAGTAATATTCATTGACTCTAGGCATTACCGCAAGGTCTGTGGAATAATAACCTATAATGGCTCCAAATTCTTCCGGTAAAGGACATATTTCATCATGAAAAAATCTAAAACAATGAGTGTCAATATTCCAATAATCTATGGCAGGATAAATAAAGTCAGTATCAAGAATCATCCCCTTGACCCCAAACATACCCCCCATATGAGAAAGTTCTAATGCTTTCCTATCTTTAGCAGCCAAGTGACGACACCACTCATCCATGTACCCACAAAAGGTTCTTTTAGCTAGAGACATGATTACTAATTAATATAATTATTTGATAAGCTGATCGAATTATGCAGTAAACGGACTATTTGGGGGCTATTTATAACTTTTCCTCCACGACAGACTTCCATTCTTGTAGGAAATAGGAAAACGTGTCTGTCGCCAGGCGAAAAATTTTCGCGCGGCGACAGAGCCTGTCGCGGGGCGACAGACTAGATTACACGGCGCCAGCACTTTCCTTAATAGCGTCACCTATTGCGCGTAGGAAACCGTGTTTTTTACGTATCTGATTTCGAATTTGACTTGACTTACTGTTTTATTCCTCAGTATTATTATTATTATTATTATTATTATTATTATCATTATTCTTATTATTATTATTATTATCATTATTATTATTATTATTATTATTATTATTATTATTATTATCATTATTCTCTCATTATTCTTAATATTATTATTATCATTATGACCATCATTATCATTATTATAATAATAAAGATTAATTTTTTAAGCTTGCTCTCATTTTTCCTTTTTTCTTTTTGGGGGAGAGAGTCGGTACCCTCCACTAATATTAAAAATGACGGAAAAATTTCGCGCAAAAATTACATCCTTCCACACACAATGCATACATTATAGAACGACAAACTAAGTAAAATGTTTAATAAATAATGAAATAAATGCATATATACAAGTGTCTAGTACATAAGTCGCATAAATACACTAGGCAAAGTCCTATAAAAGTCAAACATAAAAATAAGTACAGGTACAACTATGGTGCCGGAGGTCGCAGGTCGCGAGGAATACCAAATGTATCAAAAACTGCCCTACTCCGCGGAGTATGTCCATCATCGTCCCCTGGACCACCAGATGACGCAAACTGCAGCTCAGGACCAGGCCACCTAACCTCGCCCTGAAACCCGACAGAAAGAGGCTGGGGCTGCAAGGGTTGCTGCGATGACGAGCCGAACGCGTATGTCCCACCACCCATCCCACCTCGAACAGTCGGCCCGGTCGGAGCATCCTCAGACGATGACGCCGAATCCTCTACAGCGGCGGCCTCAGAACGACCACCTCGGCCACTAGAGGTAGTCCGGCGACGCCTCGAGTCAGACCTAGTAGTCTCCCTCCTAGGCTCGGGCTTTGATCGAGTGCGTGGAGAAGGAATAGGCTGCCCCTGCAAAAGTAAATCCAAGATTAGCCAATATAACAAAAATAAAACCAAAAACAGTGAAAGTAAAATAATACCTCCTCAACATCGTTGCTATGACAGGTAGCACGGTTTCGCAACCTCACAAGCTGGCTGCGAAAGGCGTCAATGCACCTGGCCATAGCCGTCACCACCTCGCGAGAGAACTGTCGAAACAATCAAGTCAAAATAGCGAATATAAAGCCAATATAAGGATGTAGAAACCCATTTGTATCTCCCCAAAACCAAACCCAGTGATGAATGCCTTGTGCGTCGAAACATAATCGAATTAGGTCAAAGTGATTCGAAAGTCAAATGTCGCGGTTTAGTTTTAATTAATTTCTTTTCTTTCTGTTTTTGAAAATGGCTTTATTTATTTGAAGACGTCTATTTCAGTTTATTTTGGTCCATGATAAAGGTCCAATAATAGTGTAGTTGGATGGGGCTTGGAAAGACCTTTCCAACGATATATTATAAGCCCAATTCCGATGAATATTGAGGAAGTTATGGCCAAAATATTATACTGGGCCCGGAGTTCTATTTTAATGCGGCCCAATGATCTAGAGGAGGGCCCAATGTTAATTATTATTCCTAAAACTATTAGGATTAATTATAGTTTTCTAGAAGTTTCTAGAAAGTTCTTCTTAGTTCTAATATTGATAGGATTAATAATTAGTTATCTTTAAAGGTTTTTATTTGGAATAAAATATTATTTTATT
This sequence comes from Chenopodium album, assembly GCF_948465745.1. Classification (NCBI taxonomy): domain Eukaryota; kingdom Viridiplantae; phylum Streptophyta; class Magnoliopsida; order Caryophyllales; family Amaranthaceae; genus Chenopodium; species Chenopodium album. The sequence continues at coordinate 34,610,238 of NC_137852.1, forward strand.
ATCTTAAAAACGTATTTCATCTTCTGTACGGATTCCGTAGATCAAGTTGATTAAAGATCGGATTCTGTGTAAAGATAAAAACGCGCTTATACAGGCTGTCGCCAGACGACAAGTCTGTCGCCACGCGACAGACCCTGTCGCCTCGCGACAGACATTGTCGCGTCGCGACAGAGTCCAGTCTTGGCGACAGCGTGGAGTTTTATTCCTTATCAAATTCCGTGTTTTTTCGGATTATTTTCATTATTAATAGTGTCCGGATTCCCTGTTTTCATAATCATCAACAATAATCAATTCTCTCTTTCTTATTTTCTTCTCTCTTGAGCACTTTATGCTTTCTTTCTCTCTTTTCTAGTTTTACAATATTCCGCATTCACAAGACTTAGAGTCATCTAGCCAAGTTCGAAGTTGCCTTCGCCCTAGACGTGCAAGGTTTGATATTTCTGAGGGTTTGGTCCAAATCTAGTCTAAACTTTATTTAATTTTGATTTCAATTTAATTCTTTAATTGTTCTTTATTATTTTCATTGAAGTTTACTAACTTGTGTGTTTTGTTATTAGAAAGAGGTACGAGGCTTCAAAGTATGTAATTTTATTACTCTCTTTCAATGTAGATTGCATGCTTATTATTGTTTATGATTCCTAGTATCATGTTAGGATGTTTAATTCCTAGTATCATGTTAGGATGTTTTTAATGCTTTCTAGTATTATGTTTAGGGTGCCTTTACTCTTTCTAATATCATGTTAGTACCATGTCAGGTTTAAAGCTTTGATCTTTATTGCTTAGTGACATGCTAGGATTCGTTATTAATCTTGTTAGTATCATGCCTAGGATCTTGCTATTATTATTAAGCTTTATTATGCCTTATCATGCTATTATTATCATTATTATTTATTGATTATTATTATGTTGCTTGATATACATTATTGTTATTGCTTGATCACGCCTTTTATGCAGGTTTAAAGGGAATTTGTACTTGAAATCACGCTTAATAAGATAATTAATAATTTGATTTAGGCTAATGTGATTTTAATTCAAGTGATCACCAATAATAGTCTTATTTGTGCATTAATACTCAACCAACATAGATAAACAGGGTAGGTTTAACATAATGTTTGTATGTTATTCGAAAAGCGCGCATGAATACGAGCAGAACAAAGTAGAGGCCTATTTTATAGGGCGGGTCCTTTCTTTTGTAGATTGGATTCGTACCCTCATCCCCGGACCCTATTTGGTTCAAGACCTTATGGAGTAGTTGACGGTCCTTTGGATTGTCTTTTGGGTACAAGTTCCTTAAAACTTGTTGGCGACTCGTTTTAGCTCTTTGTCTTTCCCTTTGGAACGCCACCGTACTTTAGTGTATGATCACAGTGGGGTTCAAGTTTGGGGTTATCATAATGCTTGAAATATTCCCTACAGTTTTTGGCGACTCCACTGGGGAGGATTTCTATTTATATTCCTGAAATTTATTAAATTTTGGCAATTATTTAGAATGAGCGGATGAGACTCGAAAAATTCTAAGTATTTCATATGCGTGATTTGATTAACATTATTGTCATATGCATTAAAAGGTCCTCATGGGAGCACCCCATGAGTCAATCCATAGGAATTTTACACGTAGGAAATTTGGGAAATATCTTTCATGACTAGAATCGAAAAGATAATACGAAAACTGGAAAATTCGAAGAACACAGAAACTTGCCAAGGCATGTAGGAACTAGCGTCTAGAAAGCAGGGCTTGTCGCCCGTAAAAAGTTTCTGTTGCCTGGCGACAGGGACTTTTTTGCGGCGACAGTCCCTGTTGTCTGGCGCCAAGTTCTTCCAATACCGAGCCAGGGTTCTGTCTTCTTGCTTTGACCTTTTCTAGTGTTGTTGGCTCGATTTTGCTTATTGATTGAGTCATTTTCTCAGTTTTCTGAAACCCATATGTGTTCTACATATGGATATAACCCTCTGGGGGTTCCTGCTTCGCCTGCCCAATGAAGTATTCCACTATTTTGTGCAAAGCTCAGATTTGGGGACGTGTAAGTTTTGTGAATCCATCCAACCATGGCGTCGAGTCCGGTCTCATACCGCACTCGCGGAATCTTGTCCATTCGCTCCAACCCTCTTGGCAGGCTTGTGTGCAATGCATGTGGATTCTTAACCATGGACCTTTTTGACTTAACCCATATCCTCAAACTTTAGAGAACTAGAGCCATGGTTAGGTTGCAAACTCATCTTGTGACTATGTGAACTATGTGTACCTCTTGCTTGAATATATTATATGTGCGCTAACCGTTTGTTTGACTTGTGTTCAAGACTAATAAATTGACTAATGACTAAAAGGACTTTGTCTAACTAATTAATTAATTAATCTTGAATTAATTAAAGACTAATAACTTAATCAATTCGACTTAGTACGGCTTTAGGCATGACCATTTAGAGTAAAATTACTGGAAACAACCCAGATTAATGTTCCAGCAATGGCGCAGAAGTTTGGACTGTGGCGCTGCAGTTTAGTTTCTGTCGCCTGGCGACAATCTTGTCGTCTGGCGACAGGCTCTAAACAGTGGCGACAGTTCTGTTGTTTTGGCGACAGTCCAGTTTTCTTACTCGAGTCATCACAATGAGTCTAATTAATGGATCTGCTAATCGAATTAATCAGTTTGTTAGTTATTTAAACCATGTTCAAGTCTTTAATTGAATTTAGGCATTTAAAAGTGTCATGGTTACACACTAGTAGTCAATGCATGTCACTCACATACACATAAAGCACAAACATAACATGTTTGTCACGTTATAACCATGATTAGAGAGTCTTGAATGCGTATTTTCCGTCATTTTTTTTTGGGCGGGTAAGTCGGATATTAATCCTCCAATATAATTTCCCTTAACATATATATAATATATACCCCATCATTTTTTTTTATTATTATAAACATAAAGTCAAGTCAATTAGTGTAGACACCCATTTGTGTCTCCCCAAAACCAAACCCAGTGATAAATACCTTGTGCGTCGAAACATAATCGAATTAGGTGAAAGTGATTCGAAAGTCAAGTGTCGCGGTTTGGTTTTAATTAATTTCTTTTCTCTCTGTTTTTGAAAATGGCTTTATTTATTTGGAAAACGCCCATTTCAGTTTATTTTGGTCCATGATTAAGGTCCAATAATAGTGTAGTTGGATGGGGCTTTAAAAGACCTTTCCAACGATATATTATAAGCCCAATTCCGATGAATATTGAGGGAGTTATGGCCAAAATACTAAACTGGGCTCGGAGTTCTATTTTAATGCGGCCCAATGATCTAGAGGAGGGCCCAATGTTAATTGTTATTCCTAAAGCTATTAGGATTAATTATAGTTTTCTAGAGGTTTCTAGAAAGTTCTTCTTAGTTCTAATATTGATAGGATTAATAGTTAATTATCTTTAAAGGTTTTTTATTTGGAATAAAATATTATTTTGTTATCCTAAAAATATATTTCATCTTCTGTACGGATTCCATAGATCAAGTTGATTAAAGATCGGATTCTGTATAAAGATAAAAACGCGCTTATACAGGCTGTCGCCAGACGACAAGTCTGTCGCCACGCGACAGACTCTGTCGCCGCGCGACAGACCCTGTCGCCGCGCGACAGACCCTGTCGCCTCGCGATAGACATTGTCGCGTCGCGACAGAGTCCAGTCTTGGCGACAGCGTGGAGTTTTATTCCTTATCAAATTCCGTGTTTTTCCGGATTATTTTCATTATAAAAAGCGTCCGAATTCCTGTTTTCAGAATCATCGATTCTCATCAATCATCAACAATCAATTCTCTCTTTTTTCTCTTGAACACTTTATGCTTTCTTTCTCTCTTTTCTAGTTTTACAATATTCCGCATACATTAGACTTAGAGTCATCTAGCCAAGTTCGAAGTTGCCTTCGCCCTAGACGTGAAAGGTTGATATATTTCTGAGGGTTTGGTCCAAAACTAGTCAAAACTTTGTTTAATTTGATTTCAATTTGATTCTTCAATTAGTCTTTATTTATTTTCATTGAAGTTTACTAACTTGTGTATTTTGTTATTAGAAAGAGGTACGAGGCTTCAAAGTAAGTAGATTAGCTTACTCCCTATTTCTTTCATAATGTAGATTGCATGCTTATTATTGTTTAATTCCTAGTATCATGTTAGGATGCTTTTAATGCTTTCTAGTATCATGTTAGGATGTTATTTTATGCTTTCTAGAATCATGTTTAGGGTGCCTTTAATTCTTTCTAATATCATGTTAGTACCATGTTAGGTTTAAAGCTTTGATCTTTATTGCTTAGTGACATGCTAGGATTGTTATTAATCTTGTTAGTATCATGCTTAGGATCTTGCTATTATTATCAAGCTTTATTATGCCTTATCATGCTATCATCATTATTATTATTCTTTATTCTTATGTTGCTTGATTATATATTGTTATTGCTTGATCACACCTTTTATGCAGGTTTAAAGGGAATTTGTACTTGAAATCACGCTTAATAAGATAATTAATAATTTGGTTTAGGCTAATGTGATTTTAATTCAAGTGATCGCCAATAATAGATTTATTTGTGCATTAATTTCAACCAACATAGATAAACAGGGTAGGTTTAATATAATGTTTGTATGTTATTCGAAAAGCGCGCATGAATACGAGCAGAACAAAGTAGAGGCCTATTTTCATAGGGCGGGTCCTTTCTTTTGTAGATTGGATTCGTACCCTCATCCCCAGACCCTATTTGGTTCAAGACCTTATGGAGTATTTGACGGTCCTTTGGATTGTCTTTTGGGTACAAGTTCCTTAAAACTTGTTGGCGACTCTTTTTGCTCTTTGTCTTTCCCTTTGGAACGCCACCGTACTTTAGTGTATGATCACAGTGGGGTTCAAGTTTGGGGTTATCATGATGCTTGAAATATTCCCTACAATTAGAGTCAAATATTAAAACAAATATGGTTTAAATTACAGCGCGTGGTCAAGAAAGGAAGGGCGTATAATCAAAGACAACACTTTCGTTCAAGTCTTACTTTTCGACAAACCAATCGGTAGGAAAAGGAAGGCTAAGAAGGCAATGGCTAGTCAAGAAGAACTTAATGAAGTCAGGGGACAGGTAGCCAACTTGGCTGAGATGTTGCAAAACCTATCACTGCAAATTAACAATCTTGAGAAACAGAAACAAATGGACCTAATCCAGGAAAGTTTGGGCAAGCTATCCAATGATTTCAGATTTCAAGAGATTAGCTCTCAAGGGGTCTCGGTGGATAAGGATCTCCTTCCACAAAAATTCAATCCCAACGACATCCCTAAGTTTAAGGCTATGGATAATCCTTACTTTCATTTAAGGGCTTTTGAAACTGTAATGGGTATTAAGGGAATAGATAGGAAAGCTTTCCATTCTGTATTCTCGTTGTCCTTAGAAGTTGTATGTCAACAGTGGTACTTTTCACTTGATAAAGAAAAGACCTCTAGTTGGGAATCTATTGTGACCGCTTTCATTGAAAGGTACAAATGCAATATACAAGTTGAAACCGATCACAAAGAATTAGAAATGCTGAAACAAAAAGAAAATGAGGGTTTTACCTCCTTCTTCAATAAATGGAGGGAAACCACTGCAAAAATGGTTGAATTGCCTAGTGAGAAGGAATCCGTTAGGATGTTCATTAAGAACCTCCAAGAAAAATATTCCAAGCATCTAAAATACGAAAGCAACCTAAACACATTCAAAGCAGTATATGACATTGGAATTAACATTGAGGATGACCTCACTAAACAAAAACTTGCTAGTAATAGCTCAAGTAGTGGCTGGAAAAATAAGAAGAACGACAATCCTTCTTCATCTAAATCTACCCACTCAAATAATGTTAGCACTTTTCCGCTTAATGAAGTACTAACAATGAACAATAATCAAGGGCAAAAGAAACCATTTAGGAAGAACTATACTCCTATTGGTATGAGTTATGACACCGCGTTTGATCGTCTACATGCAAAAGGTCTCATAACTCCCATTGTACCATTTGGAGATCCACCTGTCGAAAGGAGAACGGCTAACTGGAACCCAAATGCACATTGCAATTATCACCAAGGTAGAGGACATCCTACAGAAAATTGTTGGAGGTTAAAGGAAGCCATTCAAGACTTGATTGATAGTAACAAGCTCCCATTACCCCCTGCAAGTAAGAAGCCAAGCATCAATACTGCACCACTATCAGATTCCTTGGCTATTTCCGACGAAGAAAACCAAGAGGATCCATCTAGTCTCATAAAGCCTATCGAGACTATTGAAGAAGAAATCTTCGAAGATGCTCTCGAATCCTCCGGTAAAGAACCCGCGACTAAACAGGAAGTATTGGCATTAACATTAGTACTTTCGGAATTGAAAAAGTTTATGTCGCAAACCTTCGAAGCTATAAAAGAGCAAAATGAGTTGCTTAAGAGAAAGAAACCCTTTTCTTCCCAAGTAATTGACACCCCTAAAAAGAGCACTAGGAAATACACTCCAATTGGGATGTCATACATAAATATGTTTAAAATGCTCTTCGAGAGCGGAAAGGTCCAACCCCTCGAGCCGAGACCATTTGAATCGTTGAAATGGACAGACAAATACTACTGCGCATATCATCAATCAAGGGGACATACAATCGAGCAATGCTTTAAATTCAAAGATTAGGTTCAACGCTTGATTGATGAGAAAAAGCTAGTTTAACTACCACATGATGCCACAATAAATGGAGTATGGGACAGTGATGATGAGGATGTTTACCTTAAAGACATTGAAGAAACTCCTCTATCAACAATTTATCCAGTAAGTGACATTTGGGATGAGGAAGATTCACCTATAGATGTCCTCACTAGATCCGGGAGAGTACAATCAATCTCCCGTTTCAACACAACCCATACCTTCTATCCAGCAAATTCCCATGCCTATCATAGAAGACAACGATGTTGTCAAACAGTTAAAAAAGACTAAGGTAGAGATGAACGTATGGAAGCTTTTAGCCACATCTCGAGAACATAGAATAGCAGTTATGGATGCTTTGGCTAAAGTAGGCATTGATTCGGACACCACTCCTGAGGGACTCACAAACTTCCTCACGAGTGATCTCCCAAGTCCAATTAATCTAGTCACCTTTTCAGATAAAGATCTACCCCCGGAAGGTGACAAACACAATAAGGCTTTAAATCTCACGGTCATATGCAAAAGAATGAATGTCCCTATGACCCTTGTTGATAACGGTTCAGCAATTAACGTATGCCCGCTTAGAACCGCCAGGATGCTGGGAATAAGAGATGAGGATTTATCCCCATCAACCCAAGGAATAAGAGCCTATGATAATTCACGACGACAGGCATTAGGGACAATCACTATGAATATAACAGCAGGCGCAATTGAACATGCCACTACGTTTCAAGTAGTAGATATCAAAGCTTCTTTCAACCTGCTACTAGGACGCCCTTGGCTTCATGATCTAAAGGCCGTCCCTTCATCTCTTCATCAACAAGTAAAGGCTATAGTGGGAGGCATTCCAATCACCATCGATGCTTCACCTATGAGGATCAAAACAATAGAAAATCCACTAATTAATGTGGAACATGATGAAGATGACGAAGATTTGTGGGGTTTTAGCGAAGAGGTCTCCTTAATAGAGGAAGACGAAAGGACCCCTCTTCATTATGACCTCCACTCAAACATGGTGACGAATGCTATCCTAAGAAAACAAGGACACTTTCCCGGAATGACTCTAGGAAAGAAAAAGGGAATAGTTAAACACATGGTTTTTCCTGGCCTTCCTAAACTGGATACTTTCGGACTTGGTTTCGAACCAACTCGCGAAGACTTCAAATGGGCCCAGGAAAAATTAAAGGCACGAAGAAATGCCCGCATACAAAAAAGAGAAATACCCATGGACCAATATCCTCTCACTTTAAATGGGCAATTTATAAGAGAAAGAGAGGATTACCCTTGTCATGAATTTCCCGAACCCTTTGTTGTGAATGGTATAAGGCAGCCTGGATTCGAAATCTTCCTGGATTGTTGTTTCCTAGACGAGATCCCAGCTCCAACGTATAAGGAAAAAGCACCTCCTTGTTTTGACTTTAATGTCATGGGACTCCTCTTTGGAAGGGAAAAGAACGAACCAAAACATGTGGAGGATAATTCATCGCTTATCCAAGCAGTGCTCCAAAGCGAAAATTTCGATCCTTCCAAACTTATTACTCCTGTAGAAGATCAAGAGCGTGGATGGCGCAAGACGGTGAAAATCATCACTACGAGTGGAAGGGAGATTTCAGTAACCACAGGAAGAGGTCCAATTTTCGAAGAGTCGTCTGAGTCAGAATCTGAATTAGAGTCTCCCCCTATTGAGTCTTCTAAGTCCTTAGTTGTAGCATCTTCCTCTTCTTCTCCTGCTCCTAGGATAGTTAGTAATCAAATCCCGACGGATATTTCTTTATTTGATGTAATGATTTCCGAGTTCAATAATATGTCTTCTTCCCCTTATCTCTCTTGTTTTTCTTTATCTAAAGATGACGAACATTGCTTGGCTAATGATGAAAATGACAAAGAAATTATTAAAGCAATGGAAACACTTGAAAATAAAACGCCAATAATTGAGGATACAGAAACGGTTGACATCTCAAAAGATCCAACCATTAAAAGAGAAGTTAAAATCGGATTGACATTAAACAAAGAAGAAAGAACCGATTTAATTAATCTACTAAAAGAATTTATCGATGTATTTGCTTGGTCATACGAAGATATGCCAGGCATTAATAGAGAAATAGCTCAACACACTATACCATTAATTCCAGGAATGAAACCTGTAAAACAAAAGTTACGTCGAATGAAACCCGACGTAGCCCTTAAAATAAAAGAAGAAGTACAAAAACAAATAACTGCAGGTTTTATCCGGGTATCCAAATACCCCGAATGGGTCGCTAATGTGGTCCCAGTTTCGAAAAAAGATGGTAGAGTTCGAATGTGTGTCGACTATCGAGATTTAAACAAGGCAAGTCCAAAGGACGACTTCCCTTTACCACACATCGATATTTTGGTAGATAATACGGCAAACCATGCACTTCTCTCGTTTATGGATGGATACGCAGGGTACAATCAAATCCTCATGGCCGAAGAAGATATGGAGAAGACAACATTCATAACACCTTGGGGTACTTATTGCTATACGGTAATGCCATTTGGACTAAAAAACGCAGGTGCCACTTACCAACGAGCAGCAACTGCCCTACTCCACGATATGATGCATAAAGAAGTGGAAGTCTATGTGGATGATATGATTGTAAAATCAAAAGACCGTCAAGGACATCCAATAGCCTTAAAGAAATTCTTCGAAAGACTAAGAAAATACAACATGAGGCTAAACCCTTCTAAATGTGCTTTTGGGGTTACTTCAGGGAAACTTTTAGGCTATGTCATAAGTTCTCAAGGAATAGAAATAGATCCTACAAAGATAAAAGCAATCATGTCCATGCCACCGCCCAAAACCGAAAAACAAATTCGAGGATTTATTGGCCGGTTGCAATATATAAGTAGGTTCATATCTAAGTTGACCACAATATGCGAACCAATATTTAAGAAGCATAAGAAAAATGTACCAATTATATGGGACGATGAGTGTCAAAAAGCCTTTGAAAAGATCAAAGCCTATCTCGCAAATCCTCCCGTATTAGCTCCAGCACTCCTCGGAATACCCTTAAGACTATACTTAACCGTCACAAAGGAAACAATGGGGGCCATGCTCGCACAAGAGGTAGAAAGCAAGGAAAATGCCATTTACTATCTAAGTAAGAAAATGCTCGAGTACGAAACACGCTACACACCGCTGGAAAAGTTGTGCCTCGCATTGGTATGGGCCACAACTAAACTAAGACATTACATGCTCGTGCACACGGTCTATGTAGTCTCACGAATGGATCCCTTAAAATATCTATTCGAAAGATCTACACTTAATGGACGAATCTCAAGATGGATAGTAAATTTAGCCCAATTTGACATAAGATTTATGCCTCAAAAAGCAATCAAAGGATCAGTGGTTTCGGATTTTCTAGCAGATTTCCCGATAGAAGATTCAACACCCTTAGAAGACAACGAATTCCCGGACGAAGATTTAATGATGACAGAAGATGACACGTGGACTCTATACTTTGATGGAGCTTCGAACCAAAAAGGGTGTGGTGTAGGAGTCTTATTAGTATCACCTAAGGAAGAACATGTTCCTATATCCATCAAATTGGATTTCGACGTCACTACCAACGCAGCTGAATATGAAGCATGCGTCGTAGGCCTCGAAACCGCTTTAGCCTTAGGCGTGAAAAAACTCCGGATATTTGGAGATTCATCCTTAATCATTAATCAAATTTCCAAAAGATGGAAAGTTAGGAGTGAGAGTTTAGCTCCTTACCAGACATATTTGGAAACTCTCACCGATCAACTGGAAAAGGTAGAATACACTTACCTACCTAGAGAAGAAAATCAATTCGCCGACGCTCTGGCAAGGTTAGCCTCGATGGTTAGAATACCCAAAGAAATTGAACAAATGCCTTTAACCATAGAGAAAAGGCATAGACCTGCATATATTCAAGCTATAGAGGATGATGAAATAATTCAAGAAGAAGAACCAGAGGAGGAACCATGGTTCGTAGATATATTGAATTATGTCACCAAGGGAGAATACCCTCCTCATGCTGACAAAAGAGCAAAAAGAGCATTAAGGCTCTTAGCTTCCCAATTTGTACTCATAGGAAATGAACTATACAAAAGGGTACCTAATGGACGAGCTCTATTATGTGTAGGTAAAAAGGATGCTCAAAGGGCTATGAGAGTTATCCATGAGGGTATATGCGGAACACATGTTAACAGTAAAATGCTAGTCCAAAAGATAATGCGAGAAGGATATTACTGGACTACCATGAACAAAGATTGTCATCAATATGTAAAAAGATGCCCCAAGTGTCAAATTTATGCAAATTTGCAACATATTCCGCCATCTCTTCTCTACACCTATACTTCACCATGGCCTTTCTCTACATGGGGAATAGACATAATCGGAAAAATTACAACCCCAAGAACAGGAGGTCATGAATACATCCTGGTTGCAATAGATTACTTCACAAAGTGGGTGGAAGCACAATCATATGCTAAACTCACCGCCAAACATGTAGCACTCTTTATCGAAAGAAACATTATTTGCCGATACGGAGTCCCACATGAGATGATAAGTGACAATGGAACTCACTTTCAAGCAGAATGTGAAGAATTGCTACAAAAATATGGCATTCAACATCACCATTCTTCTCCATATAGACCTCAAGCAAATGGGGCAGTTGAGGCTGCTAATAAGAATTTAAAAACAATCATCGAGAAAATGACTGAAAATTATAAAGATTGGCCTGACAAACTCCACTTTGCACTGTGGGCATATCGCACGTCAATCCGAACATCAACAGGAAATACACCATTCAATTTAGTATACGGGATGGATGCTGTACAACCTGTAGAATTAGAAATACCTTCTTTACGCATCGCGTTAGAAAGTAAACTCGATGAAGTTGAGTGGACTAGAGCACGATATGAAGAGCTAATCCTACTCGATGAAAAACGACTAGAAGCTCTACACCATACCCAATGTTATCAAACCCGTATGGCTAGACATTTCAACAAAAAGTCAAGACTAGAAATATCAAGGTTGGGGACTTGGTATTGAAAGCATTAAGGAAAAATGTTTTAGACCCAAGAGGCAAATTCCGCCCTAATTGGTCCGGACCATACATTGTCAAAACAATCCTGTCAGGAGGCGCAGCTAAATTAACTGACATGGATGGCAATGAATTTTCAAATATGACAAATCTTGACCAACTTAAGAAATACTACCCATAAATACTCGCGGAAACACTCAAAAGAGCTACGTTTGGCCTGATTCCTTAAATAAAGGATACGTAGGCAACCCGAATTGGGTGCGGCCACTTTAATTTCTTCAGATCCTGTATCCCCGAAGCAAAAAACCGATGTCTGCAAAGTTTCAAGACTAGCGCCAGAAAATA